>NC_086321.1:222096337-222401866 GCF_036172605.1 Pelobates fuscus | reverse complement strand
TTCTGTTCTCTGGTCTCACTTGTATCCCCATCTATTCTATATCCAAAAAATGTAATTTTTCCCTTAAAAATATTGATTATTCCCCAGACAGTACAACACCCATTCCATCATCTTCCAGGGCCGGTGCAAGGATTTTTGACTACACAGTTGAAGATGCATTTTGCCGCCCTCACCAAAAAAAAAAAAAAAAAAGTATCTTCACCTGTGTATCTTGTAACCCCCCTTTTGACTATCTTACCTCTTCTGTTTTATATCCCAATTTTTTAATGTCTTGCCCCCCTTTTCCCATTTGTGTGTCTTCTTTGTTGTATTTTATCACTCGATTGTCTCTTACAAGCCCCCTTGTGTATCTCTTACTTCCCCCAGCTTCTTTGTCTGTCTCTTTCTTCCCCCAGCCCTTTTGTGTGTCTTTTGTCCATCTGCCCCTTTCTGTGTCTTTTTCTCCCACCCAGCTCCTTTGTATGGCTCTTTCTCCCCAACAAATTTGTGTGTCTTTTTACCCCAGCACCTTCGTGCATCTCTTTCTCCCTCCTAGCCCCTTTGTGTATTTGTCCCCCCTCATCCTCTCTGTATATCACTGTGTGCCCCCAGCTTTCCTGTGCCTTTTAATATCCCCCTGTACATTTCGTTGCCTCCCTCCCCTCCTGTGCCTTTTATTTTTCCCCCTGTACCTTTTATTGTCTCCCCTCCTGAACTTTTCATTGTCCCCCTTCCCCTCCTGTGCCTTTCAATATTCACCCTGTACCTTTCAATGTCCCCCCTACACTCCTGTACCTTGTATTGTCCCCCTCCCCTTCTGTACCTTTAATTGTCTCCCCTCACCTCCTGTATCTTTCATAACCCCACCTCCTGTACCTTTTATTGCCCCCCTCTTGAACTTTTCATAGTTCCCTCTCCCTTCCTGTTCCTTGCATTGCTCCCCTCCTGTACCTTGTATTGTCCCCCCTCCTGTACCTTTTAGTGTTTCCCCTCCCATTTTGTACCTTTTATTGTTGTCCCCTGTATCTTTTATTGTCCCCCCTCCCCTTTTGTATCTTTTATGGTCTTCCCCTGTATCTTTTATTGTCCCACACACCGATCTTGTACCTTTTATTGTTGTCCCCTGTATCTTTTATTGTCGCCCACTTCACTCATGTACCTGTCCCCCGTTCCTTTCATTGTGTCCCCTGCACCTCCATCCATGTGGCTGAGCTGGAGATCCGCGGTTTCACACATAGTGACCGGCAGGAGGGGAGTGATGCGAATTGCGCTCTCCTCCTTCTGGTCACCCAGAGACTGTGCCCCCTGGGCCTGTGCGCCCTAAGGTAGCGCTGGCTCTGCCATCTACCCAAACACACTACATCCCCTCCTCCCCTTACACACTACAGCCCCAATCCCACCTCAGCCCCAATTTCCCCCTACACACTACAGCCCTCTGACAGACCTCCCTGTCCCTAGATTTTACAGCTCTATGTTCCCTTCGCCTGTTTGTTCGGTGAAATACCTCCACTACATATTTCAACTTTGCCCCGTTCGAATAGCGAATAATCTACCGAACGACCGATCACCCATGTGCGGAGTGTGCCACTTGTTGACCTCATTAACCTTGTTAACACCTCTGTAACTGCAAGCACCTCAATAAGCAGTCGGCTGGGTGGTCATCGTTCGTATGTGCGAACACGTGGCGGCAGTCATCTTGGAACACGAACACAGACGGCGGTGTTTGGTCGTTGAGTGTATGGAACTAAAATCAGACACTTGACGGTGCAAACACCGCTAAGACTTCCATACGCAAATATGTTCGGCACTATTTATACAAACTAAGTGGCATTCGGTGAAAACATTATTCGAACTACAGATTCTCTGGAAATATATTTACGAACTCTGATTTATATATGTAACTGGGTGTTTGATATTTCCGACTATACCCTGGTGGCGGGATCTGAGGGATTTTGGCATATGTTGGGTGCTCAGACCCAGGCTATCCGAGGATATAATACTTGTAGGGATATCTTATTGTTAAAACTATATTTTTAGGTATTTTTATTATTCTTGTCCTGGACCTGAGAGGTAATGTAATTATGTGCGTGCTGTCACTGGCGGATCCAGAGTCTTATCTCGGGATTATTTAAAGAAACAATCCAGGCACAATAACCACTACAGCTCTCTGTAGTGGTAATGGTGCCAGGACTGCCGTGGCCTGCTCCCAGAGTAAATAGTCAAACGGTTTAAGAACAGTTTGACAATTTATCTGGGGTCTGCCAGGATAGGGGCTGTAGTAGGGGATAAAGCCTCTAGTAGTGTATGTGTGTGAGAGTAGGTAGTGTGTGTGTGTGTGTGTATGGGAGGCACTGAGTGTGTGAAGGATGCAGGGTGGGTAGGGGAGACAGTGTGTGAGGGGTGCAGAGTGGGTGTGTGTGTGTGTACGGGAGGCAGTGCGTGTGAGCCAGTGTGTGAATAGGGGTGCAGTGGGAGCACTGTGTGTAGGAGGGGCAGTGTGTGTTTGTGTGAGGGGTGTAGTGTGTGCATGGGAGTGCAGTGTGTATATGTGGGGTGCAGTGGAAGCACTGTGTGTATGGGGCCAGTGTGTGTATGAAGGTGTAGTGGGGGCAGTGTGTGTATGGGAGTGCAGTTGGGAAAGTGTGTGTATGGGGTGCAGTGTTTGTGTGTGGGAGCACTGTGTGTATGGGGGTGTAGTGTGTGTGGGGGGGGAGAAGTGTGTGAGGGTGTAATGTTTGTGTGGGGGAGCACTGTGTGGGGGTGCAGTGTTTGTATGGGACGCACTGTGTGTATAGGGGAGAAGTGTGTGGGGGTGCAGTGTTTGTATGGGGAGCACTGCGTGTATGGGGAGAAGTGTGTGTGTGGGGTTGCAGTGTGTGTGGAGGAGAAGTGTGTGTGGGGGGGTGAAGTGTGTGTGTGGGTGTGCAGTGTTTGTATGGGGAGAAGTGTGTGTGGGGGGGTGCAGTGGTGCGGAGGAGAAGTGTGTGTGTGGGGATGCAGTTTTTGTATGGGGAGAAGTGTGTGTGTGGGGGGTGCAGTGTGTGTGGAGGATAAGTGTGTGTGTATGGGGGGCTTTGGGGGCAGTGGTGTAAAACAAATGTTTTTTTTTTTTTTAGTAAAAAAATATTATTTATAACCCCCCCTCCCTTCCTACCTTTGCCCAGGGAGGGGGGATATCGCTTGTAATCCCTGGTGGTCCGGTGGAATCTAGTGGGGAGTGAACTCTAGCCTGCACTTCCTGAGGCTAGAGTTCACTCTCGCGAGAACGGAGCGTTGCCGTGGTAACCGCGACAACGCTCCGTTCTCGCGAGAGGAGACCCGGCGGAGCTACAGGCTCTCTCCGTCCTGGCTGCCCAGTAACATGCCTGCCGACCAGTGAGGGAGTTCTCTGATCTCCCCTCCGGTCCCTGAAGGCACTTAGCAGGGCCAGCGCTTGGACAGCACTGGCCCTGCAGGAGAGAGCATCGGCTCTCGGGGGGGGGGGGGGGGGGGGCAGTTGCCCGTTGACCCCCCGCTGGATCCGCCACTGGGGAATGCCCCTGGAATGTGTCACCAGAAACCCCTTGCATAAAAGGCCAGCTGTGGCTCCCATTAAAGCAGTTCCAGTTTTACCCTCACATGGAGCCTTGTCTCGTGTTTGAAGGGAACAGCAATAACAGCTATTTCATTACGTTTTAGGATCATCTCTTCTAGGATGATTGCAGCTCTACTCGGATGGTAAAAGAACATCTCTGGTTGCAAAACCCCTCTTCCCATCGCCACAAGCCCTACCCTCTCCCCCCCACACACACACAATACAGACGCTTTTCCCCCCACACTAAACCCATATCCATACCCACACATTACATTGCGAACATGCCTCAACGTACACAACACTTTAAATAGCCTTATCCGCACGCACAACCCCACACGCAGTCTCACATTCAACCCCCCCACAACCCGACAAGTAGCATCCCTACATGTAACGCAACAAGTAGCATCCACAAAAACACGCAATAACACAAGCATGCCCTGCCAGCTCAACATCATAATCAGAGTCTCCACAAAACCACATCAGCGCACACAGCATCCCCACATGGACAGTGATGCTCCAAAGAAATACACCACTCTCTCACATTGACACACTGATGCTCCATATATATACACTATTCACATGCACCACTCTCATGCACAACTCTCATTCATACACTGACATTTCACAGAAATACAACCCCTGCATGAGGGCACATTGGGACAGGAATAATGTGATTGTATCTGATCACACACAATCAGCAAACATCACTCGCAGATATCATACATATCATACGCAGATATAAAGCACACCACAAACAGCCAACACACAGATATCACATACTACCACCACTCTAATCTTTATAGACCTTTAACTGAAGCGTTGCCTAAGGCCTCATCACCTCATCCTGCAGGTTGTAGACAAAAAAAAAAACCAATGTAAGCCAAGATCAGGATACGAGAGAATAGAATTGTCCATTGTTGCAGGCATAACAGTGATGAAAACCACAGTTATAAAATAATGATTTTGCTTGGGGCTGCAGAATAGAGGTGTAATTAGAATCATGATGGTCCTTATGGCCCAAATATTGTCTCTTTAGTAAACATTGCAGAGCTATCTATTTACCTAGTTCAACACACACATTATTAAAAAATAGCCTTCATCATAAAAAATAACAATAAAAAAAATAATAAAAGAATAAAAATAAATAAATCCTGACACATGAAAAAGTAAAAAAAAAAAATCTGGATGGACAAAAGAAAAACAAGGCCCTTTAGTTAATTGTTCACATGAAAAGTGGTATTGATATGCTTATTTAAAATCAATTGTCTAAATGTCTAAATTTCTGGGCAATTGCAGTGTAGCAACTCGGCAAACTTCAAAAGGTCTATTGAATTGAGCCACGTTCCCACATAGACTACAATGTATATAGACCTGAATACGAGTTAAAGGAACAATCCAAGCACCACAACCACTACAGCTCTATGTGGTGGTTATTGTGCCAGGAGAGTCCTGGCAATGCTCAAATTGTAAGTAGTCAAACTGGTTTAGAACGCTCTCCCATGTTACCTGGGGTTCACTCCCTCCCATGTTTTGAGTCTACAAGAACTGTGACAAATACATCTTTGTTCTTAATGCGTGCCGAAATAAATTTAGAAATAAAGTAAAAGTGAAACATAAACATGCTATTTATGCTAGAAATATTATCAACAGGTATTCTTCTTCTATTGAAGCATTTGACTAAATCAGCAGCCCTATGGCTGGTGTTGATTATTCAATGAATTCAAAGTTCATAGGAATCCTGTACAAGGAAAGGAAACGCCTCCCATTTCACAACACACCGCAAGGATATCAGGGGGGTTGTGTCTCATCTGTTTGCTTACCACTTAACATAAGCAGAATGCATGGTAAACAGGTTGTGACGTTAACTGCAGCTGTTTTGGCTGCCTATTCTGTAAGCAAATACTAAAAGGCTAAGAAAGGAGGATAGGAAAGGTTAAACGTATTAGATGCTACTGTATACTCATTAATCATCAGCACCACTAACCGGAGTCACTCCCTTCTAGTAAATACTACCTTCACATACACTAACTGCACCAACATTGTAATCTGCAACAATAGTGTTATTTATAAGGATGGCTTATAAACAGAAAAATGCATAATCACACCTTTTTGGCTTCTGGAACAATGTAGTTAAAATATCCATATTGATCAAATTGGGAAATAATTTGTGACCTCATATAAAACCTGCCATTTTCATGTTTATTTTATTCCCCCCTCCCTCCCCCACACACGCACTTTTATCAAGTCAGATAGCAAATAATTTAGCTTCAAATTTGAAAATGTTTTTTTTTTTTTAATTATTGCTAGGCTTGACAAGCTTTGTTGCACATTTGTAGCAAGTCTGCATTGAAAGCTTCCAGATAAAAGTGTTTCACATATTTTTGAATATTGTGTGCAATGTAGTCCTCCCACCACAGAGATCGCTGTGGTTTAATTTTGGTCTCAAAGCTGTGTGCAAGTTTCTCTCTTTGACGCCATCACTTTGTAGCTGGTGTGAAGACAGATAAGTGGGAACCAAAGACAATCAGGGAGGACAGAAATCAAGCAGTAAGAACACATAGCTCTTTAGTGCAGCACAATTTGGAATATTTTAATTTGACTGGTTTACATGCTAAGACATTGCTTAGTATGGGCTTATAAATTGGCTGTGCTTTTGCTTCATTAAAAGTCCAGTGATCTGCTGATACCAGGTAATGGATATTTCTGGAAAAAAACAGAACAGAATTACTGGGGCAATTCTGAGTATTTTAACATGCCAGGGATAACATTATAATCATTGCAAAGAAGACATCTTTATCCTACAAAATAAATAAAACATATGTTTTAAAACTTTCAATCGTGTTAACGTTATGTATACACATTACAATCTAAGTGCTGAACATTCTTTATTGTGAATCCACTACAGCAGAATTAACACATTAACGGACCACTATATGCACCCAGACCACTTCAGCTCAATGAAGTGGTCTGGGTGCCAGGTCCATCTAGGATTAACCCCGCCTGCTGTTAACATAGCAGTTTCAGAGAAACTGAAGGGAGTGGGACCCTGAGGGTGGGGGCACCCTCAGGGCACTATAGTGCCAGGAAAACAAGTTTGTTTTCCTGGAACTAAAGTGGTCCTTTAACCCCCTTAAGGACACATGACATGTGTGACATGTCATGATTCCCTTTTATTCCAGAAGTTTGGTCCTTAAGGGGTTAAATCAGTAATTTTTTTTCTGCAATGCGATCACCATGAATCCATGAATTTGTATCTTGATGAAATTCATATCATGTAATATCTTTTTTATTGGATTAACATAATTTTGTAATGACAAGCTTTCAGGAGAACTTCCCTTTCTCAAGTCTCAAGCATTTCTGAGCAAAAACAACACATGCAATTTAAAGTTGAGTTGTGATACTGGGGTTAAAGTGACATGAGTGCAGATAAGGGACGGGTCTGAAAGTCTGATAGAAAATAGACACCATTCTCACAGAGGGTTGAAAATATTTTGTGCAAGATTCACAGAGTGAGGGATGAGAGAGGAGAAACAATCTAACTGTGCAGTAGATGGTGCTAAAAGGAGGATAGTACAGAAATGAATTACGATGATTAAGAATGCATGAATTCCACCTCTACAACAAACTATCTGTGCATTCATATCACAAAATAAACGCCATAGAATATCACAAAACATACTGTTCCATCCGAAAAGACAGGGCGGACTAGGTCTACTTAACTTTTATTTGTATTACTTAGCAGCGCAATTAGCCCAAATAGCAAAATGGCATGCCCCTCTTGAGGAAAGAAAATCGGTTAACCTTGAGTCACTCCTGATGGGTCCAGATCTCCCACAGTATATTATGTGGGCTCCTAGGGAACATAGACCGATAGTATGAACAACTTGCCCAGTGATCCTTAATTCGGCCCAGAAGTATGGTTTTGCATCTTCAGCTTCTCCACTCATGCCCTACTTGAGGAATAAGGCATTTACCACAGGAATGACAGCCCATGAATTTCAACATTTAAAACAAGCAGGGTTACAGAGAATATGCCATATGTTTGACGGGGGAGAGTTATTTCATTTGACATGCTTTACCCCTTAAGGACCAAACTTATGGAATAAAAGGGAATCATGACATGTCACACATGTCATGTGTCCTTAAGGGGTTAAACAGAGGACACAGGACACTAGCTGATTTTTGTCAAACAACCCCACATTAGACAAGCAGCACAAACATCCATGTCATTCTTTGAGGGGATGTGCCTAAACGAATCTACAGTAAGGGAAAAAAGTATTTGACCCCCTCCTGATTTTCAACATCTGTCCACTGACAAATAAATGATCCAGATATAATTTTAATGGTAGGTGTATTTTAACAGTGAGAGACAGAATAACAAAAAAAAAATCCAGAAAAACACATGTCAAAAAAGTTATACATTGATTTGCATGTCAATTAGTGAAATATGCATTTGATCCCCTATCAATCAGCAAGAATTCTGGCTCCCAGGTGTCTTTAATACAGGTCACGGGCTGAGATTAGGGGCACTTTCTTAAAGGCAGTGCTCCTAATCTCAGCTCGTTACCTGTATAAAAGACACCTGTCCACAGAAGCAATCAATCAATCAGATTCCAAACTCTCCACCATGGCCAAGAACAAAGAGCTGTCCAAGGATGTCAGGGACAAGATTATAGACTAACACAAGACTAGAATGGACTGCAAGACCTTCACCAAGCAGCTTGGTTAAAAGGTGCCAACAGTTGGTGCGATTATTCGCACATGGACGAAACACAAAATAACTGTCAGTCTCCCTCGGTCTGGTGCTGCATGCAAGATCTCACCTCACGGAGTTTCAATGATCATGAGAATGGTGAGGAATCAGCCCAGACCTATAGTGGAGGATCTTGTTAATGATCTCAAGGCAGCTGGGACCGTAGTCACCAAGAAAACAATTGGTAACACACAGAAGGGCTGAAATCCTGCAGCGTCTGCAAGGTCCCCCTGATCAAGAAAGCACATGTACAAGCCTGTCTGAAGTTTGCCAATGAACATCTGAATGATTCAGAGGAGAACTGGGTGAAAGTGTTGTGGTCAGGTGAGACCAAAATCGAGCTCTTTGACATCAACTCAACTTGCCGTGTTTGGAGGAGGAGGAATGCAGCCCATGACCCCAAGAACACCATCCCCACCATCAAACATGGAGGTGGAAACATTATGCTCCGGGGGTGTTTTTCTGCTAAGGGGACAGGACAACTGCATCGCATAAAAGGGACGATGGATGGGGCCATCTTGGGTGAGAACCTCTTTCCCTCAGCCAGGGTGTGACGAGACCAATCTCGCCACATTGCATTGGAGGAGCCTGGTTGCCCACCTGCTGCCTTTGGACTATGGCCCTGGGAGATTGGGCCCTTTAAAAACAGTGTTCGGCACCTAAACTATGGTACTATAAACGGACACTTATCTGCACGAACACCGCTGAGCCGTCCGTCTCCTGGTTCCCATTCGTGAGGATGTAGCCGAACAGCCATACCTTCGGTATTTCTATGTGAACTGTGGTAACCCAGATAGCTAGGCCATGGAGCCTATTCGTGTGATTAAAGACTTTAGCTCCATGGCGATTAAACTGTATTTGTGTGGTCTGGGTGCCATTCACCTAATAATGTGCACCCAGACCTGAGCTATCTGGGGATATGTAACATGTCTGTGTTTGGTGTAATAAAAGTGACTTTATATATTTTAAAACATAATCCTGTATTTAGGTCCCCACATGTGTAATGCAGTTTTGTCTTTGACCTGGGAGATAATTGGATTACTTCTCCAATTATCTCCAGGGCAGAAGGGAGGAAGCCAGGATGCATTGTGGGGATGTTTTACTTCTATTTGAGCCAGATTAAAATACTGCCAGCCAGTGGCGTACACATGACCCATGGGGCCCCGGTGCGAAAATTGATGCGTGGGCCCCCCCCTCGCGCTTACTCTGCGCGGGCCGGGGCAGCAACACATGGCGGCGGGCACCTGGTTGCAGGGGTTGCAGGGCTGCGACCGCGGTATATACACCAGTGCATGCAGATGCACACACACTTAAAGGACCACTACAGACACCCAGATCACATCAGCTCAATGAAGTGGTCTGGGTGTCAGGTCCCTCTAGTTTTAACCCTGCAGCTGAAAGCATAGCAGTTTCAGAGAAACTGTTATGTTTCACTGAGGGTTAATCCAGCCTCTAGTGGCTGTCTCACTGACAGCCGCTAAAGGCGCTTCCGCCATTTTAAGACACTGAACGTCCATAGGAAAGCATTGAGCATGCGCATTCGGAGCTGAGAGGCGGAGAGATCCCCAGCACCATGGGAGTCCGGCGCTGGAGAAAGGTAAGTGCTGAAGACACACACACACACTCTCACGAACAAATGCATACACACTAGCTAACAGACACACACATTTACTGACAGAGATACACTCAGCGGCAGACATACATACACACTCACTTACAAAACATACACTCTCACTGACAAACACACACTCACTAACAGACATCAAACAGACTCACTAACACACACACACAAACACACTCAGTAACAGACACACACAGTAACACACTCACTGACACTCACTAGCAGACACACACTCTAACACAAACACCAACACTCGCACTAACACACACACACACACACACTAACACACACACACACACTAACACTCACACACATTAACACTCACACACATTAACACTCACACACACTAACACTCACACACACTTACACTCACACACACACTAACACTCACACATACTAACACTCACACACACTAACACTCACACACACTAACACTCAAACACACTAACACTCACACACACTCACACACACACACTAACACTCACTCACACACACTAACACTCACACACACTAACACTCACACACACTAACACTCACACACACTTACACATGTTTTTTTTTATTTAATCCCCCCAGCCTCCCTACCTTTTGGAGTGCTGAGGGGATTCCCTGGGGTCCAGTGGTGCTGCTGGGCTCCTAGGTGGGCAGTCAGGCTGGCCGGTGCGCGAGGGAGCACTCTCCCCTGAGTGCTTCCTCTTCAGCGCCCTCGCGCGCCGCGTAGGGATGCCGGCGCCGGAAGATGATGTCATCTTCCGGCTCCGGTATCAGTGCGGTGCGCAAGGGAGCTGAAGAGGAAGCACTCAGGGGAGAGTGCTCCCTCGCGCCCCGGCCAGCCTGACTGCCCGCCTGGTGTAAGCAGGGCCAGCCTCGGGGGGCCCAGAGGTGGCCGGCTCCTGGGCCCCCCAGGAGAAGAGGCTGGCCCAGAGCGTACATACAGGGTCGCAGGGGCGGCTGGGCCCCCTGGTGGGCCGGGCCCGGTCGCAGCCGCGACCCCTGCGACCCTGGTATGTACGCCACTGCTGCCAGCCAGGGGGAACAAAATATACTTTTACTAACTTTTGAACCCCTGGTCTGATTCATGCCATTTTTTAATATGTTGTTCCCCTGAATGGATTGATTGTGGATATGTATTTTTATGTGAATGTGATGTATGGTTTTAGAGTTATGAAAGTTGGGTAAAAAGTATGTTTTAACTGTATGTATAATGGGATTATGTGTCACACTAAGGGGAGGGGATGTGTGGGTTGCACCCGTGATACTATTGGTTATTTTATGCCTCCCCCTGGGTGTGGCCTGTATGTGTACACTTGTAATAAAAACCAGGCTGGGTGTGCCAGCACCTCAGACCACTGCTTGACCCTCAACACGGAGCCTTGTCTCGTTCTTGGGGGGATTCACTGTATGCTGTTGGAGATTGATTGCTAGGAGTGTAAGCTGATGTCTGCTTTTCCTGTTCGTCTGCTAGCAGCTATTCGTGAGGTTCCAGTTTGGAGTGCTATTTTTGTATCCAGTTCGGGAGTTTGGTGTTCTGCAGTAGCTGTGCCTGTCTCTCAAAAAGGGGCATATCGCCTAAACGTATTTTAACCCCCTGTCTGCTGAAACGGTCCGTAACACAGGGCATTAAAAATGGGTTGTGGATGGGTATTCCAGCATGACAATGACCCAAAACACACAGCCAAGGAAACAAAGGAGGGTCTCAAGAAAAGCAAATTAAGGTCATGGAGTGGCCTACCCAGTCTCTAGACCTTAATCCCACAGAAAATCTGTGGAGGGAGCTGAAGGTTCGAGTTGCCAAATGTCAGCATCGAAACTTTAATGACTTGGAGAGGATCTGCAAAGAGGAGTGGGACATAATCCCTCCTGAGACGTGTGCAAACCTGGTGGCCAACTACACGAAATGTCTGACCTCTGTGATTGCCAACAAGGGTTTTCCACCAAGTACTAAGTCAAAGGGGTCAAATACTTATTTCACTCATTGACATGCAAATTAATTTATAATTTTTTTGACATGCATTTTTCTGGATTTTTTTTTATTATTATTCTGTCTCTCACTGTTAAAATACACCTACCATTAAAATTATAGACTGATCATTTCTTCGTCAGTGGGCAAATGTTCAAAATCAGCAGGGGATCAAATACTTTTTTCCCCTCACTGTATACCACAGGGACTGATTATAAAGCTGTCTGCTCACCGCGCCCGTCCGGGCCCCTGCTGACACATGCCCACTTTAGCTGGGTCCATGGGGGCTGCTCAAATCGCGGGGCCCACAGGGCAGCTGCTCTGGGGCCCCCCAGGAGCAACTGGGCCCGGGGCAGCTGCCCCGTTTGCCCCACGTTAAAGACGGCCGTGGTGAAAACCAAACAAGGCATATCAGCACAAACACCTCATACCAACTGTGAAGAGGTGATAATTTGGATTTGTTTTGCAGCGACAGAACCTGGGAACCTTGTAGTTATTGAATAGACTATTAACTCCTCTGTATACTAATGTAATATAGATTTAAATGTAGAGACAGCTCAAGCTTGGCAGAAATTGGATCATGCAACCGGACAATGATCTAAAGCACACCAGCAAATCTACAACAAAATGGCAGAAAAATAATCAATCTTAACCTGATTGAAATGCTGTGGGATCTTAAGTAAGCTGGGCTGTGGTTCACTCTTAGTTGTGGATGACTCCTGGGTGGGTGAACCGTTCAGATTCATCTCTGTGTAAGCCTCACCTAAAAAGGGACAGCATTTGGAACTTGTACACATTCTGCAGGCTGAGATCGCAACAACCAGGGCAGTCCTGATGGGAGTGTCCAATAGAAGAAGGGATAACCGAGGCATTTATGAGAGATGCTGTGGGCTCAATAGGAGACAACTTTGTGAATTATACCTGGAGTTGCCCCGATGTGTCCAGTAGTTCTTGGATAGACTTTATGTTCACATCCCGAACAGTTCAGCATAAACCCTCTGCACGGTTTTCTGTTTTTTTTTTTCTCTGAAATCAGGGCAATGAAGCTTGAGGATGCTGTAAGACAGGGTTTTCTCTCTGTGTTAAGGAGCTGCGTATTTCCTATGTAGTATGGCAGAAGGTCGGTTCTATATCATCGCAAAATGGCAGTGAAACCAAAGTCAGACTCCACAGTTTCTGGCAGACAAAAGGCAGTAGCCTTGCGGCTGCCAGAAGGAGGAACTTTGCAAGGCCTCCAACTCTTCGAATGGAACGTGAGGGAGGAGTAGGAGGATACCAAGGAGACACTTTGAGGAAGAATACAAGCAAATTATATTTTGTTCCAAGACATAGAAACTTGAGAAGGGAGAGAAATGTAACTACTTCTTCTTCAGGACATCCATTCTGGTCACACACCCCTGTATAAGCTGCAAAAGAGTAAAGGAGACTTGCAACAGGGAAAAGAGAGGGTCACAAAGGTAGTCACAGACGACTATCATCATTTGCAATGATGCTGCTGAGAGATTCCTCTAGGGTATCACAAAGATGGTAGACCCTGCAGGGAAAGCCATGCTAGATGCCACTCTGGTGCTAGGAGAGCTGCACATTGCTGTCAAATTATTTTCACCTGACAGAACTCCGGAGTGTGACGATCTCACAGCCGAATTGGAAACATCGCTGTGGGACCTCACTGGCCCGGACCTTTTTAATTAGATGAGGAGACGGCGGAGATGGGCAGCATGCCCCAATGCTCAGGGAGGGGATGATCATGATCTTGTTTAAACAGAAGGGAGAGAGATGCGACCTTAAAGACTGGTGGCCCATTTCTCTCCTTAATGTGTACTACAAGATCCTGGTAAGTTTTAGCAATCACACTGAAGGCAGTCATATGGTGGATTATTAAACCTCGGATCACAAGGTCCGGGCTGCACCCATTTGCCTGGATTAGGAGAAGGTCTTCAATCATATGTCTCATGAGTTTATTAGCAGAAAAACTGTTCTCTTCGGGGGTCAGACAAGGCTGCTCTCTCTCACCTCTCCTATTTGTCTTTTTTGCAGTACATGGCCCAGGCGTGGGCCCCTATGGTGGCTTTTTGCAAAGCAATCACAAGAACAATTTTTAACTTCATCTGTGGAAGATGAATGTGAAGTGCACTGTGATGTACAATGAACCACAAAAGGAAGCATGGAAATACCTTGCTTTGGGCCTTCTTTGTATGCAATGGAGTGTGCAGGACCCCAAGAAACAAGGCTAACAGCTCTGCCGGGAGTTCAATGTCCCCTTTTTTTCTCCAGCCCATGTGGAGAGGGCTAGAATGGGACAAGTGGGACAGCTCCATCCCTTATAACTGGGACACTCCATGATGTTACCTGGATGTTAGAAAGTTTGTGAGGGAACACCATCTGGAAGAAGCTATACTGGAAATGTGGACTCCTAAGGAGATCCACAAACTCATCAGAGCTCCGGTTCTACCAGAGTCTATTCCAGGGCTGCACGCTGCCACAGCAGAGACTGTATGGAGGAACGTGGCATCCAACAGGCTTACCAATAGACACAATGACTTGGCATGAATGGACTCCCGCTCAGGAGGCCTCCCGCTCAGGGAATGTATGCATACAAGGGGGCGGTGCAGATACAGACATTGCCCACAGTGTATTGTGGAGGAAGAAACTTCTCTTCACATATTCTGGCAGTGTCTATTTGCACAGTTTTTGCTATCAGCTCTAGAAAGGGAACTCAGAGACTCAGTCGACCAGCAATATCTGTTCCATCACTCTGTCTTGTATGGACTATTTCCTGGAATGCATACAGTGGACGCCACTAATGGTTCGGCAGAAATCATCTGGTGTTGAAGAGGGAGCAAGTCACCAACCGAGACTGCCGCAGACTGAATCACAGCATTCTCAGAGACTATTACATCACATTACATAGACAGCCTTGGTGAAGAAGAGGATTGAGGGTCAAACCCCTCAAGACTATTTGAGGCTTGAAGCCCACTCAAACTAAAAGAGTATCCCACTACCAATCATTTTATTGACAATGCATGGGTGCAGAAAAGTATGTTTGGTTGGGCATTAACAAATGTCTTATCCTTATATTTGGGTGCATTAACAAATGTCTTATCCCTGTAGAGTGTCCAATACAGACTAATAACACTGTATAACATTTTTTAAAGTATGCTACTTTGTGGCGTATACTGCGCTAACATTTTACCTGGTAATGTGTTAAAGTGAAATAAATAATTTTTCAGTCGAAAAAGGGCTGTCCATGAGTGGTCTGGCTCTGCTCCTCTTCCCAAGTTGTGTTTCAAAGTTGTTGTATACAGCAGACATAAACTCCAAGGAATCCATGTTTAAAGTGGAATAATGAGGCACAAATGTGTCTTTGTTGAACTAATTTGCATATACCCACCCAGAATCCCTTGCAGTAGTAACTGCATTCTAAATGTAAAATTTCTGTGGGAAAAGCAAATCTTATGGCTTGACTGGTGAGTGCAGATTTGTGTTTAACAATGTATTGACTATCCAGTGACTTTTATACAGCATTTATACATAAAATGTCATATATAACATTTAATTGGAGTGTTCCTTTAATAGAATGACTGACTGGCTTCTGGAACACCCAGGTAGAAATTTCCCTTCCCTGCACAGTCCTCCTCAATCTATGGGCTTCCATGAAGATAATGTGTCATAAACTGAGATTACACTGTTTGTATTTTTAGTAACGGGATGCAGACATAAAATCACATGATAAGCTAAATGGCACGTAGTCTCCTTTGTATAAATAAAATAATGGAAAACAGTTCCTTTAGGCTTCCAGGAAGATGAGAACACTTGAAATGGCTTTACTTTTCTCTTAGTGAGTTATAAAATGTCTTAGAAACAGAGTTTGCTAAATTACAAAATGTACAGACTCTGTCCAGTTAATGATCATTTCTTAGTGGATCATTTCTTAGTGGTTAAGCAATGTATTGAAACAGATTTAGAACTGATGGAATATGTCCTTTATTTATAAATACCATCAGTTTCCCTTCCAGCTTTGATAATTTATTTACATTTGTTTTCCTTTAAATATAAATACACATTAAAGGACGGCTATAGTCACACAGACCACTTAATCTCAATGTTTAACCCTGCAATGTAAAACATTTTTTTTTACAAACTCTGAGAAGTATCTGATAATCCACCTCTAGTGGCTGCATTCCTGACATCTACTAGAGACACTACCTCCCCCAGACCGTGTGAATCTCAGTATGGCCAACAGCAGCATTTGATTGCAGGAGTGCAGTGTTTAGCTGTGCATGCTGAGTTCCAATCCATTGCTTCTCTATGAAAAGCGATGGATTGGGGCAGATCATGGGTGATGTCATTTTGTATGCTGACATCACAAAAGGCAGAGCAGGCTGCTGCATAGGAGGAGTCCTGGAGCTGGAAATGAGGTCTACGTTTCAGAAAAGATACACTCGGCTTGACGTTACTGATACCGGAGAAACTGACGGAAGCCAAGCACAGAGAGATGGACACAGGTTTCTTCAGGAAGGAAGAGATTCTTTATTCGGTTCACCGATCGGGACTCAGAGGGACTAATGTCACCAAAATACAACAAGTTCTGAGCCCCGGACAATAGTGCAGGCTCCTTATATAGGCACATAACTCCCATATTAAGCTCCACCCGCACATTCTCTTGACCAATCAATACAAACAAGAACTAACTTCCTGCTTGACCGCATGGCTTGTCCAGCACAATGGAGGAGGGGAATACTACATCCTGTATTCTTGCACATGCTCCGTACACTACTGATCGTATCTTGCCACGTGCAACCAACCGACCGATACGTCAGCATATGCACGTACACATGCCACGTGGTAATCTCGGCCTACTAAATTTATTTTTACCGAGATTCCACCACATTCCCCCCTTTGATGCCTCTTGATATTTCACAATTACTTGAGGCATCACTTAACCTTGGTTTGCATACACCTCAGGTTACCATGAACCAGACCAGACTTTTCCTATGATGTGAATCCCTCAACACTCCTCTTCCTGCATTGGTTCTCCCTGATCTAGAGCCTTATATTTATATATAGCCATTATCTGTGCTGCAGTCTTCCTTTCTGCTATATTTTCTATCAGGCTTTGCACAGACCTAACCACTAAGGGAATAAGACAAGGCAGGAGCAGACACAACATTAAAATCAGTATGATTCCGCCTACCAATGCCTTACGCCCTCCAAACTGCTCATACCAGTTACCAAACCAACTACTTGGATTGTACCCTTTCCATACCTGAGTAGGCACATGCGCTAGTTTAACCATATGGCTAGTAAGCTCAGCTATTGCTTGCCCTTCGTCATCTATTTGAAGACAGCAATTGCTCAGGTTAAACTTCCCACATACACCTCCCTCTACTGCCAATAGGTAATCCAAGGCTAATCTATTTTGATACACTGCTGTCCTCATCCTGGTATTATGCTTCGCTAGAAGATTGAGCGCTTGTGAGGTCTCATTAGTAATTATCTCAACCACCGCCTGTAACCTTATAATGCGGTTGAGCATATAAATTGGGGTTCTATATCCGAAGGTACCATCCTCTGCCCATGTGGCTGGCCCGTAATAATCTATAATACGCTGGGGAGGCCATTCATCATCTTCCCAGGCGCCTATCTCTATGGGTCCCCTTTTCTTCCTATGATTCACATCATACACTTTAACTCCCAAAGTCTCACCTGTTTCAATAGGTAACAAGAAGAAGGATGGCTTGAGCATACCCAACACACATGCCCCTTCCCAGTCCTGTGGCAACTCCGAATAGGCCTTCTTACCACAGATCCAGTACAAATTTGCTGGGGCTTTCCAACTAGATGTGATAGATAAATCAAACCATACGTCCTTTAAATTGGCATATCTTGCAAACGGGTTAGATGGTTCTGAAACATTTGAAGCCGACCACCAAGTTGTATTCTTTGTATCATCATCATAAGCTTTTTGCCCTAGACAAGTTAACTCTCCTACAGAAGTATTAAACATTATTCCTTTCCTTGCTATGCAAACATAACCTATGATGGAGGTCTTTAATCTCCACTCAGATTTACCTCTAACACTCATCTGATAATCGGCTTGTGAGGATATTAATTGTTCAACTGCCTCAGAACCAGACATTACCTCCTTTGCTTCCCAAGGCCATTGGTCTCCCATGTTAGTACCTCCACACACATAGCAGTTGGTTACATTAAGACTACCGGCAATACTTTCAGCTAAATCTATGAACAGGTTTTTAGCGTTATGGGGGATCCTATTATCTATACTCATCTCTTCATAAAATGAATGGAATACCTGATGAGTTTGGGAGGTTACCGTATCGGTCTCTATCCCTATAAACAATACTTCCCAGGGTCTAAACCCATCCCGTATATTTGAAACCCAAATAAATTACCATATCTATCTAAGAATTGATCAGGATTATTTATAAGAATATGGATTGGATTGCATTCCATAGACTTACAGTATGGATTGGTAGGCAACTTAGTCACAATCATGTCCTTGTCTGCTGTCTGTCCCCAAGTTGCCCACCCCACACAAGACCAATATGGGCAGAAATTATATTCTCTATTTGGGCATCTAGGACTCACATACTTATTTTTACTACTGGGACATATATATTTATCATTAGACCCATACGTTCTCTCCCATCTAAGATCCCCACATACATTCCACGGCTTTCTACCACTTGAGATTGCTTTGCATGCATCAAATAGCAGAACACCCGAAGAATGTACGGATTCTAACACCGTTTTGTTTATTAGGGTCCCCTGAGGATCTCCATTCCTGAGAGTCAACCAAATTGTACGGGGTTGATACTCTGAATTGAAGCACTTAGGTTCTCCTATCCCTAAATGGCATACACTATACTCTACATTTAAGTATCTACACCTAGACACATCACCTTTACATTCATATTGCGAATGCCAAATTAGGGTCTGGGAAATATTTGGCATTCCCAGACCCTAATTTGGCATTCGCAATATGAATGCATACCTCACAGCTAGGAGTGTCGGTACCTCTACCTTCCTGAATATAAAAATACATATAAATAAACATTATCACAAATACATCTTTCGTCGGCTGCATCCTCAGTCTTCGTCCGTGCGATGGCACCTCAGCTTCCAGGATGTAAGGGCTGCAGGGAATGGAGTTCTGCTCATCTTCACAGGGGTCCCTTCGAGACTTTCCTGGCTTTTTAATTACATTGGTGAGCGGACAGGCTTTATTATGGCCGTCTAAACACTCACTTACCAATCTCTGAAACAATAAAATTTGTAATCCACAAGGTTCCTCGTCACTCCGACTGAGTCGTGCGCTTTAATCGGATCTTGCAGGGATTCTCTGGATCTGATATAGCTTGCCAAGAATCTACCGCTGCTGGTTTAACCCTGGAGTGATGAATCCACGGAGTCACTTCAGCCACTTTTATCGCTGTAGGGGTAGACAAAAGAACAACATAAGGACCTCTCCACTTGGGCCCTAACGGTACATTATTCCACTCTTTAATCCACACTTGGTCTCCTGGGTGGTAACTATGAACAGGGGGATAAATATTCACAGGTAATCTATCTTGTACCCATTTCTGTACCTCCTCCATAGTCTTACCCAACTCTACAGCCTGCTGCCGGGTAATTCCTTCTCCCAACTGACTCAAATCCCCCCTTAAGTTACCAAGTACGGGAGGTGGACGCCCATACATGATTTCAAAAGGAGAGAGACCCATCCTTCTGGTAGGTGTACTGCGAATTCGCAAGAGAGCTATGGGCAAAAGAAGGTTCCACTTAAGTTGGGTTTCCTGACACATCTTTGCCAACTGGTTCTTAATAGTTCTATTCATTCTCTCTACTTTACCAGAACTCTGGGGTCTATATGCCGTATGAAGTCTCCACTTTATACCAAGCATATGAGTAAGTTGTTGTAGACACTGATGAACAAAAGCTGGACCATTGTCCGATCCTATAGAGCAGGGTAGTCCATATCGGGGTATTATTTCTCGTAGCAGGAATCTCACAACTTCTCCTGCTTTCTCTGTACGAGTAGGACATGCTTCTACCCAGCCTTAATAGGTGCACACAGGGGGGCGGAGCCAACAGCCGAGCCGACAGGTCGCATCTACTGAGAGCTCCGAGCTATATCAGCACAAAGAGCCAAAACAACGATTAATTTCACAACCCAAATAGCAAACAAAGCTGACCTGCATCAACAAACATCGCAGCAATGGGCAGGAAAACAAAAAGGCAGAAATCAGAGATGCCCCGGCCGGGTACAAGCATTGGGGACCTATGGAGGCGAGCACATGGCGCCCTGGAGCCCAATATGGCCGACTATATGGATGAACTCGACGATTCCGACGAACAGCCTTCAGACCCTGAAGACATGGGCTTGCCCAGGGCACCGGCACCGATACCACCAAAACCGCAGCCGGACACGGCACCGGTCACAAAAGCCGAAATGCGGGAGCTACTGGCCGAACTCCGCCGGAACATACAGGCCGATGTGGCAGACATGCGGAGGGACATTAAAAGCCTGACAGACCGCATGGCATCGGTGGAGCAAGACTCCCTCACCCACACGCGGCAAATGAAGGAGCTACAACAGGAGGTAAACTCACTACACCAACAGCACCGGATGGTGGAACAAAATATGGCGGTCATGGAAGACTCGCGCCGTGCCCACAATATTAAGATCAGAGGAATAGCAGAGTCGGCCCCAGACACTGAACTACCCCACATCATAAGGCGTCTCGTTAGCAAGATGCTCCCGCCGAAACAGGCTAAGGGAGTGAGCCTGGATGGAGTATTTAGAATACCTAAGCCGACGACGGCCCCGAAAGCGGCGCCAAGAGACATAATTGTAAAATTCCAAAAGCGACAGGACAAAGAGGCAATCATGCACGCCAGCAGAGGTACCGCACCATATGCCTTTGAGGAGATGTCCCTCACATTTTTTGCGGACTTATCCAGGGGAACAATGGCCTGGCGAGCAGCACTCCGGCCCTTCACCTCCTTACTCCGCACACACGGTATCAGGTACCAATGGCGCCCACCCCACAAGCTACAGGTCCTCCACGAAGAAACCGCATATCTAATCTCGGATCTGCAGGAGGCAATCAGGCACCTACCACTCTTGGGCCTCCCGCAAGACTCTATACCGCAACACCGTAAAACCTCTAAGCCCCACGAGTGGAACCCTGCCACCTCAGAGACTTTTGTCCCGCGAAAGACCACCCAGGCTGCACAGAAAATAGCCCATGCCTGAAGGCCCCCCGTGGACTAACAGGGCCAAATCGCCCGTAGTTATAACTTTCTACTTTTGTATGAATAGTGGTATTTATTCTGCAGGACAACATATAGCCACGCTCACTCCACCCAGAATACATGACACTAGGGCTGCCAAGCCGCACGCACCGCCCTCACCGAGCGAAAACGGCTTCAATTGCCGAAATTTGGCCCGCAGTCTAGTATAGCACCATACTCGCTCAGGGCATACCCTGCTAGCAATGCGAATCACCTCGCCACAAACCACATCACACACACAACAGGGGACACCCACCCCCTTCCACCAAGGGAACTCAGAGTACCTTACCGCTCCTATACATTACTCACCCAACACACTCACAGGCTGTCTACTAGATGCCCATGCTTCCTCCTCAACAGTGCCGACCCAGCCTTAAAGCTATAATAGTCTCCATTGTGGTATCTGGCGGTAACCTGCATGGATTCAATTCTAGTTTTAGTTTTATTTTGCCAATCCCGGTTCCAGGGTCCGCCTTTCATATACATGGCAGGACCTGTACATATATCTATATCAATATCTACATGTCTATATGTTTTTACGTGTTTTTTATGTTTTCTTTCCTACTTGTGAAATACTACCGTGTTCACAGTTGATGTATCAGAAAGCTAAATATGCCTAACGACCCTGACCGCACAGCGCTTAGACTCTAAATGTTGGGCGTTTCATTGTTATTTGTTTTTGTTTGTTTTTTAAATTTATACTTAATATGTAGTATTACCGTGTGTCTCCTCTCAATAGCCTCAGTGCATCTCGCCTACTGGCAAAGGGACAGTTGTCCACATATATATGACATTTCCACCTTATCGGTGGGTTGAGCTTGATTTATGAATCCTCTAGCTAGCCTATTCCATATGGGACATGCGCCTATTAACAAGATGGGTATGTCCACACTAAGTGCACTGAGGACCATCTCGTTTTGCTAATACTTGTGTTCTACAGTTACTTAAAATATTCACATAGTCCAGTCGGTAACCAAACTGAATGTCTACTGCAAACTAGCAATCTGGAAATATACTGTCTAGCCTATAGTAATCATCTCATTAACAAAAAAAGTGCTTAAGTTTCAAGTCCATGAAAATGTTATGCTTGTTTTATTGTATGCTTGTCAAAGCTGTTGTGGCCTTGCAAAGCTATCTGTAATACTCAGCACACAAAAATAAAGAATTTAAAAAAAAAAATAGGTGCACACAACTACTAGTAGGTAGCGATGTCCACCAGATTTAGGCATTACTGTATAGTCAATTTGTAGATTGGATATAGGGAGTCCCCCCATATACTGAACTCCTGGTGGCTTTACTGGTCCTTGCCTTGCATTATTTTTAGCACACGTTACACATCTTCGTACAATGGCTTGAGTTAAGTTGGACAATCTTGGTATGTAGAAATGTTTTCTGAGAGATTCTTCTGTACTATCTCTTCCAGAATGCGTCCCGTTATGATAGTTTTGGACGATTTCTACCGCTAGTGATACTGGAATAACTATTCTCCCATCTTCTAACTGATACCATTTGTTCTCCAAATACTTTCCAGGTTCAGTCTTTAACCACTCCTCTTCTTGAGCTGTATAAACTGGAGTCCATTGAGATAATGGAGTTGGAATAAGAGCAGCTATATGTTCCACATATTCCTGTCTTCCTGATTCAGCGGCACGCTTAGCTGCACTATCTGCCATCCGATTTCCTTTGGTTACATCACCATCTCCTCTCAGATGCGCTCGACAATGTATAATACCGACTTCTTTCGGTTCCCATACTGCTTCCAATAGTTGTAGTATTTCAGCTGCGTACTTGATTTCTTTGCCCTCTGAATTCAATAGTCCTCTTTCTTTATACAAAGCTCCGTGGGCATGAGTGGTTAAAAACGCATACTTGGAGTCCGTGTAGATGTTCACTCTTAAACCTTCAGCCAATTGTAACGCTCGTGTCAGTGCTATCAATTCTGCCTTTTGTGCTGATTGATGTTCCTTTTGACAGTGGCCGAGCTTCTATCACCTTATCTATCGTTGTTACTGCGTATCCTGCATAGCGAATCCCTTCTTTCACATAACTACTGCAGAATAATTGTAATTGGTTAACTCAAGACAATGTGCTGCAGCAACTAAAGAAAGTTAATATAAACAAAGCTCCAGGGCCTGACGGTATCCATCCACGTGTACTTAAGGAACTAAGTGTAGAAATAAGTGAACCTCTGTTTTTAATCTTTCAAGATTCTTTTCTTTCAGGAAGTGTTCCGGAGCATTGGAGGAAGGCAGATGTGGTTCCTATATTCAAAAAGGGTTCAAAATCCTTGCCTGGAAATTATAGACCTGTGAGCTTAACTTCTGTGGCTGGTAAAATATTTGAAAGGTTATTAAGGGATAATATTCAAGAATTCCTTGAGAAGAATATGGTTATCAGCAAAAATCAGCACGGTTTTATGAAGCACAGGTCATGTCAAACTAACTTGATTGCGTTCCACGAAGAAGTAAGTAGAAGTATAGATCAGGGTGTTGCAGTGGATGTGATCTATTTGGATTTTGCCAAGGCATTTGATACAGTTCCACACAAAAGATTAGTGTTCAAACTCAAGGAAATCGGTCTCGATGAAAATGCTTGTTCTTGGGTAGAACATTGGCTTAAAAACAGAATACAAAGAGTTGTCGTTAATGGTAAATTTTCAAGCTGGACAGAGGTGGCAAGTGGTGTCCCTCAGGGGTCTGTTCTGGGACCCCTTCTATTTAACATTTTTATAAATGATCTTGAAGACAGCATTGAAAGTCATGTTTCAGTGTTTGCAGATGACACAAAACTTTGTAAAATAATACAATGTGAGCAAGATATTACTTTGCTGCAGAAGGATTTAGATAGACTGGAGGACTGGGCACTCAAATGGCAGATGAAATTTAATGTTGAAAAATGCAAAGTTATGCACTTCGGCGTAAAGAATACACAAGCAACGTATACCCTTAATGGAAGCGAATTAGGGGTAACAACACACGAAAAGGACTTGGGAATTGTTATAGACAACAAACTATGCAACAATGTGCAATGTCAATCAGCAGTGGCCAAGGCCAGTAAGGTATTGTCATGCATGAAAAAGGGCATTCATTCTCGGGACGAGAATATCATTTTGCCTCTCTATAAATCACTGGTAAGACCACATATTGAATATGCTGTGCAATTTTGGGCACCTGTTCTAAAGAAGGATATCATGGCACTAGAAAAAGTGCAGAGGCGGGCTACAAAATTAATAAAAGGAATGGAACATATCAGCTATGAAGAAAGGTTAACAAATTTAAACCTATTTAGTTTAGAAAAACGTCGCCTGAGAGGGGATATGATAACATTATACAAATATATTCGGGGCCAATACAAACCATTGTGTGGAAATCTATTCACAAACCGGACTTTACATAGGACACGAGGCCATGCGTTTAGACTGGAAGAAAGAAGATTTCGTCTAAGGCAAAGGAAAGGTTTTTTTACTGTAAGAACAATCAGGATGTGGAATTCTCTGCCTGAAGAAGTGGTTTTATCAGAGTCCATACAGATGTTCAAACAGCTACTAGATGCATACTTGCAAAGACAGAATATTCAAGGATATAATCTTTCAATGTAGGGTAATAACTGCTTGATTCAAGGATAAATCTGACTGCCATTCTGGGGTCAATAAGGAATTTTTTGTCCTAGCTTGTTGCAAAATTGTGCTTCAAACTGGGTTTTTTTTTTTTTTTTTTTTTTTTTTCTCTTTTGGATCAAAAGCAAAAAACAGGTGTGAGGAAGGCTGAACTTGATGGACGCAAGTCTCTTTTCAGCTATCTAACTATGTAACTATGTAACTATGTAACTATGTCTGTGTAATATTGGACATCGGGGTTCTGGATGGGAAAATCACGAAGATCTGGTCTACTTGAAAATACTTCATCCATCACTTCCAAACAATTGTGTTGACTTTCAGTAGGTTGCGGCAGAAGGGTAGCTGGATTTAAGGTATTTACAGTCTCTAAATGCACTCTTGGGTTTTCACACAACATTGCTTGATACTTGGTCATACGGCTGTTACTAAACCAATGATTTCCTTTGTAATCCAACAACGTCTGTACTGCATGTGGAACTCGTACATAAAGTTCTTGACCCAGAGTGAGTTTATCGGCTTCAGCTACCAGCAGGGCGGCTGCAGCTACGGCTCTTAGACAAGGTGGAAGACCGCTGGCCACTGCGTCCAGTTGCTTAGACATATAGGCAACAGGTCTTTGCCATGATCCCAAGTACTGTGTCAATACTCCCACAGCCATTCTTCTTTGCTCATGTACATACAGGTAGAATGGTCGTGTGTGATCAGGTAGACCTAATGCTGGGGCACTCATCAAAGCCCTCTTCACATCTTCAAATGCCGTTTGCTGTTCTTGAGTCCATAGGAAGGGGTCGTGTTCTGTACCCTTGATAGCTGCATACAGAGGTTTCGCCAATATCGCGTAACTGGGAATCCATATCCTACAGAAGCCTGCTGCTCCCAAGAACTCTCGTACTTGTCTTCTATTCTTGGGTGTTGGTATTTGGCACACAGCTTCTTTTCTCTCTGGCCCCATTATTCTTTGACCTTCAGAGATATGGAATCCCAGATATTTGACAGTTGGCAGACACAACTGAGCCTTCTTCCTAGACACCTTGTATCCTGCCTTCCAGAGAATGTGTAGTAGATCGTGAGTTGCTTGCTGACATATTTCTCTTGTAACTGCTGCTATCAACAAGTCGTCTACATATTGTAATAATACACACTCTCCTGGGATGGACTTGAAATCCAGTAGATCTTGACTCAGAGCTGAACCAAATAGGGTCAGTGAGTTTTTAAACCCTTGGGGCAGTCTTGTCCAAGTCATCTGGCGTTTCGAGCCCGTTACAGCATTTTCCCATTGGAAAGCGAAGATACATTGGCTTTCTGCGGCAATTCGGAGGCAAAAGAAGGCATCTTTGAGGTCTAAGACTGTAAAATAGGTAGCCCCGCCCGGAATTAAAGCAAGCAGGTTATACGGATTGGGCACAACTGGATGTATACTGACAACCGCATCATTGACTGCTCTCAAGTCCTGCACAGGACGATACTCGTCTGTACCGGGCTTTTGAACAGGCAGCAATGGGGTGTTCCAGGGGGAAGTACAGAATTTTAGGATACCATACCGTATGAACTTATCCAGATAAGATTGAATATTTTTCTTAGCCTTCTGCGGGATGTGATATTGCCGTAGGCTCACTGGATAAACCCCAAGCTTTAGTTCGATTCGCATGGGTGGAATATTGCGGGCCAGTCCTGGTGGGTTGTTCTCTGCCCAAACTCCTGGTATGTTGAATAAGGATTCATCACTCTTAGGGTTTTGGCTAGTCAACGCTGTATAAAGTCGCCACTCTTCTTCCTTCGGTACGGATAATGTCATAATACCTGAAGGTCCATTAAACTTTAAGGATGTTGTTCCGTTTGGTAGGAACGTAATCTGCGCTTGTAATTTGGATAGCAAATCACGTCCCAGCAATTGGACTGGACATTCAGGCATGTAAAGGAATTGATGTTTTACTACGTAGCCTCCCAATGTACAGAGTCGACTTTTAAGAACCGGTTTTGCAGCACTCCTTCCAGTTGCTCCGATTACGGTAATAGTTCTTCCGGATGGAAGAGCAACTAGGTCAGTCACCACCGAATGTTCAGAACCAGTGTCGATCATGAATGCACTCCTTTTTCCCCCTATTGACACATCGACCATAGGCTCTGCTCGACCAAGGGGGATGGAGCCCGGTCGGTATCAATAGTTCTCCATGACCGTGTCAGCCAATCCTACAAAGTCCCTATCTTCTCTATCGCGGGACCTTTGCGCTGCGGGATAGTATCTGTCTTCTCTTACACTTCCTCTGTTATTACTATTACTCCCTCCGGGACCTCCTCTACCTCTCGCTTTGCCTCTAAAATTTCCATATCCTGCCCTGGGTTGGTCTCTCTCGTATTGCTCTCTTTTTGGACACTCGCTTCTCCAATGCCCTTCTTCTCTACAATACGCGCACTGATTCCTACTCAGGGGTTCCCTATTCCACCTACTATCGCCTCTATCTGGACCCCGTCTATCTACGCCTGCGATCGCTACCGCTAGCATATCCGCCTTTTTACGCATCTTGCGCTCTTCCTCTTTCTTACTTTCTGATTCCCTATTCATATAAACCTTATTTGCTACCTCCATTAGTTGGGTGATGGACATTCCTGCAAACCCTTCTAACTTCTGTAGCTTGCGCTTAATATCTCCGTAAGCTTGGCTGACAAAGGCAGAGTTTACCATTCGGGAATTCTCAGTGTCTTCCGGATTAAAGGGGGTATACAGACGGTATGCCTCCAATAATCGGTCATAAAAGACACTAGGCGCTTCATCACTTTTCTGAATCACCTCAACCGTCTTCGACATATTTATGGCTTTCCTCCCTCCGGCTTTCATGCCAGCAATTATAGCGTCTCTATAGGCTTTTAGATGAACCATATCTGCGCCATTAACATCCCAGTCGGGATCAGCATTAGGATAATGAGTTGCGGCCCATGCTGCTGGATTTGCTTGGTTTAAAGTATGGGCTTCTTCCTCCAGCGCTTTAATAGCCGCTTGGTTTATCCTAGTCCTCTCCTCATTGTTAAATAATGTCATTAATAATTGCTGGCAATCAGCCCAAGTTGGATTATGCGTCTGGACTATCGAGGTGAACAGGTCGGTCATGGCTTGTGGCTTTTCAGTATACGAGGAATTGTGGGTCTTCCAATTCAAGAGATCGGTAGTCGTGAATGGGACATATACGAAGACTGGGTCAGCATACACCATTTGACCTACATCATTAAGGTAAGCTGACCCGGGATTCAAACAAAGAGGCATCTGGTAATGTTTAGGTTTTTGGGTACCGGTCAGTTGTCGGGTTAGTATAGGGCTTCGTGGAGGGGCGTCGGTTAGGGGTTCCGGTCGGGGGGTAATAAGACGTGGGGATGTAGAAGCTTTATCATAGGGAAGGCCGGTGAATAAAATATTCCGAGCCGGGCTAGATGAAGCCTGACCGGAAGCTTGAAATGGCGCCAAATCGGGATAGGTGGGCTTAACAGGGGCTGGTACCGGAAGGGGAGGTTTAGTATGGCGTGGGGTGGATTCTGAACTGGAGGAGGAAGTAGATGGGGACAACGGGGGAACGGGTGTAGAACTTCCTGTACTTGTATCACTTCCCCTTGCAGAGAAATAAGGGGGGGGCATAGGGATCTCGGACTCAGGGGGCGTGTCCAAAATGGGCTTAACCGTGGTCCTAGTGGACAAACAAGTCCTGGCCACCATGAGGCGACACTGCTCCTCGTGGCATATTCGGATCCATCTTGGCGAGTCGTTTATGGCCTGCCTCCAACAATCAATGTATGGAAACTGTCCGTAAAGTTCAGGCCTACCTGATACAGCCACGTGTACACGCTGTACCAGATTTGGATCCAAACTGCCACGTGGCGGCCATGCCGCAACCAAAGTAGGCCATTCCCTAGTGCCCAAAGTGATCAAACGTGCAGGAGACATTTTAACCCCAAAATCACATACTGTAAATCCCTTTTTAAAATTCTTTACCATACATCCTAAGGGATCCAAAATCGTCGACTCCGACGCGCCCATACTTATCAATGGAGCGTCGTTGACAACGAATGCTATACACACACTCTATTCAACAGTCACACCCGTTCCTTCGGCAACAGCACCACGTGGTACAGTTACCAAGTGAAACGTACACAATAACACAATAAAAACACTCAGGGAATTCCCGTACACACACAGCTGTTACACCAGTCACTAAATAATCGAAATTATGCCCTTTGGCGAAACTATACCGTCACCCACACTATAATTCTCTATATATGAATTACCCGTCTATAACATACCCCAGTAACATCGTCTTTACAAACAGCAGTTACAGTACGGTTAGCATAGGTCAAAGTACAATTTAAGGTCACAATACAATTATTAGTGGTTATGGTGTTAAACATGCAATAGACGACAATTATTAGTACTTATATACAGTGTCAGTAAATATACAGGGTTATGGTACCGTGCACTATAATTCAGCAACACACTATTAACACTCTCGCTAGACGGCAGAGCTCACGCTATCTAACGAGATATACACGTTACTAAACAATCTTTATCACATATACAATTCCCAACTAATCTATTGGCCAGTACCTTGATGGACTACCTAAAACTATCTACATCCGTTTTGGTTAGCCACACTGCCCAAGCACCACATATAGCGAACTAGAGGGCGGAATTTACAACAGAACCCTTTTAGTCTTTCTACTCTATCAATAGTCTAGTGGGTTCCAAATTTACACGCCTTCCCACTTAGCCAAGATAGGTTGAGAGCTAGCGGACCGAATTTACACAGACGCCGCTTAGTCTCCCGGTCCCTCCGACCTAGCGAACAAATTGTACACCCTAGAACGCTAGTCTAGACAAGACACCGGTGTCCGGCTAGGGCTATTTACACAGAACCCCGCCTGACTCCAAACCAAATCAAATGGTCTTACTAAAGAGCGTTCGATTGAGCGGTGCGCCTTCGCTCCTTCCCTCCGACAGAGGGGGCAGATTCCATACACAGATTAACCCCTTATGGGCCGACCGCACAATCGGTATACCCCTAGTGGGTCCGCCGTCTAAAACAGCGGTCGTCTTACCTCCTCGTTCCTGAACCTGAGTTCACACTCATCGACGGGGACACCCCAGCACTTACTACGTAGAGGCCGATGATCTCCTGGACAACAGACCAGTGGCGCCGAGACGAAGGGAGGTCCACGCAGAAGTTCAGGGGTGCAGCCGTAGAGAACGTGGGCAAAGATAGACCGTCTCACGCCTCTGCTTCTCAGCTACCGTTGAACGATGAGCTTCCCGGCCAACGCACCAAATGATACCGGAGAAACTGACGGAAGCCAAGCACAGAGAGATGGACACAGGTTTCTTCAGGAAGGAAGAAATTCTTTATTCGGTTCACCGATCGGGACTCAGAGGGACTAATGTCACCAAAATACAACAAGTTCTGAGCCCCGGACAATAGTGCAGGCTCCTTATATAGGCACATAACTCCTCCCATATTAAGCTCCACCCGCACATTCTCTTGACCAATCAATACAAACAAGAACTAACTTCCTGCATGGCTTGTCCAGCACAATGGAGGAGGGGAATACTACATCCTGTATTCTTGCACATGCTCCGTACACTACTGATCGTATCTTGCCACGTGCAACCAACCGACCGATACGTCAGCATATGCACGTACACATGCCACGTGGTAATCTCGGCCTACTAAATTTATTTTTACCGAGATTCCACCACATTACAACATTACACACCACACAACAATTTATGAAAATGTGTTTTTCCTTGAAATAATGCTTAACCCCTTAAGGACGGCGGGTGTTCTTTGGGGGCGATCGCGGTAGGGGGACTCACCTGGCATCCCAGGGAGTCCCCCTGCTTCCATTCCGGCCCTCCTGGGCCATATGATCACGAGGTCCTTGCGAGGACCTCACGATCACATGGACGGCATAGCCATCCATAGCATTGCCAGCAGAGGGAGTGCCTGGAATGACACGTACTCCCCCTGCTGCCTGAAAATAGTAAAATAAAAGATTTTAAAACAGTTTAACCCCTTAAGGACATGTGACATGTCATGATTCCATTTTTTTGGTCCTTAAGGGGTTAAAATAAATATATTTATTATATATATGATCTAAGTATATTTATACACATATACATACATACACACATATACACTGTATAAGTGTATTTTAATATTAATAGATATATAATTATATATATACACTTACAATGATATTGATTAAATATATATAATTATAATTATATATATATATTTATATATAATATAAAAAATATGTAAATACATAAAAAAATAAAAAGATAAAAAATAAATCATAAAAAATATATGTGTGTATTTTCGTTTTAACTGTGATGTGGAATTATTAAAAATTATTATTGTACTTGTATTGAATTATTGTACTAACTCCATTTTAACCTTATATTGTGACAATCCTCCATTTTGTCCTCCTAACCTGACTTCTTCAAATCCTCCATTTTGTCCTCATGACTTAACTTGTTCATTTTAAAACTACCTTACGTGACTGAACTTCTCAACCCAATTAATACAGTAGACAAAGACCGTGTTTCCTACAAGGACAAGTACCAGGAGGTGCTGGCTACTCCTTAAGACTTGTAAGATAGTATAGTTTGAAGGCCACGAGAACACAGTAGTAATGAAATGTTCTATTCATAAGAGACCTTGCACCTGGACATGAGGCCTGATATCACTGACTGTGTAAAATGACGCTCAAGCCCCCCTTTCCACCGAGTAAACCTCATGCTGGGAAAGATGGCGCCTGAGCCTTCTGTCCACACCCTTGTCCAGAACAATACCACCTCCCGATGGGAGGACACCTAGCTGGTCACTCAAACCCCTGAGCCAATTAATAATATTGGTGGGTGGACACGAAGTTAGTCACATAATGTTTAATCCAATCAATGATGTTTATTTGTTATTATCTGATATTCAATGATGATGTCATTTTGCTTTTAAAAAGATCTGCACAACTGTTTTCCAACCAGATTGTATTAAATTTTCTGAAGTGCTTTCAACCTGAACTCCATGTGTCAGTGTGAGCTTACTTCTGCGTATACGCAATTTAATCATCTCAGATTTGGACAGGAACAGATAGACTTTGAACATTTTGGTTTACTTTCAAAAAGTACCATAACAACTTGGCTCCCAACGTGGGGCATCGGGCTATGGCCTCTGGCCGGTGAGCCGTCCTAAGGAAGATGCTGTTGGACGGGGGAATCCTGGGGGTAGGAAGGGAGACTGATCACCTCCAAGTACACGGTAGAGACTTCTGCAGAGCCACCGGTATGTTCCGGCCCCTTTGATTGACCCGTCCACGTGTCTGTGACTGCTTCCCGGGAGGACATCAAAGACAGGTAATATCTTGCCCGGTGTCTCGTTACTCACTTGTTTACCTGCATTTTAGTCTATCTGTTGCCTGGGTGTGTTTGAATTGTGTTTGAATTGTTTGCCTGTTTCCCCATTTTGAGATAAAGGGGGGGTGGACCTGCAGGGGATTTGCCTGGGGTTCTGTCTTGCTTGTTTTCCCCTTTTTGGGATAAAGGGGGGTGGACCTGAGGGGATTTGCCTGGGTCTTCAGTGTGTCTGTCTATCTGTTTGTATTTTACCCCTTTTGGGATAAAGGGGGGTGGACCTGAGGGGATTTGCCTGGGTCTTCTGTTGCCTGTTTTACCCCTTTTAGGAACCACGGTGCTGTGGTTGTAGGGAAAAAGGGGGGTTGACCTGTGGATGTGTTCCTGGGGGTCATCTTTTCCTGTTTAACTCTTTTAGGAGCCTCGTGGCTGGGGCTGTAGGGAAAAAGAGGATTGTTGGAACTGTGGATTTTGTGTAGACTCATAATTTCCTGTGATCCTTCTTGTGTCACTTTGAGAGCCTAGCTAGCTTCTTTGTGCACGTGGTAACCCACAGCTTCGGCTGGGGGGAGTCCGGTTTTGGTAACCCACAGCTTCGGCTGGGGGGAGTCCGGTTTTGGTAACCCACAGCTTCGGCTGGGGGGAGTCCGGTTTTGGTAACCCACAGCTTCGGCTGGGGGGAGTCCGGTTTTGGTAACCCACAGCTTCGGCGGGGGGGATTCCGGTTTTCTTTGGTAACCACAACCCTGAGCGCTGGGGCTGGTGGAATTCCAGTTTTCTGTTTATTTGTGGTAGGGGACTTAGTCTTGTGGCAGGGGACTCTGTTTCCTGGGGGGATTCAAGTAGGCATTGCTTGTTTTCCGCATCACGTGGTAGTGAGACTTATAAGTGGGTTTTATAGGGGCACTACGGGAGTGAGGATAGAGGTGGCCACATTCTTGTGGACTGCTGTGTAGAGGGAGGCTGACGGAACTCGGACCGGTGTCAGTTGTTTTCCGTGGCCGCTGGTAGTGAGACTTATGAAAGTCGTTCTCCGAGCGGGGACACTACGAGGTTGAGAAAGGTGACTTTGGAGTAAGCACATGTAGAAGGAAAGGGATTATTGTTGATTTCATTTGAACTGTAATGCATGCACTGTATTTCAATTGTATTGTTGTCTTGTCTGTTTAATTAGGAGTCTCATGAACTCCTGTGTCTGTCTCTAAGGATTTTTCCTTGCCTTTTCCCTTTTCTATACTTCCTATATTATTATTCTATCCTCTCCTATTTCTATTGTGAGAGAAGTGATTGGTCACACACTTCTCACCTCCAATTAGTGACTAGTCTACGTTTTGGAAAGACGCACTGGGGGGGGACCCACCCCTCTCGAGTGTCAGTCCACCATTGTAGACACTGTTTAAAACCTTTCCCCCCTATATCTGGGACGCCTGTATAGGAGGGGAATGGAACAGGGTTAGAAAAGCCCAATAAGGGCTGGCTAGCGCGTGTGATCTAGTTGAAGATAGAGATTGCTAAAGTGTGTAAAATTGCTGTGCCTTCATGTGGTAGATTACTGACAGAGAAGAAAGCAAGCTTACTGGTACAGAGTAGCAATGCTATTCAGCACGAAGGTAGGGTTGAGGAAGAACTAGATCACAAAGGGTTAAGAATGTATGTATATTATAATAATTGTTTTTTGTATTTTGTGTTAGCCATTACCCTGGTAGAGGGTGGGGGTTTTGTATTGAGTTTCACTAAAGAGTATTATTAAATGTTGTGTTTTTGTGTCCCTTTGCTTTTGCAATAATTGTAACGTAACTGTCTTTCCAGCGCTGACATGGTTAAAAAAACTTCATGCTGGCTCTCTCCTTGCCTTCTGTGAGACGCGAGGGGGGAGAGGGAGGGGTGACATTCCTGGTTTTTCAGTTCAGCGTTCAGTAAAATTATTCAGAAACTAATAAGATTTAGCAATGGAACAAAGTATTTTCTCCAAGACTGTTGTATAAGATAAGGAGCCAGGGATGTAGCTCAGTGTTTATTACAAAGGTTAGGAAAGTGAATCTGATGCAGGAATAGAGAATTATTTGGACGAGTTAAAAATGTAAAGGCAAGTGTGATTTGTTGCATTGCTATGCAATGTGGATAGAGGGAATATGCAAAGTTGTTAAGCTAGATTGTGAAGAGGAAAAGTGATTAATGGCTGTAGGTATATTGTTTGCATTCCGTGAGTTTATTTATTTATTTATTTTTATTTATTTTTTTATTTTTGCACCATGTTATTTCAAAGCTTCACGGGCTGTTACATGTATATTGCTTTCATTTGTCAGCTGAAATGCCCTAAAAGAAAATGGCCCCTAGAACAAAAGAAGGTTGTCCTTAGTACCCACGCCTCCTCCTGCCCTCACTCTGCCCTTACCATATCAGTGAGGTCATATGCCCGTGTATTGTGTCATGCTCATCCTATCTTAAAGACATGCTGTCTTCCTTAATTCCCATATATTATGAACAAAAAAGTTACAATTACTAAAATTATCCTACTATTAGTTTCCCTATATCAGGAAAGTGTCTGTGTTAATATGTAGATAGAATATATATGTCTATCGTTTCACGTATAAGTAACAAGTGTCTTTTAGCTTTGTGTACAAAGATTGATAACATGCTGAAAGAAGGGTTATCTTAAAGAACATTTACTAAAAGAAAGTTCTAATAAACCAAGATTTCTTGAACAAATGAATAAGCCAAGTTTAAAGACTGACTAACATAATTTTTGTTGTAAGCCCAGATATTTTATTATTGCATATGCGTAGGAATTGAGACTTTGGGCATTATAGTATATTAATTCTAGATCTGTTACTAGCAGCAAGTGCTTAGCCTTATGCCTATCCCACGCATGCTTAAAACACTTCTACTGAGTTAACCTCTACCACTCCAGTTGGAAGGCTATTCCATGCATCCACTACCCTCTCAGTAATGTAATACTTCCTGATATTATTTTTAAACCTTGGTCCCTCTATTTTTGAGACTATGTCCTCTTATTATGGTAGTTTTTCCTTCTTTTAAATATAGTCTCCACTTTTACTGTGTTGTTTCCCCTTTATGTATTTAAAAATGCTTTTATCATATTTCCCCTGTCTCGTCTTTTCACCAAGCTATACCTGTCAAGATCCTTTAACCTTTCCTGGTGAATTTTACCCTGCAATCCATGAACCAGTTTAGTAGCCCTTCTTTGAACTCTCTCTAAGGTATCCATATCCTTCTGAAGATATGGTCTCCAGTACTGTATCCAGTACTCTAAGTGAGGTCCCACCAGTGTTCTGTACAATGGCATGAGCATTTCCCTCTTCCTACTGCTAATACCTCTCCCTATGCAACCAAGCATTCTACTAGCATTTTCCGCTGCTCTATTACATTGTATATTGTCATCAACAGCCAGAAACTGGAGAACAAGAAATGTGAATCAATGTATAGCCATTTATAAGCTTAACAAAATCTCCATTATCTTTTCCATTTATTTTGCAGAAGGCAATGTTATTTGTCTATTTTGTATGTTTTAAAAATACATTATCAGTGAAGAGTAGAATAAATTTTATCCCATTTACGAGACATAAAATTGTGATAATGTATATTTGTGATATAAGTAGAAATTACATTTTGAGATGTTAGATATAAATTATTAAATTAAGAACTAGAGTCAGGGATAGCGTCTGTCTCCGCGGGCACAAGACCCCGTGTGGAGAAGTGGTGGGCAAGCCATCATGGGCCACCCATGGGAGTGAAACGTTCGAGGCTTGTGGAGACAAGATGAGCATGTTAGCCTTTTATTATTTTTCTCTAGGGAAAGCATAGGGCCAGTTAATAGTTGTTGTACATGGGCTATTTGCAGCCTCCATTGCATTTCTACCTAGTCTTGATTTCTGATGTCTCCTCCATTGCTACATCACCTGTCTGCTCCCTTACCTGCCCACCCCCGCTTATTCCTCCCACCGATCCCTCCCCTTCATCTGCAGTCCCCCACTTTCCCCTACTGCCCCTCCCTCTACTCCACCTTCTCCTCCTACTCCTCCTTCCTGCTCTTACTCCTCCCCCTCTTCCTACTCCTCCCTCTACTCCACTTTCTCCTCCTACCCCTTCCTCTACTCCACCTTCTCCTCTCTCCTCCTACTTCTCCTCTTCTCCTCCTCCTACTCCTCCCTCTACTCCACCTTCTCCTCTCTCCTCCTACTTCCCCTCTACTCCTCCTTCTTCTTCCTACTCCTCCCTCTACTCCACTTTCTCCTCCTACTCCTCCCTCTACTCCACCTTCTCCTCTCTCCTCCTACTTCCCCTCTACTCCTCCTCCTACTCCTCCCTCTACTCCACCTTCTCCTCCTCCTACTCCTCCTTCCTGCTCTTACTCCTCCCCCTCTTCCTACTCCTCCCTCTACTCCACTTTCTCCTCCTACCCCTTCCTCTACTCCACCTTCTCCTCTCTCCTCCTACTTCTCCTCTTCTCCTCCTCCTACTCCTCCCTCTACTCCACCTTCTCCTCTCTCCTCCTACTTCCCCTCTACTCCTCCTTCTTCTTCCTTCTCCTCCCTCTACTCCACTTTCTCCTCCTACTCCTCCCTCTACTCCACCTTCTCCTCTCTCCTCCTACTTCCCCTCTACTCCTCCTCCTACTCCTCCCTCTACTCCACTTTCTCCTTCCACTCCACCTTCTCCTCTCTCCTCCTACTTCTCCTCTACTCCTCCTTCTCCTCCTCCTACTCCACCTTCTTCCCTCTCACTCTATCCGCTACTCATTCTTCCATCTCCCCACCACCATATCTGTATCCTTTATATGCTTCCTCCCTTCTTATTCCTTACCAATTTCCTCCACTCATAGACGACTCTGCCTCTACCTGACAACATTATATTTTGAAGAAAAGTTGCTCTGGCCACTCTTCCGCCACTTCCCAGGGGGGAATACCACACTAACGAAAAATTAAAATTATTCAGACATGAAAGAACTGTTTTGGGCACTCTCAAAGAAATAGTGCGGTCCTGACCCAGATTCCCATGGAAGTAAGACACCTGTAAGGGAGGTGGCTGTCCCTCATGTTTTTTCTACACTAAGTCCCCAGAAATCTCATGAAAGGAACCTGACTCATTAGAACAAAACATGAACATTCAATTTACAGATCTCTACAGAGGGGGGTCAGCAAGAGAACTGTGAATAGAAAGACAAATACCCCCCAATCTCACACAGAAATAGGTGAGGAAACCTCTTCTACTGCTCCTCATGGTTGCTTTGAACAGATGAAAGAAGAAACAAGACACCTTTCAACAGAGCATGCAGTAGCTTTACCAGATCCTGACTCCACTCTGTTTGCGGATAAAGAGGAAAGGTACCATACTGGATTTGCTGTTGCTACAGAAGATCAGGTACGTCAAGCACCTTCACTTTCCTCACTCACATCTGCTCAAGACGCTGAATTGACAGCCTTCTCAGTGGCATACAAAATGCCTGAAGGAAGACATGCCAATATCTACACTGACTCAAGACATGCCCTGGGTGCAGCACATTATTTTGGATCAATCTGGAAGATAAGAAGCACCACTCAGCTGACTAAAAGCTGCCAACCAAGCCACAAGTGCACCAAGGGAAGTGGACAGAATGGTGTCCGCTAAAGAAACTTCTATACTCACCATGTAGATCCTACCTACAGATCTCAAGCTTCTAAGAGAATGACAAAGCAGCTACTGACCCTGAAGAAATACAAAGCTGGAAAAACAGAAAGGGGCAACCCTTGAAGACGGGCTGTACTCCAACGCTCTTAAGCTCTGTTTACCCAAAAACATGTACTGGGCAGTGAGCCCATGGAACTTTATACCTATCCAAGACCCTCATGAACTCTTTGATCTCTAAAATACTCCTAAGCACCTAGCTAACTCTCAATATCCCTTTCAAGAATCCAGATGACAAAGAGCTACTGGGTCAAATATGCACTAGTTATCATAGACATTTTGTCAGGATGGCCAGAAGTCTAGCCGGTCATCAATGTGACATCCAAGACCATATACCCAGTAGTGCATTGTGAAAGTTGCAGAGATCACTCAGTGGATTCATTGTTCCAGATTCAAGACTCTCTCTGCAACATGAGAAGTGACATTTGTTGATTTTGACACACTTTTGACTCTAAAGAAAAAATGACTTGTTAAATAAAAAGATACCAGCAAGTAGGTGTTTGATGGCCATAATAATGCCTGACCACCTGCCATCGATGGAAAGCCGAGGACCCCAAAAGGAGACCTCGTGAAGCTAAAAAGATCCAAACGCCAAGCTCCCTCAGGATTATTTGCCCATCCTGAGTTTGTGGTGATATTAATATTGACTAAATGATCCGAGTCCACCTACGCTGATGTAGCGTGGGACAGGTTTAATACTACACCCTAGCCAAGGTTATTATGTCCATACACATAATACATGACAAGGTACTCTTGACACACCACATTCATGCTTCAGAACATAAAGAGGAGCACCCCTCTAAAGGGAAAGTTTGATTGATATATATATATATTGATGCCATAGGTGTGCCAAGGGGGGTACCAGATGATTTTGCAGTAAAAGGAAAGTTTGAGTCCATTTTCCCAACCGTCACTGCTAATAATAATAATAATATTTTGATTTGCATTTATTATATCTATTGCAACCAACAACGTTTACCTGTCACCATGACTACTTGTGCCTATATTCCAGATAACACAAGTCCATATGGTAATGTAAGCTTGTCTATTTATGATGTCCCTCTGAAGAACTAAGAAGACTTTGAGAACCGTTACTCCAGTCATTTTTGTGCCTTTGGGTTAACACGTCTTCTGATACTAACATAATAAAGTTTTATCTCTTAGAATCTAACATTTCATAGGGGGGACTGATGTGGAATTATTAAAAATTATTATTGTACTTGTATTGAATTATTGTACTAACTCCATTTTAACCTTATATTGTGACAATCCTCCATTTTGTCCTCCTAACCTGACTTCTTCAAATCCTCCATTTTGTCCTCATGACTTAACTTGTTCATTTTAAAACTACCTTACGTGACTGAACTTCTCAACCCAATTAATACAGTAGACAAAGACCGTGTTTCCTACAAGGACAAGTACCAGGAGGTGCTGGCTACTCCTTAAGACTTGTAAGATAGTATAGTTTGAAGGCCACGAGAACACAGTAGTAATGAAATGTTCTATTCATAAGAGACCTTGCACCTGGACATGAGGCCTGATATCACTGACTGTGTAAAATGACGCTCAAGCCCCCCTTTCCACCGAGTAAACCTCATGCTGGGAAAGATGGCGCCTGAGCCTTCTGTCCACACCCTTGTCCAGAACAATACCACCTCCCGATGGGAGGACACCTAGCTGGTCACTCAAACCCCTGAGCCAATTAATAATATTGGTGGGTGGACACGAAGTTAGTCACATAATGTTTAATCCAATCAATGATGTTTATTTGTTATTATCTGATATTCAATGATGATGTCATTTTGCTTTTAAAAAGATCTGCACAACTGTTTTCCAACCAGATTGTATTAAATTTTCTGAAGTGCTTTCAACCTGAACTCCATGTGTCAGTGTGAGCTTACTTCTGCGTATACGCAATTTAATCATCTCAGATTTGGACAGGAACAGATAGACTTTGAACATTTTGGTTTACTTTCAAAAAGTACCATAACAACTGTATTTTGATATTAATATATATATATATATATTGATATCAAAATACACATAGAACGAAATAATATATATATCTATATACATAAGTACATATGTATATATCTCTATATATATATACCTATTTATAAATAAAAATAATAATAAAAAAAACATATATATATATATATATATATTAATGCTATGTATATATTTATGTAATATGTTTACATAATTAGTTCATTTTATTCATTTCAATTTGCGGGACCTGCCTGAGAACCCCGGCCAAAAGTATAGGGAATTTAATTTTCTAGCACTATATTTAACCCTATAACTTTCCAAGACACCATAAAACCTGTAGATGGGAGGTACTGTTTTACTCGGGAGACTTTGCTGAACACAAATATTAGTGTTTTAACCCCTTAAGGACCAAACTTCTGGAATAAAAGGGAATCATGACATGTCACACATGTCATGTGTCCTTAAGGGGTTAAAACAGTAAAATGTATTACAACAATGATATCGTTAATAAAAGTGAAGTTTTTTGCATTTTTCCCACACAAACGGCACTTACACTGGCGATGTTATTGCTGTGATAGTTTTTACTGTTTTGAAACACAAATATTTTTGTTCAGTGAAGTCTCCCGAGTATAACAGTACCCCTCATGCACAGGTTTAAAGGTATTTCCAAAAGTTACAGAGTCAAATATAAGGCTTGCATTTCAGTTTTTTCACATTGAAATTTGCCAGATTGGTTACGTTGCCTTTGAGACCATTTGGTAGCCCAAGAATGAAAATTACCCCCATGATGGCATGCCATTTGCAACCCAAGGTATTGTAAATGAGGTATGTCCAGTCTTTTTAGTAGCCACTTAGTCACAAACACTGACCAAAATTGGAGTTCAAATGAGTTTTTTGCATTTTTTACACACAAACAAATATTAACGCTAACTTTGGCTAGTGTTTGTGACCAAGTTTGGTAGTAGGTGAGGGAGCGGGGGCTGTGTGGTGGTAGGTGGTGAAGCAGGGGCTGTGTAGTGATTCGTGGGGGAGCAGGGGCACAGTGGGTAGATGGGGAAGCAAGGGCGCAGTGGGTAGATGTGGGAGAAGGGGCAATGTGGTGGTAGGTGGGGGAGCAGGGGCAGTGTGGTGGTAGGTGGGGCGCAGGAACTCCTTCCTGCTTCCTCTCACTTACCAGGCAGAGGGTTCGGTTGCATTTAGCTCCGCCCAAGCATTATAGGAGTGCACAGAGCACCCCTCACACCTGCCACTCCGTGCATGTGTGAGTTGTGTTGGCTCACATACTACGAAGGCCGGCCCTAACTGTGCTCAGATAATTTGAGCCATGACTGCAAATGTGCATGTATGTGTGTTTTACATGCAGTAAAAGCTAACATTATTATGACATTCACATTCAACATTTGTTAATTCCTGACACTGTTTTAAAATTGTATTCATGTTAAATAGTGTTCCATGTATAAATATTTAATGTGAAATGAAAGCCCTCTTTTTCCTGAACAAAATAATAAGTTTGGGTGCACTTAATATGGAAGCCGTGAATTATGATTGAACACACCTATAGCTCAATATCTAGGTTTTGTTTTGGTTAAAACTTGTACAACTGACAGCTTCCTTAAGGGGTTAATACTTGACTTTATTTTTGTGTAAATAAATATATTTTGGTACAACCATGTATAGTCTTTTGAGGTTAGAAGTATGTATAAATTGTATACATCTACTATTGTCTATTGAACTGTTGGACTAAAATATATTAATTTTTTTCTATACAATACTACTTTAAATATTATGGGCCTTCATCTTTATATTAATCTTCCTGAATGTGGAATATATTTATATAAATTATTATTATTATTTTTTTTAATTCTTTAATTTTGTTGTGCAGTGCATAAATATAAGCTGACAATGCCAAGCACAAATCTTGCATATAATCAATATTGTACAGGGGTCTTTCTGCGACTGGCTTTACATAGAAGCACATTTTACAATTTTCGTTGTTGTTATTTTAACGTTTAACCCGGTTCTATGACAACATTAACAGTCTCTTTAGCATAGTGTAACTTGTTCTGATTTGTAGGTAGAGTACAGGGCTATCTGTACCTTTTCGCCTTATTTCACATGCCCTGTATGAGAGGGCCATGGTATCTGAGAAATAGGAAGTGTGAGTGGAGGTTAAAGAAATGGAACAAGGATAAAAGATGTAAGAAGAAAAAAAAGAGAAAAGAAAAGAGATAGTAAAAGAAAGAGGAAAAAAGAGAAAAGAAGGCAGAGCTGTCAGGCGCAGGCGGGCGGGAGGAGCAGTGGTGTATCCTGGTTTTGTGCTGCCCTAGGCAAGACAAAACTCAGACGCCCCCCCACCCCCCACCCCTGCACCACCCTCACCCAACCCTTGCCCCCGCCCCGCCTTCTAAATACACACACACACATTCACTGACAGATACGCATACACTAGCTAACAAAAACACACACTCACTAACAGACACACACACTCACAGGCAAACACACTTACAGACACACACTCACTCACTAGCAGACACACACTCACACTAACAGGCAAACACACACACAGTCAGACATACACACACTGACACACACTAACAGACACACACACACACACACACACATTAACAGGCACACACACTAACAGACACACACTCACTAACAGACACACACACACTAACAGACACACTCACTCACTAGCAGACACACACACACTCACTAATAGACACACACACTCACACTAACAGGCAAACACACACACAGTCAGAGACACACACAGTCACACACACACACACACACACACACACACACACACACACACACTAACATACACACACACATTAACAGACACACACACTAACAGACACACACACTAACAGACACACACTAACAGACACACACTCACTCACTAACAGACACACACACACACACTAACAGACACACTCACTCACTAGCAGACACACACACACACTCACTAACAGACACACACACTCACACTAACAGGCAAACACACACAGTCAGACACACACACACACACACTCACTAACAGACACACACACTCACACTAACAGGCAAACACACACAGAGTCAGAGACACACACAGTCAGACACACACACACACACTAACTAACATGCAAACACACACACAGTCAGAGACACACACTAACACTTTTTTTTATTTAACCTCCCCCCGGCCTCCTTACCTTTGGAAATGCTGGGGGGGGGTCTCTTTCTCCCTGGTGGTCCAGTGGCTGCTGGGCGGGCGGCACTGGCGGGCAGGCGGGCTGCTGACGAGGGAGAGCTCCCCTTGAGCTGTCTGCTCAGCTCCCTTGCGCGCCGCAGAGTGAGGCTGGGAGCCGGAAGATGACGTCATATTCCGGCTCCCAGCCTCACTCTGAGGCGCGTGAGGGAGCTGAGCAGACAGCTCAGAGGAAGTGCTCCCTTGCCAGCCGCCCGCACGCCCGCCCGCCAGCGATGCCCGCCAGCCCAGCATGTCAGTTAGCTGCAAGGCTAACAAGGCATTTGCCCTGGGCATTTGGGGGCGGCGTTTTTTGCCGCCCCCTGGAAAATGCTGCCCAAGGCAAATACCTTGTTTGCCTCGTGGCTAAAACGTCCCTTGGGAGGAGGGGAAGGGGACCGGAGGCGGCACGCACAGTGGCACCCCGGAGTTTTAAATGTTCAGTGGGCTCTCGTCCCACGGATCCCATAACCTCTGGAATGTTCCGGTAGACCCCAGCACCCTAGCCGTCAGGTCATCCATTAACCTAACTTCTATAATCCTCGTCATTACACTCGCTATGTGTGGCATTTCTGGTTGTAACCATGTTGATACTGGAGAAACTGACGGAAGCCAAGCACAGAGAGATGGACACAGGTTTCTTCAGGAAGGAAGAGATTCTTTATTGGATCACCGATCGGGACTCAGAGGGACTAGCGTCACCAAAATACCACAAGTTCTGAGTCCCGGACAATAGTGCAAGCTCCCTATATAGGCACATAACTCCTCCCATATTAAGCTCCACCCGCACATTCTCTTGACCAATCAATACAAATAAGAATTAACTTCCTGCTTGACCGCATGGCTTGTCCAGCACAATGGAGGAGGGGGAGTACTACATCCTGTATTCTTGCACATGCTCCGTACACTACTGATCGTATCTTGCCTCGTGCAACCAACTGATCGATACGTCAGCATACGCACGTACACATGCCACGTGGTAATCTCGGCCTACTAAATTTATTTTTACCGAGATTCCACCACATTCCCCCCTTTGATGCCTCTTGATATTTCACAATTACTTGAGGCATCACTTAACAACTTATGATGTGAATCTTCAACACTCATCTTCCTGCATTGGTTCTCCCTGATCTAGAGCCTTATACTTATAAATCGCCATTATCTGTGCAGCAGCCTTCCTCTCTGCTATATTTTCTATCAGGCTTTGCACAGACCTAACTACTAAGGGTATAAGACACGGCAGGAGTAGACACAACATTAAAATCAGTAGGACTCCACCTACCACTGCCTTAAGCCCTCCAAACCACTCATACCAGCTACCAAACCAACTACTTGGATTATACCCTTTCCATACCTGAGTAGGCACATGCGCTAGTTTAACCATATGGCTAGTAAGCTCCGCTATTGCTTGCCCTTCGTCATCTATTTGAAGACAGCAATTGCTCAGGTTAAACTTCCCACATACACCTCCCTCTACTGCCAAAAGGTAATCCAAGGCTAATCTATTTTGGTAGACTGCTGTCCTCATCCTGGTATTATGCTTCGCTAGAAGATTGAGCGCTTGTGATGTTTCGTTAGTAATAATCTCAACCACCGCCTGTAATCTTATAATACGGTTGAGCATATAAATAGGGGTTCTATAACCAAAGGTACCATCCTCTGCCCACGTGGCTGGCCCATAATAATCTACAATACGCTGGGGAGGCCATTCATCATCTTCCCAGGCGCCTATCTCTATGGGTCCCCTTTTCTTCCTATGATTCACATCATACACTTTAACACCTAAAGTCTCACCTGTTTCAATCGGTAACAAGAAGAAGGATGGTTTGAGCATACCCAACACACATGCCCCTTCCCAGTCCTGTGGCAACTCCGAATAGGCTTTCTTACCACAGATCCAGTACAAATTTGCTGGGGCTCTCCAGGTAGATGTGATGGATAAATCAAACCACACATCCTTTAAATTGGCGTATCTAGCAAACGGGTTAGATGGTTCTGAGACATTTGAAGCCGACCACCAAGTTGTATTCTTTGTATCATCATCATAAGCTTTTTGCCCTAGACAAGTTAATTCTCCTACAGAAGTATTATACATTATTCCTTTCCTTGCTATGCAAACATAACCTATGATGGAGGTCTTTAATCTCCACTCAGATTTACCTCTAACACTCATATGATAATCGGCTTGTGTAGATATTAATTGGTCAACTGCCTCAGAACCGGACATTACCTCCTTTGCTTCCCAAGGCCATTGGTCTCCCATGTTAGTACCTCCACACACATAGCAGTTGGTAACATTAAGACTACCGGCAATACTTTCGGCTAAATCAATAAACAGGTTTTTAGCATTATGGGGGATCTTATTATCTATACTCATCTCTTCATAAAAGGAATGGTATATGTAACGGATCGCCTGGCACCCCGACTTGGTACCTCCGTTAATGGATGCTCCTAGCGCTTCCTGAGGACTCCAAGCACTCTGGCAGACACCACAATCACCGAATCCGAGAAACCTTTTAAATTCTCCCAAGCATATGAATGCTGTAGACCATTGAATAGGAACCATATGAATAGGCTTGTACTCCTAGCAGTCAACTGGAACAGCATTGAATAAATCCTTCCCCCCAATAATGAGACGACACATCACTTTGAGGGTAAAACAGGAACTCTGGACTGGCTCATCCAGCCTGGCTTTTATTTCCAACTCACACATACAGGCCACACCCAGGGGGAGGCATAAAAGAACCAATGACATAGATGTTACCTCCCACACATCCCCTCCCCTTAGTGTGACACATAATCCCATTATGCATACAGTGTAACATATACTTTTACACAACTTTCATAACTTTAAAACCATACATCACATTCACATAAAAATACATATCCACAATCAATCCATTCAGGGGAACAACATATTAAAAAATGGCATGAATCCGACCAGGGGTTAAAAAGTTACTAAAAGTATCTTTTGTTCCTTTCTGGCTGGCAGAAAAACATCCCCACAATGCACCCTGGTTTCCTCCCTTCTGCCCTGGAGTTAATTGGAGAAGTAATCCAATTACCCAGGACTAAAGGCAGACTCCATTAACCACATGGTTGCAAAACAACATAAAACACTTTAAAATACATAAAGTCACATTTACACATAACACACAGACATTTCACCTATCCCCAGATAGCTGGGATCTGCACGCACAAAACTACCGAATAGCGCGCAGATCCTACTCACACAGTACAATTGCCATGGAGCTAAAGTCTTTCCCATAGTCTTTCATTATATGAATAGGCTCCATGGTATGGCTATCTGGGGTATCACATTCCCATAACGTCTGGTCCATAGTCCAAAGGCAAGAGGCGGGCAATCAGCCCCCTCCAAGGACACGTGGCGAGGTCGGTTTCGCCACACTTCTCCCCTTTACCCCCCAGACTAACAGGGTACTTGACCTCCTGCCGGTCAGTGCCCTTGTTAGTCCAGCAGCCCACCCACAAGACAGAAACAGCAGAGCAGCCCACCCACAATAAACAGTTACTACACCTGGGTGAGGGAGAATCTTGTCCAGGTTCAGGTGCCTCACCACGGCTGTGTGGGGGACTGGTAGGCTGCCTTGGTAGGTTGCTGAGGGGACAGAGACCAGTGGTACTCTGTCCTGTTGCCAGCACTACCACGGGAGTAGTCTGGTTGGAGCCTGGTTGCTGGAGACCGACTGTCTCCCCTTTAAATACACCGCTCTGCTGCTGGAGACCGACTGTCTCCCCTTGAGTTACACCGCTCTGCTGCTGGAGACCGACTGTCTCCCCTTGAGTTACACCGCTCTGCTGCTGGAGACCGACTGTCTCCCCTTGAGTTACACCGCTCTGCTGCTGGAGACCGACTGTCTCCCCTTGAGTTACACAACTCTGCTGCTGGAGACCGACTGTCTCCCCTTGGCTAAACAGCCCTGTTGTGGGGGGGCAGGACCAACCATCCCTACCCCCTGTGCTGGAAGTGCAGAGACCACAGTCCCATCTGCACAGGTGTGGGGCTTACAGTCTCCCCCTGGTACATTAAGCTGCCGCTGGGGAGAGGTGGTAACCAGCTCCTCTCCCATTAGAACACTCTGCCGCTGGGGAATGGAGACTGGGCTCTCTATTCCCTGTACATTAATGATCCGCCGCTGGGGAGAGGTGGTAACAATCTCCTCTCCCATGCATACTTCCCGTCTCTGCGGAGGGAGACCGACTGTCTCTCCTCCCAGCACAGAGTCCTGCTGTGGGGGAAAGGGGGATGGGCTCTCTATTCCCTGCTGGATACTCTGCCGCTGGGGAATGGAGACCGGGCTCCCAATTCCCAACAAATCACACTGCCGCTGGGGAGGGAGGACGGCTCCTTCAGCTCCCTGTAACTTGGGCGCAGAGATCACGGTCCCATCTGCGCTGGTGTGGGGCTTACTGTCTCCCCTTGGTGTGCTAAGCTGCCGCTGGGGAGAGGGGGTAACAAACTCCTCTCCCTTACACACTTTCAGCCGCTGGGGAGCAGGGCTGACCCTCTGTACTCCCTGTAGGCAGGGCGCAGAGACCACGGTCCCATCTGCGCTGGTGAGGGGCTTACTGTCTCCCCTTGGTGAGCTGCGCTGCCGCTGGGGAGAGGGAATAACAAACTCCTCTCCCTTACACACCTTCAGCCGCTGGGGAGAGGGGATAACAGGCTCCTCTCCCTGCACCGTAGACTGCCGCTGGGGAGCAAGAACGGCACCTTTAGCTCCCTGTAACGCACACTGCCGCTGGGGATCTGGGCCGACTGCCCAGCATCCCTGTAGGGCCGGTAGAGAGACCGCAGTCCCATCTCCACCTGCCATCTGTGGGTCTTCCCAGGACCAATCCGTGAGGCCCCTCAACATTTGTGAGTAAGGGCCACCTGCTTCCCCACCTGACAACTCTGGCTGCTGCTGGGGATCTGGGCCAGCTGCCCAGCATCCCGGTGGGCCCGGTGGAGAGACCTTGGTCCCATCTCTACCTGCCTGTTGTGGTTCCTCACAGGACCAGTCTATGAGGACCCCCACTTCGGGTTCCTCCCGCCGCCTCAGGGAAAGACGGCTAACCTCCTTGGATGCAGCCTCTACTCGGCTGCTGTAACGCTCCTGCTGCTGAGCATACTTCCTCTCTTTCGCCAGCCGGAATTCTCGGTCCAGCCTTGTGTTTCGCTCGGCCATGACCTGGTTCCAGATCACCCGGCGTGTCTCCATGGGTATATCATCCCCATACTCGGCCACTCGCTGCCTCACCTCGGCCAGCCAATCATCTCCAGAGCCAGAACCTTCCATACTTGTCTGCTCCCAGGGGCGCTGCACGACTGCTAGCGTTGCCCTCAATTTGTAAATCCAAACGCACTGTGTCTCCGAGCTGCTTTACCTCGCACTAGGACGCCATCCCACCGCTGCCACCAATGTAACGGATCGCCTGGCACCCCGACTTGGTACCTCCGTTAATGGATGCTCCTAGCGCTTCCTGAGGACTCCAAGCACTCTGGCAGACACCACAATCACCGAATCCGAGAAACCTTTTAAATTCTCCCAAGCATATGAATGCTGTAGACCATTGAATAGGAACCATATGAATAGGCTTGTACTCCTAGCAGTCAACTGGAACAGCATTGAATAAATCCTTCCCCCCAATAATGAGACGACACATCACTTTGAGGGTAAAACAGGAACTCTGGACTGGCTCATCCAGCCTGGCTTTTATTTCCAACTCACACATACAGGCCACACCCAGGGGGAGGCATAAAAGAACCAATGACATAGATGTTACCTCCCACACATCCCCTCCCCTTAGTGTGACACATAATCCCATTATGCATACAGTGTAACATATACTTTTACACAACTTTCATAACTTTAAAACCATACATCACATTCACATAAAAATACATATCCACAATCAATCCATTCAGGGGAACAACATATTAAAAAATGGCATGAATCCGACCAGGGGTTAAAAAGTTACTAAAAGTATCTTTTGTTCCTTTCTGGCTGGCAGAAAAACATCCCCACAATGCACCCTGGTTTCCTCCCTTCTGCCCTGGAGTTAATTGGAGAAGTAATCCAATTACCCAGGACTAAAGGCAGACTCCATTAACCACATGGTTGCAAAACAACATAAAACACTTTAAAATACATAAAGTCACATTTACACATAACACACAGACATTTCACCTATCCCCAGATAGCTGGGATCTGCACGCACAAAACTACCGAATAGCGCGCAGATCCTACTCACACAGTACAATTGCCATGGAGCTAAAGTCTTTCCCATAGTCTTTCATTATATGAATAGGCTCCATGGTATGGCTATCTGGGGTATCACATTCCCATAAAAAATGGTCCATAGTCCAAAAGCAAGAGGCGGGCAATCAGCCCCCTCCAAGGACACGTGGCGAGGTCGGTTTCGCCACAGTATACTTGATGAGTTTGGGAGGATACCGTATCAGTCTCTATCCCTATAAACAATACTGTCCCAGGATCTAAACCCGTCCCGTATATCTGAAACCCAAATAAATTGCCATATTTGTCTAAGAACTTATCGGGGTTATTTATAAGTATATGGATGGGATTACATTCCATAGACTTACAATATGGGCTGGTAGGCAACTTAGTCACTATCATGTCTTTGTCTACTGTCTGTCCCCAAGTCGCCCACCCCACACAAGACCAATATGGGCAGAAGTTATAGTCTTTATTTGGGCATCTTTGACTCACATATTTATTTTTACTACTGGGACAAATATATTTATCATTAGACCCATACGTCCTCTCCCATCTAAGATCCCCACATACATTCCACGGCTTTCTACCACTCGATATCGCTTTACACGCATCAAATAGCAGAACACCCGAAGAATGTACGGATTCTAACACCGTCTTATTAATTAGGGTCCCCTGAGGATCTCCATTCCTGAGAGTCAACCAAATTGTACGAGGTTGATACTCCGGACTGAAGCACTTAGGTTCTCCTACTCCTAAATGGCACACACTATAGTCTATATTTAGGTATCTACATCTCGATACATCTCCTTTACACTCGTATTGTGAATGCCAAATTAGGGTTTGGGAAATATGGTTACCTGTTCTCGTAGTCTTAATGCATACCTCACAGCTAGGAGTGTCGGTACCTCTACCTTCCTGAATATAAAAACACACATAAATAAACACTATCATCAACACATCTTTCGCCGTCATCCTCAGTCTTCGTCCGTGCGAAGGCACCTCAGCTTCCAGGATGTAAGGGCTGCAGGGAATGGAGTTCTGCTCGTCTTCACAGGAGTCCCTTCGAGACTTTCCCTGGCTTATAAACTATATGTCGGTAAGCGGACAGGCTTTATTATGGCCGTCTAAAAACACTCACTTCACCAAATCCCTGTAACAATAAAATTTGTAATCCACAATAGTTCCTCGTTACTCCGACTGAGTAGTGCGTTTTAACCGGATCTTGCAGGGATTCTCTGGATCTGCTGTAACTTGCCAAGAATCGACTGCTGCTGGTTTAACCCTGGAGTGATGTATCCACGGAGTCACTTCGGCTACTTTTATCGCTGTAGGGGTAGACAAAAGAACAACATAAGGACCTCTCCACTTGGGCCCTAACGGTACATTATTCCACTCTTTAATCCACACTTGATCTCCTGGATGATAACTATGAACAGGGGGATAAATATTCACAGGTAATCTATCTTGTACCCATTTCTGTACCTCCTCCATAGTCTTACCCAACTCTACAACCTGCTGCCGGGTAATTCCTTCTCCCAACTGACTCAAGTCCCCCCTTAAGTTACCAAGTACGGGAGGTGGTCGTCCATACATGATTTCAAAAGGAGAGAGGCCCATCCTTCTGGTAGGGGTACTGCGGATTCGCAATAGAGCTATGGGTAAGAGAACGTTCCACTTAAGTTGGGTTTCCTGACACATTTTAGCCAACTGGTTCTTAATAGTTCTATTCATTCTCTCTACCTTACCAGAGCTCTGGGGTCTATATGCAGTATGAAGCCTCCACTTTATACCAAGCATATGAGTCAGTTGTTGTAGGCACTGATGAACAAAAGCTGGACCATTGTCCGATCCTATAGAACAGGGTAGTCGATATCGGGGTATTATTTCTCGTCGCAGGAATCTCACAACTTCTCCTGCTTTCTCTGTACGAGTAGGACATGCTTCTACCCAGCCTGAATAGGTGCACACAATTACCAGCAGGTAACGATGTCCACCCGATTTAGGCATCACTGTAAAGTCTATTTGTAGATCGGACATGGGGAGTCCCCCCATAAACTGGACTCCTGGTGGCTTTACTGGTCCTTGTCTTGCATTATTTTTAGCACACGTTACACATCTTCGTACAATGGCCTGAGTCAAGTTGGACAATCTTGGTATGTAGAAATGTTTTCTGAGAGATTCTTCAGTACTGTCTCTCCCAGAATGTGTCCCGTTGTGATAATTTTGGACAATTTCTACCGCTAGTGATGCTGGTATGACTATTCTTCCATCTTCTAGCTGATACCCCTTGTTCTCCAAATACTTTCCTGGTTCAGTCTTTAACCACTCCTCTTCTTGAGCTGTATAAGCTGGAGTCCATTGGGACAGTGGAGTTGGTATAAGAGCAGCTATATGCCCCACATACTCCTGTCTTCCTGATTCAGCAGCACGCTTAGCTGCACTATCTGCCATCCGATTTCCCTTGGTTACATCACCATCTCCTCTCAGATGCGCTCGACAATGTATGATACCGACTTCTTTCGGCTCCCACACTGCTTCCAATAGTTGTAGGATTTCAGCTGCGTATTTGATTTCTTTGCCTTCTGAATTCAGTAGTCCTCTTTCTTTATACAAAGCTCCGTGGGCATGAGTGGTTAAAAACGCATATTTGGAGTCCGTGTAGATGTTCACTCTTAAACCTTCAGCCAATTGTAACGCTCGTGTCAGTGCTATCAATTCTGCCTTTTGTGCTGATGTTCCTTTCGCCAGTGGCCGAGCTTCTATCACCTTGTCTATTGTTGTCACTGCATATCCTGCATAGCGGATCCCTTCTTTCACATAACTACTGCCGTCGGTGTAATATTGAACATCAGGGTTCTGGATGGGAAAATCACGAAGATCTGGTCTACTTGAGAATACTTCATCCATTACTTCCAAACAATCATGTTGACTTTCAGTAGGTTGTGGCAAAAGGGTAGCTGGATTTAAGGTGTTTACAGTCTCTAAATGCACTCTGGGGTTTTCACACAACATTGCTTGATACTTGGTCATACGGCTGTTACTAAACCAATGATTTCCTTTGTAATCCAACAACGTCTGTACTGCATGTGGGACTCGTACATAAAGTTCTTGACCCAGAGTGAGTTTATCGGCTTCAGCTACTAGCAGGGCGGCTGCAGCTACGGCTCTTAGACAAGGTGGAAGTCCGCTGGCCACTGCATCCAATTGCTTAGACATGTAGGCAACAGGTCTTTGCCATGATCCCAAGTACTGTGTCAATACTCCCACAGCCATTCTTCTTTGCTCGTGTACATATAAGTAGAATGGTCGTGTGTGATCAGGTAGACCTAATGCTGGGGCACTCATCAAAGCCTTCTTCACATCTTCAAATGCCGTTTGCTGTTCTTGGGTCCATAAGAAGGGGTCGTGCTCTGTACCTTTGATAGCTGCGTACAGAGGTTTTGCCAGTATCGCGTAGCTGGGAATCCATATCCTACAGAAGCCTGCTGCCCCCAAGAATTCTCGCACTTGTCTTCTATTCTTGGGTATCGGTATTTGGCACACAGTTACTTTTCTCTCTGGCCCCATAATTCTTTGACCTTCAGAGATATGGAATCCCAGACATTTGACAGTTGGCAAACACAACTGAGCCTTCTTTCTAGACACCTTGTATCCTGCTTTCCAGAGAATGTGTAGTAGATCGTGCGTTGCTTGCTGACAGATTTCTTTTGTAACCGCTGCTATCAACAAGTCATCTACATATTGTAACAATACACACTCTCCTGGGATGGACTCGAAATCCAGTAGATCTTGACTTAGGGCTGAACCAAATAGGGTAGGTGAATTTTTAAACCCTTGGGGCAGTCTTGTCCAAGTCATTTGGCGTTTTGAGCCCGTTACAGCGTTCTCCCATTGGAAAGCGAAAATACATTGACTTTCTGCGGCAATTCGGAGGCAAAAGAAGGCATCTTTGAGGTCTAAGACTGTAAAGTAAGTAGCCCCGCCCGGAATTAAAGCAAGCAGGTTATATGGATTGGGTACAACTGGATGTATACTAACAACCGCATCATTGACTGCTCTCAAGTCCTGCACAGGTCGATACTCATCTGTACCGGGCTTTTGAACAGGCAGCAATGGGGTGTTCCAGGGGGAAGTACAGAATTTTAGGATACCATACCGTATGAACTTATCCAGATAGGATTGGATGTTCTTCTTAGCCTTCTGCGGGATGTGGTATTGTCTTAGGCTCACTGGATAAACCCCAAGTTTTAGTTCAATTTTTATAGGTGGAATATTGCGGGCCAGTCCTGGTGGGTTGTTCTCTGCCCAAACTCCTGGTATGTTGAATAATGTCTCATCACTCCTAGGGTTTTGGCTAGTCAACGCTGTATAAAGTCGCCACTCTTCTTCCTTTGGTACGGATAATGTCATAATACCTGAAGGTCCATTAAACTTTAAGGATGTTGTTCCATTTGGTAGGAACGTAATCTGCGCTTGTAATTTTGATAGCATATCACGTCCCAGCAATTGGACTGGACATTCAGGCATATAAAGGAATTGATGTTTTACTACGTGGCCTCCCAATGTACAGAGTCGACTTTTAAGAACCGGTTTTTCAGCACTTCTTCCAGTTGCTCCTATTACAGTAATAGTCCTTCCAGATGGAGGAGCAACTAGATTAGTCACCACTGAATGTTCAGCACCAGTGTCGATCATGAACGCACTCCTTTTTCCCCCTATTGATACATCGACCATAGGCTCCGCTCGACCAAGGGGGATGGAGCCCGGTCGGTATCAATAGTCCTCCATGACCGTGTCAGCCAATCCCACAAAGTCCCTACCTTCTCTATCGCGGGACCTTTGCGCTGCTGGAATATACCTGTCTTCCCTAACACTTCCTCTGTTCCCATTACTCCCTCTATTACCATTACTCCCTCCGGGGCCTCCTCTACCTCTCGCTCTGCCTCTAAAGTTTCCATAACCTATCCTAGGTCTGTCTTTCTCACACTGTTCTCTTCGAGGACACTCATTTCTCCAATGCCCTTCTTCCCTACAGTATGCGCACTGATTTCTACTTAGAGGTTCCTCATTCCATCTACTATCGCCTCTATCTGGGCCCCGTCTATCTACGCCTGCGATCGCTACCGCTAGCATATCAGCCTTTTTACGCATCTTGCGCTCTTCCTCTTTCTTACTTTCTGTTTCCCTATTCATATAAACCTTATTCGCTACCTCCATTAGTTGGGTGATTGACATACCTGCAAACCCTTCTAACTTTTGTAGCTTGCGCTTAATATCTCCGTAAGCTTGGCTGACAAAGGCGGAGTTCACCATTCGGGAATTATCTGCGTCTTCCGGATTAAAGGGGGTATACAAGCGGTATGCCTCCAATAATCGGTCATAAAAGACACTGGGCGCTTCATCACTTTTCTGAATCACCTCAACTGTCTTCGACATATTAATGGCTTTCTTTCCTCCGGCTTTCATGCCAGCAATTATAGCGTCTCTATAGGCTCTGAGTTGAACCATATCAGCACCATTTACATTCCAATCGGGATCGGTGTTGGGATAATGTGTTGCGGCCCATGCTGATGGATTGGCTTGGTTTAAAGTACGGGCTTTATCCTCTAGTGCTTTAATGGCCGCTTGGTTAATCCTTGTCCTTTCCTCATTGTTGAATAAAGTCATTAATAACTGCTGGCAATCAGCCCATGTCGGGTTATGTGTCTGTACTATTGAGGTGAACAGATCAGTCATAGCTTGTGGTTTCTCAGTATACGAGGAATTGTGGGTCTTCCAATTTAAGAGATCGGTTGTCGTGAATGGGACATATACAAAGACTGGGTCAGCATGTGCCATTTGGCCTGCGGCATCGATATAGGCTGACCCAGGATTCAGACGAAGAGGCATCTGATAGTGTTTTAATTGTTGGGCACCGGTCAACTGTCGGGTCTGTATGGGGCTACGTGGAGGGGCGTCAGTCATAGGTTCCAGTCGGGGAGAAATAGGGTATGGGGATGTGGGAGCTTGGTTTTGGGAAAAGGTTGTAAATAAAACACTTCGAGCCGAGCTAGATGAAGCTTGACCGGAAGTCTGAAGTGGCGCCAAATCAGGATATTCGTTTTTAATGGGGGTTGGTTCTGATTCCGGAAGGGGAGATTTAGTACGAGGGGGGGTGGATCCTGTACTGGAGGAGGAAGCGGAAGTGGATGAGGGTAATGAGGGGAGGGTTGCAGGACTTCCTGCATTTGCGTCACTTCCTCTTAACGGAAAGTAAGGGGGCGGCAAAGGGATCTCGGACTCAGGGGGCGTATCCAAAATGGGCCTAACACCAGTTCTAGTGGACGAACAAGTCCTAGCTACCATGAGGCGACACTGCTCCTCGTGGCATGTCTGGAGCCATTTTGGCGAGTCATTTACGGCCTGTCTCCAACAATCAATATAAGGAAACTGGCCGTAAAGTTCAGGCCTACCTGATACAGCCACGTGTAAGCGCTGTACCAGAGTTGGATCCAAACTGCCACGTGGCGGCCATGCCGCAACCAAAGTAGGCCACTCCCTAGTACACAAAGTGACCAAACGTACAGGAGACATTTTAACCCCAAAATCACAAGTTTTGAATCCCTTTTTAAAATTCTTCACCATACAACCTAAGGGATCCGGAATCGTTGACTGAGACGCACCCATACTTAGCAATGGAACGTCGTCGACAACGAATACTATACACGCGTACTATTCAACAGTCACACCCGTTTCCTCTGGCAACAGCACCACGTGGTACGGTTACCAAGTGAAACGTACACAATAACAATAAACACTCAGGGAATTCCCGTACACACACAGCTGTTACACCAGTCACTAAATAATCAATATTATGCCCTTTGGCGTAACTATACAGTCACCCACGCTATAATTCTCTATATACGAATTACCCGTCTATAACACACCCAGTAACATCGTCTTTTACAAATAGCGGTTACAGTACGGTTAGCATAGGTCAAAGCACAAGTTAAGGTCACAATACAATTATTAGTGGTTATGGTGTTAAACATGCAATGGACGACAATGATTAGTACTTATATACAGTGTCAGTAAATATACAGGGTTATGGTACCGTGCACTATAATACAGCAACACACTATTAACACTCTCGCTAGACGGCTGAGCTCGCGCTATCTAACAAGATATACACTTTACTAAACAATCTTTATCACATTTACAATTCCCAACTAAACTATTGGCCAGTACCTTGAATGGACTACCTAAAAACAATCTACATACGTTTTGGTTAGCCACACTGCCCAATCACCATATATAGCGAGCTAGAGGACCGAATTTACACAGACGCCTCTTAGTCGCACTATCAAAAGTCTAGTGGGTTCCAAATTTACACGCCTTCCCACTTAGCCCAGATAGGTTGAGAGCTAGCGAACCGAATTTACACAGACGCCGCTTAGTCTCCCGGTCCCTCCGACCTAGCGAACAAAATATACACCCTAGAACGCTAGTCTAGACAAGACACCGGTGTCCGGCTAGGGCTATTTACACCAGAGCCCCGCCTGACTAACAAAATCAAACGGTCTGACTAAAGAGCGTTCGATCGAGCGGTGCGCCTTCGCTCCTTCCCTCCGACAGAGGGGGCAGATACACAGATTCAAACCCCTTTGGGCCTACCGCACAATCGGTATACCCCTAGTGGGTCCTGCCGTCTAAAACAGCAGTTGTCTTACCTCCTCGTTCCTGAACCTGAGTTCACACTCATCGACGGGGACACCCCAGCACTTCTCACGTAGAGGCCGATGATCTCCTGGACAACAGACCAGTGGCGCTGAGACGAAGGGAGAGCCACGCAGAAGTTCAGGGGTGCAGCCGTAGAGAACGTGGGCAAAGATAGACCGTCTCACGCCTCTGCCTCTCAGCTACCGTTGAACGATGAGCTTCCCGGCCAATGCACCAAATGATACCGGAGAAACTGACGGAAGCCAAGCACAGAGAGATGGACACAGGTTTCTTCAGGAAGGAAGAGATTCTTTATTGGATCACCGATCGGGACTCAGAGGGACTAGCGTCACCAAAATACCACAAGTTCTGAGTCCCGGACAATAGTGCAAGCTCCCTATATAGGCACATAACTCCTCCCATATTAAGCTCCACCCGCACATTCTCTTGACCAATCAATACAAATAAGAATTAACTTCCTGCTTGACCGCATGGCTTGTCCAGCACAATGGAGGAGGGGGAGTACTACATCCTGTATTCTTGCACATGCTCCGTACACTACTGATCGTATCTTGCCTCGTGCAACCAACTGATCGATACGTCAGCATATGCACGTACACATGCCACGTGGTAATCTCGGCCTACTAAATTTATTTTTACCGAGATTCCACCACAATGTGAATGCTCGCCTTGCGGCCAGGGTTATTTTGTGGATCAATTTTTGCTCCCTTCTTGTCCACCCGTCTATAGTTCTATTCAAGAGGTATACCCAGGGGTCTAGGTCCGGGGCTCTGGAGAACACCTGTGACAGGAGGTCCCTCAACGCCCTCCAAAACCTGGCTATCTTCTGACATTCCCACCCCATATGTAGGTATGTCCCTTTTTCCCCACACCCTCTCCAACAATCGTCTGTAGTGGTTTTGTTCATCTTAAATAGTTTGCGTATACCAACGCAACATCGTTTTAAAGGACTGTTATATAAATTATTATTATTAGCATTTATATAACACAAACATATATAAACTTTATAATTACAGAAGATGGATATTAGGGCTGGTGCGATAGCTCAGTGGGCTAATGCATTGTTAGTCAAATCCTGGCAGGATTGACTTCCAAGATAGTTAAAATGAGTACCATTACATTTAATACTTGTAACTTTCCAAAACACCATAAAACCTGGATATGGGGGTGCTATTGAGTGTTTCAAAACTTATCATGACAATGGTATCACCAGTAAAAGTGTGTGCAAAGACAAATATGATTACTAACTTTGGCCAGTGTTTGTGGCTACAAAAAAAAGACTGGACCCTATTTTGAATACCCTGGGTTGTCTAATTTTACAAATAGTATGCCAAGATGGCAACATAGGCCCAACAAACCAGTCTGGCAAATGTCAATGTGTAAAAAGGGGAAAGCCCTATATTTAACCCCTGTAAGTTTCCAAAAACTCATACAACCTGTACATGAGGGGTACTGTTGTACTCCTGAGACATTGCTGAATACAAATATATGTATTTTATTGCAGTAAAATCCAACAGTATTATGACTTTAACAGTTAAAATGTCATGCAGAACTTAAAATATAACAATATTTCTTCAATTCTCACACTTTTGTATATTTTATTCACATTCAGGTTGTTTCATATATAAATATGTTATATGAAATGAAAGCTCTGTTTCTCCTGAACAAAATGATATATAATAGGTGTGGGTGCACTTAATATGAAAGAGATGAATTATGGTTGAACAACATACAGTGCAAATTCCAGGTTTTGTTTACTTTTTGTTTTGATCAAAAAGTGTACAATTGGCTCTGTCCATAAGGGGTTAAAAAAGGTAACAGTGATTCAGCATTACAGAATGCTCCAATGTTCTCAATATGCAGAGGAATTCCCCAAGTTTTATTATACTGCTTGAAAAATATAACGAAGAAGCATATTTATGGTACTTGGTGCATATCAACAAACTTTGGAAGGTAAGCAATCTGGTTGGACTGTGTGGGCCACTAAAGGGAGTGCCAGTGATGTAATTAGCTGGCTTTCTTGCTGGGCAAATCATAGAGAGATCATGTAGAGCTATTCTGCATGGTCATAGTGCCCTCATGACAGCGTGGGCCTTTAATGATACACTTGTACTGTGCTGGCTGGGGACAGTTTAATGCTTATGCAGGTCACCGGGAAACAAAATCAAGATGGCAGGACAGACTGTATTTTAGCAATCGTCCACGGTCCGTGGTTCAGTTCTCTCTTGGAGAGGGAGCCTTCCCTTTAGTGACAAACTTGACACTGGCAACACAGATCTAAATGTTCCAAGCCACCTGATTAACTGCCCTGCAGTCTTATAACATCAGTGATTTTTACATATAGCTGCTATAAACCACTCTCAGTGATAGCGCAGGCTGCTCTTGTTGGTACTAGTTATAAACATACCTCCCAATAGTTCTAAAGCTTGTAAGACGTCCTGTCCTTCACCTGTTGATATACCCCTTATTTGTGCAGCTTAACTCCTTTTTAAGGTAAGGCTGGCCATTTTGGGCATTGCAAATGATGCAAGTAGTGTCAATGGCACTGACGCTCTCATACTATCACTGGTGTACATCACAGCTTGGGTTAATGCAGAATACTCAGCCAGGTGGCTGTGAGTGCTTGGGTACCCTTAACAGCTACATGAGATGAAGTGGATATTTTGCATAGAGAATCCCTTTCAATGGCCAGTATACGCACTGTAACCATTTAATTGAATCTCATTGAATTGTTTATAGTGCCAGAATTCCACTGACACTGTCCCTCCAGTCAATGTTAAATCATTTTCAAGCATTTTAAAACTGAATGGTGTCCCTGGCTGCCCGGTTCTCTATGGAGATATGATAGAGGCAGATTTTACACATTTTCTTAGTCATACATACCAGCAGCAGGCAGCTGTTAAAGCCTGAAAGTGGTCAGCTGACACCCACTAAAGTGAGAATTTGAAGTGAATTTTAAATTTAAGGCCAAAGTAGCCGAATGGGAAGCATAGCCCTTTAGGCTATTATGACCTCAAAATTATTTTTTTTGTGAATAACCATATCAGTCCATAACTGCTGCCCATTGCTGATCTGCCTAATGCTTCCTGGCAAGCATAGAGGGGATAGACTGCTGGGAACTCTCATTTAATGGCATACTCCAAGCCACAGTTTTTCACAGAGAAAAAGTGTACAATAACACTGGTGAGGTTGCAAGAATTCCAAGTGCTTATGTGGTACTGCAATATTTTTGTATTTTTTTTTGTATTGTTTTTCATTTATCCACAATCCATCAAAGATACTCATTGCAGAGAGACATAATATAAAACAACAATATTAATGTCAATGCACAGAAATGGAGAAAAAAACTGGATTAAGGTTTTTTTTTTTTTTAAAAACAGCCAGTAAGAGACTCTAGCTTGCTTTAGTTAAAGGGAAACTAAAGTAACCAAAACAACTTTAGCTTAATAAAGTAGTTTGGGTGTATACATCATGCCCCTGCTGTCTCACTGCTCAATTTTCTGTGATTTAGCTGTCAAAACACTTTGATTATCCTAGTCACACCTCCCTGCATCCATTTTGTTTTCATGCAGGCACTGTCAGTCACAGCTAGAGGAGGTGTGGCTAGTGCTGCATAAACAGAAACAAAAGTGATTTAACCCCTTAACCCCTTAACGCCGTTACGGCGTTCCATGCCGTCGCGCTTTAAATGGGCTTTAAAGCCGTTGCGGCGGCATGGAACGCCGTAACGGTTTAAGCCCCCAGGAGCCAGCAACTACTCACCTCCGCCGCGATCCTCTTCTGGGGGGCTGCCTGAGAGCCCAGGCAGCCCCCCTCCGGCAAATGAGGCCCCCGGGGGCCATGTGATCGCTCTCAAAGAGCGATCACATGGCCCCCTATAGCTGGCTATGGATCTGCCAGCAGGGGGACTGTTTGAAATATCAGACAGTCCCCCTGCTGGTAGGAGGTGTAAAAAAAATAAAATAAACATGTTTAAAAATAAATTAAATATATTTTAATATATATATAATATGTATATATATTATATATATAATATATATACATATTATATATATGTAACGTCATGCAAAGTGTATTTTAATATTAATATAAGTATATAAATTAATATTAAAATACACTTAGAATGACGTTACATATATATAATATGTATATATATTATATATATAATAGATGTACATATATATATTATATATAAATACGTATAATTAAAATAATAAATAAATAAAATAATAAAATAAATAAATAAAATATTGAAACAAAATTTAATATAAATTATATATGCATATGTAATTTCATCCTAACTGTATTTTGTTATTAATATATATATATCGGTAACAAAATACACTTAGAATGACATTCTATATATATCTATCTATGTATAAAATACAAATAACCGCAAATATATATATATATAGATAAATACATATAATTACATAAAAGATTACATTAGTATACACGTAGAATTTAAATACCTATAAATGCATATATATTAAAATTCTACGTGTATATTTAAATAATCTTTTAACGTAATTATGTGATTTGATTAATTAAAATTTGATTGACATGCCTGACAACACAGGGAGAAAGTGCAGAGAATTTAATTCGCAAGCACTATATTTGACCCTGTAACTCTCCAAGACACCATAAAACCTGTACATAGGGGGTACTGTTTTACTCGGGAGACTTCACTGAACTCAAATATTAGTGTTTCAAACTGGTAAATTGTATTACAACAATGATATTTTAAGTAAAAGTGACGTTTTTCGCATTTTTTACAAGCGAACGGCACTTTTATGGTCTATATTATTGTTGTAATATGTTTTACGGTTTTAAAACACTAATATTTGTGTTTAGTGAAGTCTCCCGAGAATAACAGTACCCCCCATGTACAGGTTTTATGGTGTTTTGGAAAGTTAGAGAGTCACATATAAGGCTTGCATTTCATTTTTTTCACATTGAAATTTGCCAGATTGGTTATGTTGCCTTTGAGAGCGTATGGTAGCCCAGGAATGAGAATTACCCCCATGATGGCATACCATTTGCAAAAGTAGACAACCCGAGGTATTGCAAGTGGGGTATGTCCAGTCTTTCTTAGTAGCCACTTAGTCACAAACACTGGCCAAATATTAGTTTTTTGCTTTTTTCACACAAAAACAAATATGAACGCTAATTTTGGCCAGTGTTTGTGACTAAGTGGCTACTAAAAAAGACTAAACATACCCCACTTTCAATACCTTGGCTTGTCTAATTTTTCAAATGGTATGCCATTATGGGGGTAATTCTCTTTCCTGGGCTACCACACCGTCTCAAAGGTAACATTACTAATCTGGAAAATTTCAATTTGAAAATGGAACGTTCTATATTTGACCCTGTAACTTTCCAAAACACCATAAAACCTGTTAATGGGGGGTACTGTTGTACTCGTGAGACATCGCTGATTACAAATATGTGCATTTTTTTGCAGTAAAACCTAACAGTATTATGACATTCACAGCTAAAATGGCAGACGGAAATACAAATTTAAAAAAAAATCTTATTTTCTCACCTTTTTTTTTATTTTATTCATAATAAATTATGTTCCATATATGAATAGTTAATGATAGATTAAAGCCCTGTTTCTCCTGAACAAAATGATATATAATAAGTGTGGGTGCATATAATTTGAAAGAGGGGAACTACGGTTGAACAGACATATAGCGCAAATTCCAGTTTTTGTTTACGTTTTGTTTTGATCAGAACGTGCACTATTGACTCCGTCCTGAAGGGGTTAAGGACCGGCCTGTTTTTGCGATGTTTGTACGTTAAGGACCAGAGCAGTTTTAACACTTTTGTGGTGTTTGTGTTTAGCTGTAATTTTCCGCTCTCTCATTTACGGTTCCCATACAAGTTATATATTGTTTTTTTCACGACAAGAAGGACTTTCTTTACATACCAGTATTTATATTATGTCATATATTGTATTTAAAAAAAATAATAAAATATGGTGAAAAATAAAAAAAAAACATGTTTTTGGACTTTTACTTGAAAAATCTTTTACTTATCTACAAAAGCTAATGAAAAAAACTGCTAAATAGATTAAAAATGTTGTCCCGAGTTTAAAAACACCCAGTGTTTACATGCTTTATTGCTTTTTTTTGCAAGTTATAGGCCTATAAATACAAGTAGGAAATTGCTGTTTCAATATATATATATTTTAAATGTATCAATAGTGACATTGTTACACCGTCATCTGTCATAAATCCCCGAAACACACCTAACATGTACATATTTTTTAAAGTAGACAACCCAGGGCATTCAAAATGGGGTATGTCCAGTCTTTTTTAGTAGCCACCTAGTCACAAACACTGGCCAAAGTTAGCATTTATATTTGTTTGTGTGTTAAAAATGCAAAAAACGCTAACTTTGGCCGGTGTTTGTGACTAAGTGGCTACTAAAAAAGGCTGAACATACCCCATTTGCAATACCTTGGGTTGTCTTCTTTTGCAAATGGTATGCCATCATGGGGCTAATTCTCATTCCTTGGCTACCATACGCTCTCAAAGGCAACCTAACCAATCTGATAAATTTCAATAAAAAAAAAAGTAAAATCAAGCCTTATATTTGACCCTGTAACTTTCACAAACACTATAAAACCTCTACATGTGGGGTACTGTTATACTCAAGAGACTTCGCTGAACACAAATATTAGTGTATCAGAACAGTAAAATATATCACAGCAATAATATCCTCAGTGAAAGAGCTGTTTGTGTGTGAAAAATGCAAAAAACTTCACTTTCACTGACAATATAATCGCTGTGATATGTTTTACTGTTTTGAAACACTAATATTTGTGTTCAGCGAAGTCTCCCGAGTAAAACAGTACCCCCATGTACTGGATTTAGGGTGTCATAGAAAGTTACAGGGTTAAACACAGTGCTAGCAAATTAAATTATCTGGACTTTTGGCCTGGGTTGGCAGGCAGGTCCCTCAAATTGCAATCATTAAAATTACTTAATTAGGTAAAAATATTACATAAATATGCACGTAGAATTTTAATATATATACATATTTATATATTTGACGTCTACGTGTATATTTATGAAATTATTTATGTAATTATGTATATGGCCATATGTATATTTCGTATTATTTTTATTTATTTATTTATACATAGATATATATATCATTACATTCTAAGTGTATTTTGATATAAATATATATATATCAATATCAAAATACTGTTAGAATAAAATTGCATATATATATATTATTTTTTTTAATTATTAAAAATTATTTTAATTTTTTTGTTATTTATTTTTATTAACATATTATTTGTATTTTATAATAATATATATATATACCATATATATAGTTATTATATATATTGTATATATTCGTGTGTAATTTAAATCTAAGTGTATTTTTATATTAATATACGTATATATAAATATAAAAATACACTTAGTATGACATTATATATGATATATATATATATACATATATTATATATAGATATAATACATGTATATATATCATATATATATACACATATTATTTATTTTTTTACACTGATTTTTTTTTTTTACACTTAATTTTTGATTTTACAGATGCAGGGAGACTGCCTGTCAGCACAGACAGTCCCCCTGCAGGCAGACACATGGACCCCTATTGCGGTCATGTGATCGAGTGATCACATGGCCGTGGGGTCCTCATCTGCAGAGGGGGGACTGCCCGGGCAGACAGGCAGTCCCCCTGGACCGGGAGGAGAGCTGATCGCCGCCGTGGGACCGACGGCGATCAGGTAAGTAGCCCCTGACCGTTATGACGGTTCAGGACCGTCAGCGGTCCAAACGCACATTTTACCGCTGACGGCCCTGAACCGTCAGCGGTCCTTAAGGGGTTAACGCCTATTTTGGTGACTATAGTGTCCCTTTAACAAACAAGTATCCTGCGAGAACTGCAGGTTTTTTTCAATGTCTCTTAAGAAAAGCCAAGAGCAGAGGTAGAGAGAGAACAGAGAATCATACCCCCTACCCCCCTTTAAAGATTATAAATCAGTACATTATACAATAACCACAAATAATGGGAAGGGAGTCTATGTACACCCGGAGCCAACACCTCCGGTTGTTGGCTCTGGGGTGTACATAGACCTCTTTCCCTTTTAATGACATTACCCAGCTTATCATTTAAACCTTGAGAAAAATGAATAAAACATAAATGTACACACTGTCAACATTGTGTCATACAAATAAAAATTAAACCTGAGCACACCCTACCTGCGTTGTGAGGCAGGTACAAACGACTTAACCGTGGTTGGATCACAGGTAGCTAACCGAGAACTGTGGTTACTGCTCACCACTGTCAGGTGTTAGACCCAGTTTGTTTAGAGACTATCTCCAGGGTATCTTGTACTTTGATAGTCCCAGGGTCATGAGTGATCACTAAATATCTTGGGTTACCCCATCGGTATAGGACCTTATGCACTTATAGCTTTTTGGTTAGCGGTTGAAGGAGTCTGCATCATAGTTGTACGCATCAAGTCCTGGAAGAACATCAGAGATCTGTTTTCAGAGAGGTATGTGTTTTATTCTGAACAGGAGATAAAAATACCCCTTTATCCTGACCAATTCTAAAATTTGATGATGATAATGCTGCTCACCTTATCAGTAGCATTAATCGCCTTAGGAATTTGTTAACACTGAACCAGGGGCATAGCTTTCAATTGTTAGGCTAGCTGAATATAAGTGGGAGAACAATCTCCTGAAAAAGTGAGACAGTTCAGCAACATCCAATGTTTATAACACACCTCGGACCTTGATGTTTTACCATTGCGGCCTGTCTCTCATGGTGACCAGGCAGTGTAGGGACTGCGTCTGCTCCCAATGTATGCCTTATATCGAGTATTTAAACTCAGTTATCCTATTTTTCTGTGCTACCATAGACAGCTCTATGATATAAAGGTGAGTGGAAATTCCATTTACCTCCTCCCTAAAAATGCCTATATCAATGGCTGTATTTTGACGCAACTCTTTCAGGCGGTTCCTTAGTGTCTCTTCAATCACATAGAAAGCTGATATGTCCTGCAATTTGGGGAGAGTAGGTTGAGAATCTGTGTTCCTGTCTCCTCCTACCAGGAAAATATCCCTTCTCAATGGCAGCGCCATGAGAGGTGTGTGGGGGTTCTGCAGCCTTCAGAGAGTGCCTGTGGCAGCTGTAAGAGGTGGTTTATTTGCCTTGTAATTTTTGTTGTGGAGACCTATACCAAAAAGGTAGCTGTTTACCCTTTTGGGCTGGTTGTTGTGCGGTAAGAGCTGGAGAAGGTGTGTCCAACCATGCAGGTTGCAGGCTCCATCCCTTCATTTTTTTTTATTTTATAAAGAACTATTTTTTTTTTTAAAACAAAGAAGGGCCTCATCCTGTAAACACGACAAATATAAACATATGCTTTGCATGGTTAATCATATCCAAAAAGCCACATGCATTATCAAACAGTAAGCATACTACACTTTACAGTTTTTTCTCCTGAATATAATTTGAATGTTCTTGATGAAATTGCATTATTTCAAAGGTTATGAGAAGAAAATACCAATTCACCACAACTGTAGCAGAATGTTACAGTTTAACCCCTTAAGGACACATGACATGTGTGACATGTCATGATTCCCTTTTATTCCAGAAGTTTGGTCCTTAAGGGGTTAAACAGCCTCTTTGTAAAAAACTCATATTTCTGTGAAAAAACAACAACAAAAACCATAAAACAATTAACATGAAATTATATACAATAGATACATTTTTAAACAATGTGAAGATAAGATGAGATATTACATTCGATAATAAAATATTACATTAGATAAAAACAATGTTACAAAGAAAAAAAGACAGACCAAACCCTGCTGCATTGGGAAAAAAAATAAATCATAATTTGAGGGGTATCTATTATCTCAAAAACTAGAGTCAAGTAAAAAAAAAAAAACCAAAAAAAAAAAACCAACAACAATGTTTTGTTTTGGATTTAGCATCCTGCAGTTACCCTAAATTCATTCAAACATCCTTAGTGTTATAGAAGCCAAGTTTTGCTGCAGTTTTTTAATATTGTAACTTTGACACATTAACCAGGCCTCATTTCATTTAGTTGAACTAGCCTTTAATACACCTTTTAATGAATCATTGATCTCTGTCAAACACTGGAATGATTTAAATCAGGGGTCTCACATTCAAATTACCTAATGGCCACTGGCTAACCCATTGTCATCCATGGAATGGGGCTGCTTGTAAAAATTCTAATTCTAATGTACAGTATTAGTTCATGGAACTGTATGGTTCATCGACACCACATCCTTTTACCCAGACTCAGTTTTTGAACCCCTATTTTATTTAACAGCCCCCAAATTATTTACCAGTCCCCATTAATAAGCCCCCATGTTATTTACCAGTGCCTGACACATATCCACGGACACATGCCACAGACATGGCATTGTATAGTGTGCATTTTAAAGTGACACCAACTCATATTTAGCATAACAGGTACACTTTAAGTGAATAGTTCCTTCATGTCTAGCTGCCTGAATTATAGTTCCTCAATAGGTAAAAGGACAATGTTGGGCTGGCATGACTTGTAGGGTAAAGGAATACTAAAGCTTTAGTGTCTTTGTCCTTTCTAAAAACCAGATCTGCACACCCTCCATGCAATAACAATTACCTCTCCACCTCCCACTACACCACGTGTCCTCATAGAGGAGTATTGGGGGACCTGATACACATGCATGGTCAGTGGGCATGTGAATGTGAATCAATGCTTTTCCATGCAGGCTTCCTTGTCATGCGACCTAGTTTTACTTGGCCAGTGCTGTTGAAGTGCCTCACCACTATAGGTGTGCTTAACCCTCTAATGAAAACATTGAAGTTTTTATAAAAAAAAAAAAAAAAAAAAAGCAATGTTTTACATTGTGGGTTAAAATTAAAAGGCCACTGCACCGAGCCTACTTTTTATTGAGATGAAGTGCACTGGATGACTTTAGTGGTCCTTTTAATATTTTACACAGTGCAGTGTCTTTTGGTTTAGAAAGTCGCGAAAACTTTCTTTAATCGTGATGCTTCAAACATCCTAGAAAGAACTGGGCCACCTGCATGTCTGCCAGCTCTGACCATATATGGCCGTTTAAAAAAAAAACAAAAAAAAAACACATTATGCCCACTAATGGTTTGCTTAGAAGACAGTGCGTATACCTTGTCATGATTTTAACTTTAAACAAACCCTGCTGCTAGGACACAGTCACACATAACATCGCCTTTAAGTGCATTATTAACACTTTGTTCGTTCAACTTCCCACACACTCGGGCCTACATCTGTAAAACACAAAAGAATATTATGACTAAGCCTGTTCCAGCCAACCTGCGTCTGTGTACATTTCAAAACAGCTCTGTAGCCGCAACAGATTTTTCACCACTCAGTTCCTTCTCATTTTTTGAGCTTCTCATTTTATGCAGCATTTATTATACAAGGATGGGAAAAAACAAAAACAAAAACAAATCTTGCTATCAGACAAGTAGCACGTTACTCAGCAACATGTTAGGGATGCCATGGCAGAGATCAGGTTAAATGTGTATGGGACTGGAAAAAAGGTTGTGTCATGTTGCCCTTGTTGTTGTACTTTCTCTAGGCTGGTGTGTTGTTTATCTAGTTTTACAGCAGCGATAGATGGCTCAGCCGGGCCCCTGCCTGTTGAGATCAAGAACAGAATGTTCTCTTCCCTGAATAAGTACTGAACTTCTTCAACCTCACTGTGTTACAGGAACTACTGAGGTACTATGCACGCTACAGAGCAGATTTTTTTTTTCTTTTTTTGCTGCCTTTCCTGCTGTACAACTACTCCAGTTCGACCTATAGTTACCTTCTCTAGATATGTCTCTGTGCGTTACAGAGAACAGAATGTAAATGCAAGGCGAGTGATTAATACATTTGTTTCTATAGTACATTCTCCCTGCACACGACTTCTCTATTAACTAATCTTCTGGGTTCTAATATCATTTTATTATGCACACAGTGACAAACAAGTGAGAGGAAGGTTGTTTTCAGTTTTTGAGTCAGTGTTAATGTGAATGTGTTTAGTACATTTCCTCGAAGAGTTAAAAAGCCAAAGGTGTATATCATTTGAGGCCAGAGACAGATAATGTCCAGGGTCCTAGGCAGGCTGCCAGATTGGGGCCCCCTCGTAGAGCCCCGGATTCTATTTCTGTGAGTGATGTGTGTGGAGTGTTTGTTAAAGTGTTTGGAGCAGTGACAGAACTGCAAGGGGGGAGGCGAGTGTGTCTGTGTGCTGGTTGAGAGTTGAATGTGTGGTGGCTGAATTGTGTGTATGTAAGGGAATCTGAGTGCTCTCTGTGTATGTCCTCCTCTGCTTGCCTTCCCTGGTGGTCCAGTGGAGTGTGAGCTTGATTCTTGGTGGTCTGGTGGGGGTGATTCGTGATCTGCACCAATATTGGGTGCAGATCACTTTAAGAAGGCACCCTTAAAGTGGTTTGTACCTGATTATTGGTAAAGACCACAATGCTCCCTCTTTGAAGTGAGGGAACACAGTGATCTTTTCATCTCCTTTCTGGCTGGGGAAGGGCCTGCTCAGAGTCAGAGCTCCAGGCCCAGACAGGAGCTTATGCCTTGGTCGTCTAACTGATAATCTGTCTCTGGTTGAGGCTTCAGCACATGTTCAGATTTTCCTAACATTTGGCATGCTTCCTTAGTCATATTGCCCCAGGTTGATTGGGTGCTCACAAAATGTAAACAGCGCTATGGGTCATAAAACAGCTTAAAGCATGCATTGACATGGACTGATGCACTTGTGTTGATCAGGGTTGCCACTTTTCTTGGGAAAAAGTACTGGGCATTCTAATTTGCATAATAATTATATATGGGTGACATCACATCAGATGTGGGAAGTATAGTGCTAGGAATACAGATTTGTATCCATAGAACTATAGTACTCCATTAAGGCCACATTCCTATAAGGAACCTTTTTGTTTCAGAGAACGTGCAACCCACTCTGGCCACCACCAAAAAAAACAAAACAATTAAAAACTGACAAAAACATCAACAGAACAGCACTAAGAACATTACTTTGTCTCCTCTAATCCGCCTACTGACTCATAGAACCAAACAGAGAGAAAGCACTTATTTCCATCAAAGAGACACTACAGACCCCTAAAGCATGTGCTTGCTGAAGTGCCTTAGGAGTGCTCATGAGGTCCTCCTTGTCCTGTTTTATTAAAGTGCCTATTTCATGAGAAGGCATTTTAATAAAGCAGGCTGGGAACACCCCCTGGCTGTCTCTAGTACTCATTTTTTGTTTTGTTTTTACATAGAAGCATTGGCCAATATGGGGAAATCTGATAAAAAAAAAAAAGAAAAATCTGTATTTTTCTATCCAGGTAGCATTTGGAAAAGTATATTTTTTTGGTTTTTTTTTCTCAGAAAAGATGCACTCTGAAAATATTTCCAAATGATGGATGTTGGTCTCATCATTTTACTTAGATGAGATAAACTCAGAGTGAATTAAAAATTTAAGGTCAAAATAGCTAAAATGGAAAAATAGCTGCACCCAGACACAGAACTAAAACTCAACTCACTATATATGTGTGCGTGCACATCTATATGTGTCTATGTGTCACCGTATGTACACCCCACTAACACACATAGTGAAAAAATAGTGGTTGCATTGTATGGGTGTATAAGGAACTGTAGTAATATTGACGAGTTTGCTTTCAGTGCTGATATAGGGTGTTAGTCTCTGTATTTAGCGTTCAGAGTTTGCAGTGTTGCGGCTCCTTGTGCCGCTGTGTTGTGAGCTCTCTGACTGTAATTATGGCATAATTTGCAAACTAAATTAATAGGCAATTAATAACAAATTTAATTTGCAATTATGCTTATTGATGGTTGCAAAGGATGGTTGAAGGAGTTATTTAAAACAAAAAATACATTTTGGAAAACAATGTCATAGACATTTTCCCCACATATTCTATAATTCCTTTACCTATATATTATCCTATATGTTATTTATATGTTTCCTCCATGTATTGTATAGTATATGTGTGTATCTTATATATGTCGACACTTTAACTTTGCATTGCCCATGCCATACCACCCTTACATTGCAGCCATAGACACACACACAGTAATACATGCACACACTAATACACAAACATGCATACACACAGAAACACACACATTGACAAATACAGATATAAAGTCACAATGTGCATCTGGCTGTATTTCCGAGTGTGTCTGACGTTGTCTACCTGTGTATGTGCCTGAGAGTGTGTGTCTGAAAGCGAGTATCCTTGTGTGAATGTATGTCTCTGTGAACATGTGTATGTTTGTGTCTGGGACCATACGTCTGTGAGGTAGCTGCTTGCGGTGTGTTTTGGGTATTGTATTAGAGGCTGCCTGTTGCCATTGTGCATTGTATTCAAGGCCAAACTATGTTTCATGACTGTGTGTGTATGATTCACCCCTTCAAGGGGTGACTTGTGACAGGACGAGGGGAGGTAAGGGTGAGAGGATTAGGGGAGGATTAATGTGAGTGTGGCTGGGTGACAGTGATGGGAGTGACAGTGTGTGGTAGGATGACTGTGTGTTTGGGAGGGCACTGCCCCTTCCCCACTGTCACATTGCCCCTTCCCCACTGTCACACTGCCCCTTCCTCACTGTCACATTGCTCCCTTCCCCACTGTCACATTGCCCCTCCCCACTGTCACACTGCCCTCCCCACTGTCACACTGCCCTCCCCACTGTCACACTGCCCCTCCACACTTTCACACTGCCCCCTTTTCCCTGTCACACTGTACCCTCCACACTGTCACATTGCCCCCTCCCCACTGTCACACTGCTTCACACAGTCACACTGACTCCCAACACACTGCCCCGTCCCCAAACACTGCCCTCCCCACAGTCACACTGCCCCCTCCCCACAGTCACACTTTCCTTCCACAGTCACACTGCCCCTTCCCCACTGTCACACTTCCCCTTCCCCACAGTCACATTGCCTCTTCCCCACTGTCACACTGCCCTCCCCACTGTCACACTGCCCTCTTCCCACTTTCACACTGACTCCTTCCCTCTGACACACTGCACCCTCCCCACTGTCACACTGCTCCACACAGTCAAACTGACCCTCCACACACTGACCCCTCCCCACACAATGCCCTTCCAACTGTCACACTGCCCTCTACCCACTGTTACACTGCTCCCTCCCCACTATCACACTGGCCCCTCCCCACTGTCACATTGTCCTTTCCTCACTGTCACACTGCTCCACACAGTCACACAGCCCCCTCCCCACATCACACTGCCCCCTCCCCACTTTCACACTGCTCCCCCCACTATCACATTGTGCTGTTACACTGCTCCACCCACTGTTACACTGCCCCTCCACACTGTCACTATCCCACACACTTCCCTCCCACACTGTCACACTGCTCCCACACTGTCCCTCCCCCACCCTGCCCCATCCTACATACTGTCCCCTTCACACTGTCACACTGCCCCATCCCACACACTGCACCTCCACACTGTCACCATCACACACACATTGTCCTCCCGCACTGTCACACTGTCTTTCCACACTGACCCCCACACTTTCACCATCCCACACACTGCCCGTCCACATGGTCACACTGCCCATCCACATTGTCACCATCCCACACACTGCCCTTCCACGCTGTCACCATCCCCAAACACTGCCCGTCACAGTGCACCCATGCTGCCACACTGTCACCATTCCACACTGTCCCCTCACACTGTCACACTACCCCATACACTGCTCATCCACACTATCACCATCCTACACACTTCCTTGCCACACTGTAACAATCCCCAAACACTGCCACAACACTGTTAACCACCCATAAACTGCCCCCCATAGTGTCACACTGCCCCTCACCCGAGACACAGCCCCTCAACACTGTCACACATCCCCTTCTTCACACACTGCCCCTCCACAATGTCACCATCCCCAAACACTGCCCCCACACACTATCACACTACCTCCATCCACACACTGTCCCATCACACTAATACAATGCCCCCTCCCCACAACCCTGTCACACTGCCCCTCCATACTGTCACCATCCCACACTGTCACTCCACACTGTCACACTGCCTCCCAACACACTGTCATCCCACACACACTGTCACCTTCCCCTCACTGCTGTCCTCTCAACACACTGTCATCCCACACACACTGTCACCTTCCCCACACTGTTGTCCTCCCAGCGCACTGTCACCTCACACACTGTCATCCCCCCCTACACACACACACACACACAAAATCATCCTCCCCTGGGGCAGAGGAGAAGCAGCGAGAGCCTATGGCAGAGGAAGAGTAGGGGGCTGGGTCAGAAAAGGAGCAGGAAGAGTCTGTGGGAGAGGAAGAGCAGTATATCCTGGGGTAGAAGAGGAGCAGGGGAGTCTGGGGCAGAGGAAGAGTATGGGGAGAGGAGAACCAGGGAGCCTGGGGGAGAGGGGGAGCATGGAAGCCTGGTGCAGAGGAAGACTATAGGGAGAGGAGAACCAGGGAGAGCCTGGGGCAGAGGAGGAGAATGGAGAGCCTGGGGCGGAGGAGGAGCAGGAAGTATCTTGGGGCAGAGGAGGAGCAAGGGGGAGCCTGTGGCAGAGGAAAAGCTGGGGGGGAGCCTGTGGCAGAGGAAAAGCTGGGGGATGAAAGATGAAAGCAAGAGATTAGCATAGGGTATGTGTTTTCTTATAGCTGCATCCTGTGAGCTTTCCTCCAGCACCACCTCCACCGGATAAATGTTTTAGTGTTTTCTGTCCATAAGATTCTGTAATTAGGCCCATAATAATTGTCAACACCAGGCCCAATGGGCTCTTAATCTGGCCCTGACTACAACAAGCTATAACCACTACAACAAGCTCTTGTGGCCAATTCTGTTGAATCTGAACATTTCATTCTGTGTTTCCATAAGTCAGTTCTTGATGTCAGCCCTTCAATTGTATCTGGACTGCCTGAAATCTGAACCACAACACTGGCACCTTGAATTACTGAGAAAAGGCTGGGGACTTTACACAAGGCAGACCGCATCCAAGAATCCACACTGGACAATCACCCGACATCACCAGTAAGTCTATTAAGTAGGCTTAATGGACACTGGGGCTAAATTAACTCTAGTGCAACCACAATGCATCTAAGACTCCAATTGGATCGGATGCTTTGTTGTCAGTCAGGATAGCGTGGGGAACCAGTCATCGCCACCCTACTGCTAAAGTGCACCTGGATTGGGGAGAAAATGCCTGACACTTGTAGGTTGGAGTAATGCATGACCTCCCCACCAAGTACTCCTTGGAATCGACCTGGGGTAGCTGAAATCTGCTTTTGTTTCGTCCATCGCTCTTTCGGCTCTGCACTCTGGCAAGGCCCAGGTAAAAACTTGTTCAACTGACTGTTCAACTAACCCTACACTCCTAACCTGTGCTACAATGATAAACTGGGAGGGAGACTAAAGTCTATACGACCCTAAGTATAGGGTCGATTCTGATTCAGGGGTGTATATATGGGGAATGATTTGAGTGTGACAAGGAGTTGCTATACAGAGTGACGGAAGGGTCAGGTAGAGAAGCACCTCAGATACCCAGGAGGCAGGTAGTGGTCACGCAAAATTACAGATGGGAAATTCTTCGGATCAGTCATGATATCTCCAGATGGGCTTATCAACTGACCCAAAGCTTTTTACAGCTTGGTATGCCACACAATGTTGTCAGACTGTCATAGTACTTATGCAATCGGCGGCTGCTCCAACTTTCCGGAGCATGTTGCACATGTCGTTAGGGAAGTACAGCCTCCTGGTTCTCTTCTGCCTTCCCAATTGGTGCCTGCATCCATACTTTTCAACTATGCTGAATGCACTGATAGGGAGGCAAATGTAGATGCTGGCGCCTGTGACTCCCCTCTGTTTATACTGATATGATGCCTAACGTCATTTCCTGTTCTGCCAGTGCCACGTCATTACTGTGATCCCAATCCCACACTTTATGAGGTTGCAGAGGTGACATGGACCAATCTGTATCCAACTCAGTGTTAAAATAAAGTATAAGCCCCATTGTCATTGCCCTGTCGTGATTTCATCTTGGTTCCTTCTATAGTACATTTTATGTTCCCTGTTTTGTGTTTTCAACTAAGACTTGATAGCGCCAGTAAAAGATTGTTCTATTGATCACTCTCTACTGTTGTTCCCTCTATACATATCTGCATGTTTTGTAGTGGTTTTGGCTAGTGAATGGAGAAAGGGCTGTTATCATTATTGCTGTATTCAGTGGCTAGAAGTATTAAAAATAGTGGAGATACTCAGGCTTAGTACCAAGCTCCACTACAGAAATCCACATCCACATCTGCTTTCAGAAATTCTTTTATAGGAAGTCTTGGGCTGTCACCAGGCAGGTGAGCTGCTGATTGTTTGCTCACTCTTTAGAAGGCATTACCCCAAACACAACATGGAGAGGGTATGTCTAGTAAACATGGGGGTCATACAGGGCTCGAGTCCTGCAAGAACGCGTGGGAACGGCGTTCCTGCACTTTTTTCACAGCAGGAACGCCGTTCCCCCTGCAGGCACTAACCAGGAGGCGGCAAAAAATGCCGCCCCCAAATGCCCCCCCGTGTTTACCCTGTGATGGGGGGCCACCTGATGGACCCCCCCTGCAGGCGCCTGTATACCTATCAGATGCGGTGAGGGAGCTATGTTCTCCCAGCTCTGCTCCCTCGCACGCTGTTTGCTGATGCTGGGAGCCAGAATATGATGTCATATTCCGGCTCCCGGTATCAGTAGACAGCCCGTGAGGGAGCACAGCTGGGAGAACATAGCTCCCTCACCGCGTCTGATTAGAACAGCCGCCTGCCTCACTGAAGCCCCACTGGACCCCAGGGACCCATCCATGCCAGCTTTCCCAAAAGGTAGGGAGGCTGGGTGGGTGGGAAATGTTAATTCTAATAATATTAATAATTTGTATGTATGTCTGTTTGTGTATGTGTGTGTATGTATGTCTGTTAGTGTGTGTGTATGTATGTCTGTTAGTGTATGTATGTCTGTTAGTGTATGTGTGTGTGTGTATGTCTGTTAGTGTATGTATGTCTGTTAGTGTATGTGTGTGTATGAGTGTATTTACATCTGTTAGTGTATGTTTGTGTGTATGTATGTCTGTTAGTGTATGTGTGTGTGTGTATGTCTGTTAGTGTATGTATGTGTGTGTGTGTGTATGCCTGTTAGTCTATGTGTGTCTGTTAGTGTGTGTGTATGAGTGTATTTACATCTGTTAGTGTATGTACATGTGTGTGTATGAGTGTATGTGCTTCTGTTAGTACATGCATGTGTATGTTTCTGAGTGTCTGTCAAATCAGTGAGAGTCTGTTTGTCATTTAGTGTGTGAGTCTGTCAGTGTGTTTGTGTGTGTTTCTCTGTCAATGAATGAGTGTGTGTCAGTGAATGTGTGGGAATTATAGTGCCAGTAAAACAGCTTTGTTTTACTGGCACTATAGTATTTATTTAAAAAGAGCAGGAAAAGGTGTCCTCCATCAACAACACGTCTGTAAAGCATCCTGTCCTTGCCGGCGTGGTCGTGGGAGGAGGAGGATTACTTTCACCTCTTCCCCTGTTAGATTCCCGTTGTGCTGTGACATCACCCTTATACGTTGTGTAAAGCATACTTTTTAATTTATTTAGCAAATGCTGCATCCTTTCCGACTTGTTGTAATTTGGTAACATTTCAGCCACTTTCTGCTTATACCGGGGGTCTAGTAGTGTGGACACCCAATAAAGGTCGTTCTCTTTCAGCCTTTTTAAACGAGGGTCCCTCAACAGGCACGACAGCATGAAAGACCCCATTTGCACAAGGTTGGATGCCGAGCTACTCATTTCCCGTTCCTCCTCCTCAGTGATCTCAATGAAGGTATGTTCTTCCCCCCAGCCACGTACAACACCACGGGTACCAGATAGGTGACAACGAGCTCCCTGGGATGCCTGTTTTGGTTATACAAATATTCATTAACGGCTTTTTCTTGTTGGAGCAGGTGGTCGAACATTAGGAGTGTTGAATTCCAACGTGTTGGGCTGTCGCAAATCAAGCGCCTCACTGGCATGTTGTTTGCCGCTGGATATCTGCAAAGTGTGCCATGGCCGTGTAGGAACGCCTGGAATGGCCACACACCTTCCTGGCCTGCTTCAGGACGTCCTGTAAGCCTGTGTACTTATGCACAAAGCGTTGTACGATCAGATTACACACATGTGCCATGCACATCCGTTGTTCCGTTGTCACAAACCACTTTGCCGATCTCCAGTTGCTGCGGAGTCAGCCACTTTTCCACCTGTGCATTCAGGGCGGACAGGAGTGCTTGTCCGGTGTGACTCTCTGCTTTCAAGCAAGTCAAACCCAAGACGGCGTGACACCGCCATATCCGGGATGTGAAATAGTACCTGGGGAGCTGGGGGGTTGCCGTTGATGTGGAGCAAGACGCAGCAGCAGAAGAGGACTCAGCCGAGGAGGTTATGGAAGAGGATGGAGTAGGAGGAGTAGAGGTGGCAGCAGGCCTGCCTGCAAGTCGTGGTGGTGTCACCAACTCCTCTGCAGAGCCACGCATTCCATGCTTGGCAGCCGTCAGCAGGTTTACCCAATGCGCAGTGTAGGTGATATACCTGCCCTAACCATGCTTTGCAGACCAGGTATCAGTGGCCAGATGGACCCTTGCCCCAACACTGTGTGCCAGACATGCCATTACTTCCTTTTGCACAATCGAGTACAGGTTGGGGATTGCCTTTTGTGAAAATAAATTTCGTCCGGGTACCTTCCACTGCGGTGTCCCAATAGCTAAAAATTTTTTGAACGCCTCAGACTCCACCAGCTTGTATGGTAAAAGCTGGCGGGCTAATAGTTCAGACAAGCCAGCTGTCAGACGCCGGGCAAGGGGGTGACTCTCTGACATTGGCTTCTTACGCTCAAGCATGTCCTTGACAGACACCTGACTGTGGGCAGATAAACGGGAACTGCTCAAGGCGAGAGACGGAGTGGCGGATGGTTGAGAGGGGGCAAGGAGGACAGCAGTGGTTGATGTGGCTGAAGATGCTGGACCAGGAGGAGGATGGCGGCTTTGAGTTTGTGTGCTGCTTGTACTTATGTGTTGATCCCATAGGCGTTTGTGATGTGCGATCATGTGCCTTCGCAAAGCAGTTGTACCTAGGTGGGTGTTGGACTTCCCACGACTTAGTTTCTTTTGGCACAGGTTGCAAATGGCATCGCTGTTGTCAGAGGCAGACACACAAAAAAAATGCCACACTGCTGAGCTCTGCAATGACGGCATTCTGGTGGTGGACACAGCATGCGTTGATTGGCGTGCTGTCAGGCTGACCCCGGGTGCCGATGCATGCTGTCTGACTGTGCCACTAGCTCCTTGCGACGACCTCCCCCTGCTTCCAACTCGTCTCCTCCTCCTCTCTGTCTCCCCATCTGAACTTTTGCCCTGTTCTTCTTCTTGCCGAGCGGGCACCCACGTGACATCCATGGACGCATCGTCATCATCAACCGCTTCACTTGTATCTGACAACTCAGCAAAGGAAGCAGCAGCGGGTACAACATCATCATCATCACACCGTACGTCCATGTGTGTAATGCTGCCTGACTGAGACATATCCCTGTTATCTACATCCTCTGGCAATAATGGTTGCGCATCACTCATTTCTTCAAACGGATGTGTAAATAACTCCTCTGACAGATAAAGTGAAGCGGCTGTGGTGCTAGTGTTGGTGGTGGCGGCAGGCGGGTGAGTGGTATCTTGAGAGGTGCCCGAAGCTAAGCTGGAGGAGGATGGTGCGTCAAGGTTCCGAGCGGAAGCTGTAGAAGATTGGGTGTCCTGTGTTAGCCAGTCACCTATGTCCTCAGAACTTTTCAAGTTCAGGGTACATGGCCTCTGAAAACTGGGCATTATTCTAGGGCAAAAGGGAATCACAGCACCACGACCACGACGGCCTCTGTGGGGTGGCCTGCCTCTGCCTGTCATATTTTTTTGGATTAGTGGTACTATGCGTGCAAGCTACTGTGAAACCAGATATGATTGGCGCTGTTCAGTGGCAGAGGTTGGCAGAGTACACGCTGTAGGCCTGACACACCCGCTTGAAGACAACTAACTGCTATTCAATCTATAACAGTGAAAAACATGTTTTTGTTTTTAAATGCACGCTATTGTGACACCAGATATGAGTGGCAATGTGCATTGGCAGAGGTTGGCAGAGTACACGCTGTAGGCCTGACACACCCGCTTGAAGAGAACTAACTGCTATTCAATCTATAACAGTGAAAAACGTTTTTTTGGTTTTTAAATGTACGCTATTGTGATACCAGATATGAGTGGCACTGTGCACTGGCAGAGGTTGGCAGAGTAGACGCTGTAGGCCTGACACACCCGCTTGAAGACAAATAACTGCTATTCAATCCATAACAGTGAAAAAAGTTTTTGGGTTTTTAAATGCACGCTATTGTGACACCAGATATGAGTGGCACTGTGCACTGGCAGAGGTTGGCAGAGTAGACGCTGTAGGCCTGACACCCGCTTGAAGAAAACTAACTGCTATTCAATCTATAACAGTGAAAAAAGTTTTTGGGTTTTTAAATGCACGCTATTGTGACGCCAGGTATGAGTGGCACTGTGCACTGGCAGAGTTTGGCAGAGTACACGCTATAGGCCTGACACCCGCTTGAAGACAACTAACTGCTATTCAATCTATAACAGTGAAAAAAGTTTTTTGGTTTTTAAATGCAATCTATTGCGACAACAGATAAGAGTGGCACTGTGCACTGGCAGAGGTTGGCAGAGTACACGCTGTAGGCCTGACACACACTTATGAAGGACACTGACTGCTATTATATTACAGTCAAAAAAGTTCTTTGGTTTTTAAATGCATGCTATTGTGACACCAGATAAGAGTGGCAATGTGCACTGGCAGAGGTTGGCAGAGTAGACACTGTAGGCCTGACTGTAACGAAAATATGCCCCAACACGCAGGATTCAACTCAACAAAAGACAACACAGAGGGGAGATACGTCTACCAGACCTTAGAATGGCCGGACTCGACGTATATGAGAGGAGTACAGAGTCAGGAGCGATCCGAGGTCTAGGGCACAAAGAGACAGCGTAAACTAGGACTAGCCGGGGTCTGGTACACAGTAAACAGCAAGCCGACAAACAGAACAGGTAAGGATAAAGAGATAACGTAGTCAGAAACAAAGCCAAGGTCAATACAAAGGAACACAACTGAACACAACAAGCGCTAAAGGGAACTGAAACAGAAACCACGATAGGGCAAGGAACTAAGGGAAAAAGGTGAGTATAAATACCTAAACATCTATTTTGATTGGTCCCTGTCACATCCACGCCCCCAAAAGGTAAGTGTCTGGGGAGTGTGGAATGACAGGGACCAATGGGAGGCCTTTTCCAATTTAGGCTCCCACTGTCCCTTTAAGAGCTCGCCCGAGACCCGCGGCGCGCTCTTAGAGTCAGGCGGGACACGTGACCGCTTCTCGCGGTCACTGCCCGCCTTCCTGTTCCAGCCGTCGTATGAGCCGCGTGCGGCTCGAACAGAGGACCCCGGCCGGCCCCTGGAAAGGGTAAGTACCGCTACACTGACACACCCGCTTGAAGACAACTAACTGCTATTTAGTCTATAACAGTGAAAAAGGTTTTGGGGTTTTTAAATGCACACTATTGTGACACCAGATATGAGTGGCACTGTGCACTGGCAGAGGTTGGCAGAGTACACGCTGTAGGCCTGACACCCGCTTGCAGACAACTGACTGCTATTCAATCTATAACAGTGAAAAAAGTTTTTTGGTTTTTAAATGCACGCTATTGTGACACCAGATATGAGTGGCACTGTGCAGTGGCAGAGGTTGGCAGAGTACACGCTGTAGGCCTGACACACACGCTCGAAGACAACTAACTGCTATTCAATCTATAACAGTGTAAAAAAATGTTTTGGTTTTAAATGCACGCTATTGTGACACCAGATATGAGTGGCAATGTGCACTGGCAGAGGTTGGCAGAGTACACGCTGTAGGCCTGACACCCGCTTGAAGACAACTAACTGCTATTCAATCTATAACAGGGAAAAAAGTTTTTGGGTTTTTAAATGCACGCTATCGTGACACCAGATATGAGTGGCACTGTGCAGTGGCAGAGGTTGGCAGAGTACACGCTGTAGGCCTGACACCCGCTTGCAGACAACTAACTGCTATTCAATCTATAACAGTGAAAAAAGTTTTTTGGTTTTTAAATGCAATCTATTGCGACACCAGATAAGAGTGGCACTGTGCACTGGCAGAGGTTGGCAGAGTACACGCTGTAGGCCTGACACACACTTATGAAGGACACTGACTGCTATTATATTACAGTCAAAAAAGTTTTTTGGTTTTTAAATGCATGCTATTGTGACACCAGATAAGAGTGGCAATGTGCACTGGCAGAGGTTGGCAGAGTAGACACTGTAGGCCTGACTGTAACGAAAATATGCCCCAACACGCAGGATTCAACTCAACAAAAGACAACACAGAGGGGAGATACGTCTACCAGACCTTAGAATGGCCGGACTCGACGTATATGAGAGGAGTACAGAGTCAGGAGCGATCCGAAGTCTAGGGCACAAAGAGACAGCGTAAACTAGGACTAGCCGGGGTCTGGTACACAGTAAACAGCAAGCCGACAAACAGAACAGGTAAGGATAAAGAGATAACGTAGTCAGAAACAAAGCCAAGGTCAATACAAAGGAACACAACTGAACACAACAAGCGCTAAAGGGAACTGAAACAGAAACCACGATAGGGCAAGGAACTAAGGGAAAAAGGTGAGTATAAATACCTAAACATCTATTTTGATTGGTCCCTGTCACATCCACGCCCCCAAAAGGTAAGTGTCTGGGGAGTGTGGCATGACAGGGACCAATGGGAGGCCTTTTCCAATTTAGGCTCCCACTGTCCCTTTAAGAGCGCGCCCGAGACCCGCGGCGCGCTCTTAGAGTCAGGCGGGACACGTGACCGCTTCTCGCGGTCACTGCCCGCCTTCCTGTTCCAGCCGTCGTATGAGCCGCGCGCGGCTCGAACAGAGGACCCCGGCCGGGCCCTGGAAAGGGTAAGTACCGCTACACTGACACACCCGCTTGAAGACAACTAACTGCTATTTAGTCTATAACAGTGAAAAAGGTTTTTGGGTTTTTAAATGCACACTATTGTGACACCAGATATGAGTGGCACTGTGCACTGGCAGAGGTTGGCAGAGTACACGTGGTGGCCTGACACACAGACGCTTGCAGACAACTAACTGCTATTCAATCTATTACAGTAAAAAAAAAAAAAAAATTTTAAATGCAAGCTATTGTGACACCAGATATGAGTGGTGGCACTGGGCAAGTGGGCACAGTATCCACTGTGAGCCTGACACAGAAGCTGTCAGGCAGGCAGGCAACTGCAATTAGATTACACAGGAAAAAAAGCAGACCGATGTTCTAGCCCTAAAATGGGCTTTTTGGGGTGCTGTCCTTACAGCAGAGATCAGATGAGTCCTTCATGACTGTAGTGGACACTGAATACACTAGCCTAGCTATCCATTTCCCTATCAAAACAACAGCAGCTACACTTTCCCTCCTCTCACTAAGAATGCAGCTTCAGAATTAATCTAAAATGGATGCTGTACAGGAGGTGAGAGGGCTTGGAAGGGAAGGTCTGCTGCTGATTGGCTGGAATGTGTCTGCTGACTGTGAGGCACAGGGTCAAAGTTTACTCAATGATGACGAATAGGGGGCGGATCGAACCGCGCATATGTTCGCCAGCCGTGGCGAACGCGAACACGCTGTGTTCGCCAGGAACTATTCCGACCCATTTATTGGGTTCGACTGTTTGAATTTCAGCTTGCAGCAAATCCTGCTGAAATTGATTTTTAATTGAATGTGTCTTGTTGAATGCAATTCACTGCAATTGAATTTATTTAGTTATTTGTATTTTTTTCAGTGATGCAGTGATTCCCTAATTATTTTCTTTTTTTGTAGTTGTTTATCAGATGCCTGCAAGATATCAATATGAATGACATGGGTTATCTTAACACAGACGCAATGCAACAATTTAGTTTACATGTTCTAACTTGCTATTTCTGTTTTTTTTTTCTTTACTGCTGCACCATGCCTGTCCCATACAGGGCCGGCGCTACCATAAGGTAGCGCCGGCCCTGGGGGCGCAAAATCATGCTGACCGGAAGTAGGGAAGCGCACTGCGCTCCCCTCCAACCGATGACCTATTGTAGCGTGGCCGAGCGCCCGGTTCTGCGGGCGCGCGAGGGAGCACTCTCCCATGTGTGCTTCCTCTTCAGCTCCCTCGCGCTCCGCATACTGATAACGGAGCCGGAAGAGGACGTCATCTTCCGGCGCCGACATCCCTACGCGGTGCGCGAGGGAGCTGAAGAGGAGGCACACATGGGAGAGTGCTCCCTCGCGCGCCCGCCCGCCAGCCAGCCAGCCTGCCAGCCTGCCTACCCGCCCGCCCAGGAGCCCAGCAGCACCACTGGACCCCAGGGAATCCCTTCAGCACTCCAAAAAGGTAAGGAGGCTGGGGGATTAAATAAAAAAAACAAAACGTGTTAGTGTGAGTGTTAGTGTGTGTGTGTGTGTCTGCTAGTGAGTGTCAGTGTGTGTGTGTCTGCTAGTGAGTGTCAGTGTGTGTCTGCTAGTGAGTGTCAGTGTGTGTGTGTCTGCTAGTGAGTGTCAGTGTGTGTGTGTCTGCTAGTGAGTGTCAGTGAGTGTGTCTGCTAGTGAGTGTCAGTGAGTGTGTCTGCTAGTGAGTGTCAGTGTGTGTGTCTGCTAGTGAGTGCTAGTGAGTGTCAGTGAGTGTGTCTGCTAGTGAGTGTTAGTGAGTGTGTCTGCTAGTGAGTGTTAGTGAGTGTGTCTGCTAGTGAGTGTCATTGTGTGTGTCTGCTAGTGAGTGTCAGTGAGTGTGTCTGCTAGTGAGTGTCAGTGTGTGTGTCTGCTAGTGAGTGTCAGTGAGTGTGTCTGCTAGTGAGTGTCAGTGAGTGTGTCTGCTAGTGAGTGTCAGTGAGTGTGTTACTGTGTGTCTCTTACTGAGTGTGTTTGTGTGTGTATTAGTGAGTCTGTTTGATGTCTGTTAGTGAGTGTGTGTTTGTCAGTGAGAGTGTATGTTTTGTAAGTGAGTGTGTATGTATGTCTGTCGCTGAGTGTGTCTGTCAGTAAATGTGTGTCTGTTAGCTGGTGTGTATGCATCTGTTCGTGAGAGTGTGTGTGTGTCTTCAGCACTTACCTTTCTCTAGCGCCGGACTCCCTTGGCGCTGGGGATCCCTCCGCCTCTCAGCTCCGAATGCTCTTGCCGCGCACGCATTCAAACCGCCCATAGGAAAGCATTACTCAATGCTTTCCTATGGACGTTCAGTGTTTTAGAATAGCGGAAGCTCCTCTAGCGGCTGTCAGTGAGACATCCACTAGAGGCTGGATTAACCCTCGGTGAAACATAGCAGTTTCTCTGAAACTGCTATGTTTTCAGCTGCAGGGTTAAAACTAGAGGGACCTGACACCCAGACCACTTCATTGAGCTGATGTGATCTGGGTGTCTGTAGAGGTCCTTTAAGTGTGTGTGCATCTGCATGCACTGGCGTACATACCGCGGTCGCAGGGGTCACAGCCCTGCAACCCCTGCGACCAGGTGCCCGCCGCCATGTGTTGCGGCCTGGCCCGCGCAGAGTAAGCGCGAGAGGGGGGGGGGCACGGATCAATTTGCGCACTGGGGCCCCATGGGTCATGTGTACGCCACTGCACCTACCCTGGTGTCTGCCGCAGGCTGTGTGGAGGGGGCGAGGATATGAATGACATCATATCTCTGCTCCCTGTGTACCACACAGCGCGGCTAGCGCCCTGTGATGGGGCTGGGCTGCAGGACAGGACTCCAAGCCAGACAGCATGCATCCAGGGGACACGATTGAACTGATGTAAGTATGTAATTGTGTATGTCTCTGTATGTATGTATGTCTCTGTATGTATGTATGTATGTATGTAGGTCTCTGTATGCCTGTATGTATTTGTATGTATGTTTCTGTATGCCTGTATGTCTCTGTATGCCTGTATGTCTCTGTATTCCTTTATGTCTCTGTACAAAATGTATGTGTCCGTATGCCTGTATGTCTCTGTATGTACAAATGTATGTGTCTGTATGCCTGTATGTCTTTGTACGTATGTGTCTGTATGCCTGTATGCAGGGGCGTATTAGCTGCGAGGCAAACAAGGCATTTGCCTTGGGCGGCATTTTCCAGGGGGCGGCAAAAAACGCCGCCCCCAAATGCCCAAGGCAAATGTCTTGTTAGCCTTGCGGCTAACAGACATGCTGGGCTGGTTGCCGGGCGGCCGGCGAGGGAGCTCTTCCCCTGAGCTCTCTGCTCAGCTCCCTCGCGCGCCGCCCGCAGAGTGAGACTGGGAGCCGGAATATGACGTCATATTCCGGCTCCGCCTCCCAGCCTCACTCTGCGGGCGGCGCGCGAGTGAGCTGAGCAGAGAGCTCAGGGGAAGAGCTCCCTCGACGGCCGCCCAGCCTGCCCGCCAGTGCCGCCCTGCAGCCACTGGACCACCAGGGAATGGGAGAACCCCCCCCACCCCCAGCATTCCCAAAGGTAAGGAGGCTGGGGGGGGGGAGTAAATAATAAAAAAAAAAGTGTTAATGTGAGTGTGTGTGTGTGTGTGTGTCTCTGACTGTGTGTGTCTGATAGTGTGTGTCTGTTAGTGTGTGTGTGTCTGTTAGTGTGTGTCTGTGACTGTGTGTGTTAGTGTGTGTGTGTCTGTTAGTGTGTGTGCCTGACTGTGTGTCCGACAGTGTGTGTCTGTTAGTGTGTGTGTGTCCGACTGTGTGTGTTTGTTAGTGTGTGTCTCACTGTGTGTGTCTGTTAGTGTGTGTGTCCGACTGTGTGTGTTTGTTAGTGTGTGTGTCCGACTGTGTGTGTTTGTTAGTGTGTGTGTGTCCGACTGTGTGTGTTTGTTAGTGTGTGTGTGTCCGACTGTGTGTGTTTGTTAGTGTGTGTGTCTCACTGTGTGTGTCTGTTAGTGTGTGTGTCCGACTGTGTGTGTTTGTTAGTGTGTGTGTCCGACTGTGTGTGTTTGTTAGTGTGTGTGTGTCCGACTGTGTGTGTCTGACTGTGTTTGTCTGTTAGCTAGTGTATGCGTATCTGTCAGTGAATATGTGTGTATTTAGAATGCAGGGCAGGGGGGAAGGGCTGGGTGGGGGTGGCGGGGGGGGGGGGGTGTCTGAGTTTTGTCCTGCCTAGGGCAGCACAAAACCAAGATACACCACTGCCTGTATGTCTCTGTATACCTGTATATATGTATATGTCTGTATGACGGTATGTCTCTGTATGCGTGTATGTCTTTGTATGCCTGTATGTATTTATGTGTCTGTATGCCTGGATGTCTCTGTATGTATGTTTCTGTATGTCTATGTATGTATGTATGTATGTGTCTGTATGACGGTATGCCTCTGTATGTATGTCTTTATATGCCTGCATGTCTCTGTATGCATGTATGTCTCTGTCTGTGTCTGTATGTCTCTGTATGATTATTTCTGTGTTTGTATGAACCTTATTTTAAACGAGGGTGGGGGGCACCAAAATGCATCTTCGCCTGTGTAACTAAAAATCCTAGCACCGGTCCTGGTCCCATACTTAAAACAGAACTACATTTACAAACGTGTTTTGCCTGCATCCATCTCTGATTGTCTGTTCAGAGTTTAATACAAGGAAGGAACAATAAACTGTTTCTATCCACTGTTTGGACAAATCACATGGACAGTATTCAGCAATATTATGCTGAGGCCGCTACCACAATTAAGGACTTAGCTTATTTCTGACATATGCATTGTTTCATGTTGTTAGTAGATTTCTACTTGTGATCAAAAGTCACTTGACATGACCACAAACACTCTATGAAGGAAAATATAATACATAATAATGTGTATGAAATGTTTGTGTGTTTCAAGCATAAAATAAAATTAGCAGGCACTGAGTGTAATGGTGTTGTGGAGACAGGCTCAGGCACCGAGTGCAGTGGTGTTATGGAGACAAGCTCAGGCAACAAGTGTAGTGGTTACAGCAAAATAGAAAGACAATATATAGGCACTAAATATGCCCTAAAAAGTAAAAATGAATACTTATCTCAAAGATATAGTGCGACAGCCTCAAAGGTCACTACCCAGAGAAGATGACCTTTACACAGCAAGAATACAAGACAACAAAGGAAATTGGGATACGGCTGTAAATCTAAAACAAACAAAATGCATACATAGTGTAATACAATTTAAAAAAACAAAGTTGTATAAATGTAATGCACTCACAAGATTACGTGAAAATAGCGCTCTAGGGTGCCTCCCTCGATAGCAGTGGGGGGCCAAGCGATCCCTTCTGTTGTGCACCGGTGGATACACAATGCAGGACTCCAGTGATGGTGAAAAAATGGCAGCTTTATTGATAAGGTGAAAAAAATTCCACCATATAATTAGAAAATATAATATAAAATAAGATATAAAATGCCAATAGTGACCAGAAGTGACGTCAATCACAGGCTTCCGCGTTCCTATGACACGCAAGGTGGAGCGCGGAAGCCTGTGATTGACGTCACTTCCGGTTCCGGTTTCACTTGTGGCTTGGGGAATGGTGTCAGGAGCAAGGATTTGGCTTTATTTCTCATGGTAGTTCTATTTTGAATGGAAATAAACTGTACAAAAAAGATGGTTTGCATCCTTCTCAAAAGGGAACAAATGTTCTCAGTGAGCAGTTCGGAGGTTTTGCTAGGATGTATTTTGTAACGGAACGCCTGTACTCCGACCAAGTACATTCCGTTGATGGATGCTCCTAGTGCTTCCCGAGGGCTCCAAGCACTCCACTACACACAATAACCACCGCAGACCCCACAAACCGCCGCAGCCTGGTTGGGGTCTCGCCGTCTTCCTCCTACTCTGGGCCCAAGACCAGGGACCAGCTTCCAGTAGGCAGACCCCTCCTAATTCCAGAGAGCAGGAACCAGGAACTCTGGGGAGTATTGTGATGTAGGCAATTCTCCAATCCCCCAAACATGAGCCAAAACTTCATGAAGGTACAAGATGATCTGTTTAATCAGCACCAAAGGGCTTTCTTTTATGCAAGTTTTCATGCCAGAGGCACACCCCCTGGACCTGGTGGCAAACTGTGACAAATGGGACACAAACCAATGGGAACACTAATTAACAAAATAACACTCCCACATACACAGTAAAATCCCTCCCCTCTATCCTGGATATAATTGGCTTACGGAACTGCAGTAAACTCAATTATCTCCAGGTACAGAAAATATCTCCATTTTACGCTAACAATAAAATACATAAAAATACATAATTCATATTATAACCCCCAGATAGCTCGGATCGGAGCGCCCAATATAGGTGAACAGCGCTCAGATACCATGAACAGAGTAAATTTGCCATGGGGTTAAAGTTTTGCAAGGGCTGATGAGGGATTGAGGATGGACAAAGCAGCCAGTTTAAACTGGTCTGGCAGTGTCCCTGGGACAACGCCCTGCTGGAGAACAATGGGATAGGTATTAAAGGGGGAGGGGAAGAGGCACATTCTCCCATGTAATGAAAGGGGCAGAAACAGTCCCAATATGCCCACATATAGTTTTTAAAGGGCCATACAACCCAGGGCCATAGTCATGAGGCAGGACGCTGGCAATCAGGCTCCTCCAAAGGCCAGGGGCAAAGGGCAGTTGGTCACATAAAAACCCAGTGACAAAAGGCAGTTTGTCACATATTTAAACTAAATGGGGGGAGCAAAAGTGTGATAAAACCTCAATCCAATTGCCCCCCAAAACAAGAGCAGAAAGTGCCTGTAGCAAGCGTTTTTGTAAATGATAAGCTTAGAGTCATGTCTACAAATGCTTGTAGTTTAGGGAATAGGATCCATGAACTTGTGACAATAATGGCAACTGATAATGTAGATTTAGTCGCTGTTACTGAGACATGGTATAATGAAAAAATGACTGGGACATAGCAATACCAGGGTACTCTTTATGTAGAAAAGTCAGGGAAGGCAAGAAAGGGGGAGGGTGGCCCTATGTGAAGGATAGCATAACATCTAGCCTAATAAAAGTTAGTAAGGTGTAAGGTTAATAAAAGTTAGTTTGGGTTTCGTTAGAACTTGGTAATCACACAATAACTTGTATAGGTGTGATTTATAGGCCCCCAGGACAAATATAATAGTTAGTTAATATACTAGTTGAGGAAATAGCTAAAATGACAATGAAGGGGGAAGTCAACATCATTGGTGACTTTAGTCTTCCTGATGTGAACTGAAAAACCAAAATAGCTGGTTGTGCCAGGAGCACACATATTCTAAACTCCCTACTGGGATTGTCTCTAAAACAAGTCGTTGAGGAGCCAACTCGTAAGGAGGCGATACTAGATTTAGTGTTAACAAATGGAGATTTGTTATCAGATATTACTGTGGGTTAAAGTTTAGGATCCAGCGATCATCAGTCAGTGTGGTTTAATATAAGAACAGTGACTGAGTCACACCACACAAAAACAAAAGTTTTAGACTTTAGAAAAACAGACTTTTCTAAAATTAGAATATGTGTAAAGGAGTCATTATCAGACTGGAGCAATTTAAATGGAGTCCAAGAGAAATGGGATTATTTAAAAGTTGCACTGCTAAAGGCAACAGAAAATTGCGTTGGGCTTGTCAGTAAAAGCAAAAAAATCAAGAAACCACTGTGGTACTCCGTAGATGTGGCCAAAATAGTAAAAAACAAAAAGTTATCATTTAGAAATTATAAAAAAATGTGAGGAAGACAGAATGATCTATAAGATTAGGCAGAAAGAGGCTAAGCAAGTTATAAGAGCTTTCAAATCACACACAGAAGAGAAAATAACACAGACAGTAAAAAAAGGGGACAAAACATTTTTTAAATACATAAATGAGAAAAGGAAAGTAAAACAAGGATTAGTTAGTTTAAAAACAAAAGAAGGAAGGTATGTAGAAGAGGATAAAGGCCTAGCTTACTGCCTCAATTAATATTTGTGTTCAGTATTTACAGATGAAAATGAAGGAAAGGGGCCTCAGTTAGGAAAAAAGACAAATGAGTAATTTGTTACATGTGAGTTTACAGAGGAAGAGGTTCTATTTCAGCTGTCAAAAGTAAAGACAAATAAGTCAATGGGACCTGATGAAATACACCCAAAGTTATTAAAAGAGTTTAGTGGTGTACTAGCAAAACCAACAGATTTATTTAACCAATCATTGTTAACAGGAGTAGTCCCAGAAGATTGGAAGTTAGCGAATGTTGTGCCCATTCACAAGAAAGGTAATAGGGAGGAGTCGGGCAATTATAGGCCAGTAAGCCTTAATTCAGTAGTGGGGAAAGTAATGGAAACCACGTTAAAGGATAGGATTATTGAACATCTAATATCACATGGATTTCAAGATTAGAGACAACATGGATTTACTCTCAGGGAGATCATGCCAAACGAATCTTATTGATTTTTTTGATTGGGTAACTAAAATAATAGATCAGGATGGTGCAGTAAACGTTGCTTACCTAGATTTCAGTAAGGCTTTTGACACTATTGCACATAGAAGGCTTATCAATAAACTGCAATCTTTACATTTGGATTCTAATATTGTTGAATGGGTAAGGCAGTGGCTGAGTGAGGGTTGTAGTCAATGGAGTATATTCAAATCATAGGCATGTCACCAGTGGGGTACCTCAGGGATATGTACTTGGACCCATTCTTTTTTTTTTTTTTTTTATGTATAATTTTTATTGAGTTTGAGCGTGAAAAAAATAAATCAGTGGGGTACAGAAAGGAAACAGGGGCGGGGGGAATAGTTACATATAGTCATATATTCATATCACATTGTCATTTACATTCGGCTTTTGTCTGTTCATACAAGTTGTGAATTACATATAATATATTGTACATCACGATTCAGACATTTTAACAGCGATATCTTTATTGTAGTGGTGCTGTCATCATTACCTCCCAGGTAAACCTCTTGAGTGGTGGATTGGTACTAGGTATGTTTGTCGAATCGAATGTGGTGGTTTTTAAGTGGGCACCCTGCTTTTATTTGTAACATAGGGAGGGTAATAGGGGTTATAGAGGTTAAGTAGGCGAGGGGGGGGAACATAGGGGTGTTATAATTTTTTGCTTAGGATGTACTCCTTTCAGGGTAGCGTAGACAGTTATGTGCGTGAATTGTATGAATGTAGTTAGGTGGGCCTGTGGGTTCCTTGATGAGTTTGTCTTCTTAGGCACTGTTCGTGACGTGTGGAATGTAGCAACCTCTACTAGGTCATGCCTGTGATGTTTTTCACCATTGGACGTGCCGTATGCCAACTCACCCAGTGTTTAGAATATGCATCTGTGTGGCCTTTTAGCTTGTATGCCATACGTTCATAATCAGCTATGGTTTCAATCCTATTCCAAATCTCAAGTGGTGTTGGAGTGTGTTTCTGTTTCCAATGGCTAGCTATACTAGTTTTAGCTGCCGTTAAGATGTGTGTGAGGACATGGTTACTCTTGTCCGACAACAGTTCTGGGGACAAATGTAGCAGGTAGCATTCTGGCGTGTGTGGGATTGTCCGGTTCGCTATCAGCTCAATTGCTTTCCCTATAGTTAGCCAAAACCCTCTTAGTAGGGGGCAGTCCCAGAAGATATGCCTCATGTCGCCCCTGTGGAGATCACATCTCCAGTAGGTATGTGAAACTGACGTGTACATAATTGCCAGTCTGGTCGGCACCAAATACCACCGCATTAGCATTTTGCAATATGCCTCCCAGTGTGACAGGTTATGGAATACTTTGTTGGTAGTTTGCATCGCTTGTAAACATATCGGGATAGGGATGTTAATGTTAAGTTCTGATTCCCACATTGCCATATATTTATGTTTAAGAATCGGGTCTTTATCATTTATAGCTAAATAGCACAGGGATAAGGATTTTGTTTGTGGTCTTTTCCCTATGCATTGTAATCCAAAACTTGTCAATTGTGATTCCTCACATTGACAGGTTTGTAGGGTATGGAGGATATGTTTAACTCTAATGTAAGTGAACACGTCTTTGGGGGGGAGTGCAAACTCCTGCTGTAGGTTTGGGAATGGCTTTAGTCCTTCCTCTGTATACAGCTGTGATATTGTTAGTATGCCTTTTTGTCACCATGGTGTGATATTGATATTGTCAGAAAGATCCGAGATTGTTTGTATAGGGGCAAAGTATAATATGTTGTTTGCGCATATGAGTGTGCCAGCCCATTTCCTCCAACTTTGTATTATTCAGAATTTTGTGCTCTGTAGTGGACAAATTTTGTTTGTGTCCCATATCATAAATGATTGTATGGTAGATTTTAAGGTGTGCGGGTGGATGCAAGCATTTTCTAGAGATGCCCATATTGGTTGGGTGGTGCGGAATAGAATCTCCAGCCCCTGAGCTAAGATTGCTGCCCTGTAATATGCTCTGATGTTTGGGATGCCTAGACCGCCCTTAAGTGGGGACAGCCACGTAAGGTGCCTAGCAATTCTTGGTGGTTTCTTTTTCCAAATGTATGCATTGAATATGTTTTGGAATTTGTGTAGTATTTTGTCGCTTAACGCTATAGGAATGGTACGGAATAAATATAAAACATGGGGTAGTGCCATCATCTTAATGGTGTTCACTCTACCCAGCCATGATATTTCCAGATCTTGCCATTTGTCCAATTGTGCTTGTAATTTGTGGGACATCGGGATGTGGTTTTCTCGAGTCAATCAAGGGGTCGACTTGATCAAATTTATTCCCAAGTACTTCAGGGAGATTTTCCTCCAATCAAAGGGGTGATGTATTTTGAGTGTCTGCAGTATGTGAGTAGATATGTTGATAGGCAATGCTTGCATTTTTTTAAGGTTGTTCTTGTAATAAGAGACTCGCCCATAGAGCAGGAGTAGATTCATCAGGTTCGGGATGGATTTTATTGGGTTTGAGACAAACACGAGCACATCATCTGCAAAGAGAGCTATTTTGTGGATCCCGTCTGGGGTGCCCAAGCCCTCTATCCCTGGGTTTTGTTTGATGTGGTGTATAAGTGGTTCTAAGCAGAGAATGAATAGTAATGGGGACAGTGGGCATCCCTGGCGTGTGCCATTACTGATGTGGAATTTGCCCGATAGGAAGCCAGAGTTGAAGACTCTTGCTGAGGGAGACTGGTATAGAGCCTGAATTCCCCTTAAGGTGTGGCGCGTGAATCCCATTTTGAGCAATGTAGCTTCCATATATGTCCAGCTTAAGCGATCAAACGCCCTCTCGGCATCTAGTGCAAGAACTACACCTGTTTGATTGCTGGTTGTGGCCCAATTAATTCAATTAATAAAGTGTCTAGTGTTGTCCCCTGCTTGTCTGCCGGGGACAAATTCTGCTTGTTCACCAGACACCAATCCAGTAAGGTGGATTTTCAGTCTCGAAGCCCACAATTTTGCATATAGTTTTATGTCAGCATTCAGTAAGGATATGGGTCGAAGATTTTCGCATTGTGTGGGTGGTTTGCCCGGCTTGGGTAAGGTGACAACGTGTGCTTCCAGCATCTCCGTTGGAGGTGTTCCCGATTTTTTTATGGCATTGAATAGTTTGGTGAGGTGTGGTGTCAAGACTGGTTCTAATTTGTGGTAGTAGTAATTGGATAGCCCGTCTGGGCCTGGCGCCTTATGTTTAGGCAGAGACAGAATGGCTTTATGAATTTCATCTGCTGTGAATGGTGCGTCTAATTGTTCGCATGTTTGTGGTGAGATTTTACGTAGGGGAATGTCCTTTAGAAAGGCCTCTATGTTTTAGTGTTGGGTTGTGGGGTCGTTCTTCAGATTATATAGCTTATCATAATACTGTGCTAGCTCATTGACAATATCTAGGGGTTGTGTAGTCTACCCTTCGAGGGAGATTCAATGTAGGGAATTTTTGTTTGTAATTGTTTGGTTTTCAGTCTGTTGGCCAGTGCCTTGCCCGCCTTGTTCCCCTGTATATAGATTTTGAGGGATCTCATCCATCTTTCGGTAGTTAAGAGTTCTAGGGCATGTAGTTCCCTTTGTATGTCAGTGATTTGTGATGTCAATGGTTTAGACGGGTTGGTTTTGTTTTGTGTTTCAAGGGAGATCAATTTCTGCTGTAGGAGTTTGCGACTATCATTTGTCCTTTTTTTGTGTTTGGATCCCTCTCTTATTAGTATGCCTCTCATAACCGCCTTGTGTGCTACCCATACGGTTTGAATCGGGATGGAGCCTGATGTATTAAGGGTGAAGTATTCGGACGCTTCCCTCGATAAATTGTCTAGCACCTGTGGATTGTCTAATAGGCTCTCATTGAGTCTCCATTTGCCTCTGCCTCTCACTTGGTGTAAGGACCCAGGGCCGGCGCCACCTGTAAGGCGACCTAGGCAGCCGCCTAGGGCGCAACTTACCAGGGGGCGCCGGATCCCTGTGCCCGGTGTGGCTCCTCATGCTGTGCCGCCTGAGCGCTTTAACAAGCCCCAGGCGGCGCAGCACTGCTGTGTGAGGGCGGCCGGGTTTGAGTGACCGGCAGGAGGGAAACGCAGAGCACTCCCTCCTGCCGGTCTCTCCATGTAGCGTGGCCGGGCGTCGCGGAACGCGGGACAGGAACCTCTGTTTCCTGTACCCGGCCGCCGGCGGAATGACAGGAAGTGCTCACTGCTCACTGAGTGAGCACTTCCTGTCATTCCGCCGGCGGTCGGGTACAGGAAACAGAGGTTCCTGTCCCGCGTTCCGCGCCACCCGGCCACGCTACATGGGCAGAGGGGAGGGTAAGGACCACCATGGGAGGGAGGGAGGGGGGGTAAAGACCACCGAGGGAGGGGGGGTAAGGACCACCATGGGAGGGGGGGTAAGGACCACCATGGGAGGGGGGGTAAGGACCACCACGGGAGGGGGGGTAAGGACCACCATGGGAGGGAAGGGGGGGATAAGGACCACCATGGGAGGGAGGGGGGGTAAGGACCACCATGGGAGGGAGGGGGGGTAAGGACCACCATGGGAGGGAGGGGGGTAAGGACCACCATGGGAGGGAGGGAGGGGGGTAAGGACCACCATGGGAGGGAGGGAGGGGGTTAAGGACCACTATGGGAGGGAGGGGGTAAGGACCACCATGGGAGGGGTGGTAAGGACCACCATGGGAGGGAGGGGGTAAGGACCACCATGGGAGGGAGGGGGGGTAAGGACCACCATGGGAGGGAGGGGGGTAAGGACCACCATGTGAGGGAGGGGGTAAGGACCACCAGGGGAGGGAGGCGGGGGGGTAAGGACCACCATGGGAGGGAGGGGGGGTAAGGACCACCATGGGAGGGAGGGGGTTAAGGACCACCATGGGAGGGAGGGAGGGGGTTAAGGACCACCATGGGAGGGAGGGGGTAAGGACCACCATGGGAGGGGGGGTAAGGACCACCATGGGAGGGAGGGGGTAAGGACCACCAGGGGAGGGAGGGGGGATAAGGACCACTAGGGGAGGGAGGGGGGGATAAGGACCACTATGGGAGGGAGGGGGGGTAAGGACCACTATGGGAGGGAGGGGGGGGGGTAAGGACCACTATGGGAGGGGGGGTAAGGACCACTATGGGAGGGAGGGAGGGGGGGTAAGGACCACTATGGGAGGGAGGGGGGTGATAAGGACCACTATGGGAGGGAGGGGGGATAAGAACCACTAGGGGAGGGAGGGGGGATAAGGACCACTATGGGAGGGAGGGGGGATAAGGACCACTATGGGAGGGAGGGGGGTAAGGACCACTATGGGAGGGAGGGGGGGTAAGGACCACTATGGGAGGGAGGGGGGGTAAGGACCACTATGGGAGGGAGGGAGGGGGGTAAGGACCACCATGGGAGGGAGGGAGGGGGTTAAGGACCACCATGGGAGGGAGGGGGTAAGGACCACCATGGGAGGGGGGTAAGGACCACTATGGGAGGGAGGGGGGGGGGTAAGGACCACCATGGGAGGGGGGGTAAGGACCACCATGGGAGGGAGGGGGTAAGGACCACCATGGGAGGGAGGGGGTAAGGACCACCAGGGGAGGGAGGGGGGATAAGGACCACCAGGGGAGGGAGGGGGGATACGGACCACTAGGGGAGGGGGGGATAAGGACCACTATGTGAGGGAGGGGGGGTAAGGACCACTATGGGAGGGAGGGGGGGTAAGGACCACTATGGGAGGGAGGGGGGGTAAGGACCACTATGGGAGGGGGGGGGGGTAAGGACCACTATGGGAGGGGGGGGGTAAGGACCACTATGGGAGGGAGGGGGTGATAAGGACCACTATGGGAGGGAGGGGGGGTAAGGACCACCATGGGAGGGAGGGGGTAAGGACCACCAGGGGAGGGAGGGGGGATAAGGATCACCAGGGGAGGGAGGGGGGATAAGGACCACTATGGGAGGGAGGGGGGTAAGGACCACTATGGGAGGGAGGGGGGGGGGGTAAGGACCACTATGGGAGGGGGGGTAAGGACCACTATGGGAGGGAGGGAGGGGGGGTAAGGACCACTATGGGAGGGAGGGGGGTGATAAGGACCACTATGGGAGGGAGGGGGGATAAGAACCACTAGGGGAGGGAGGGGGGATAAGGACCACTAGGGGAGGGAGGGGGTGGATAAGGACCACTAGGGGAGGGAGGGGGGATAAGGACCACTAGGGGAGGGGGTAAGGACCACTATGGGAGGGAGGGGGGTAAGGACCACCATGGGAGGGAGGGGGTAAGGACCACCATGGGAGGGAGGGGGGGTAAGGACCACTATGGGAGGGAGGGGGTGATAAGGACCACTATGGGAGGGGGGGGATAAGGACCACTATGGGAGGGAGGGGGGGATAAGGACCACTAGGGGAGGGAGGGGGGATAAGGACCACTAGGTGAGGGAGGGGTGGATAAGGACCACTAGGGGAGGGAGGGAGGGGGGGGAATAAGGACCACTAGGGGGGGATAAGGACCACTGGGGGTGGGTAAGGACCACGAGGGGGGGGTAAGGACCACGAGGGGAGGGGAGGGTAAGGACCACGAGGGGAGGGGAGGGTAAGGACCACGAGGGGAGGGGAGGGTAAGGACCACTAGGGGAGGGGAGGGGGGAGTAAGGACCACTAGGGGAGGGGAGAGTAAGGACCACTAGGGGAGGGGAGGGGGATGTAAGGACCACTAGGGGAGGGGAGGGTAAGGACCACTTGGGGAGGCGTGAGTCAGGACCACTGGGGGAGGGGGATGAAGGAACACAGGGGGAACGGGGGTGGGGAGGTAAGGACCACTGAGGGAGGAGGAGGGGAGGTCCACTAGGGATTTGGGAGAGGGAGGACCACTAAGGGGGGGAAGGACCATCAAAGGGGGGTAAGGAGGGAGGACTACTAAGGAGAGGGGAGGAGGGTAAGGACCACTAAGGCGGGGGAGATTACCACTAAGGGGGTGGGGGGAGTAGGGGAAGGTCTACTAAGGGGTTTGGGAGAGGGAGGACCACTAAGGGGGGAGGGGGAGTGAGAAGACCACCAAGGGGGGACTGCAGGGGGACAGGGGGCCAAGGGAGAGCACTAAGTGACAGAAGGGGAGAACGCAGAGGGACAGAAGGGAGGGGGAAATCAATAATTAAAAAAAAAATTAAAAAAAATAAAGAGCTGTTCCCCTCTCAGTCCCTATCCTACCCCACAAACCCTCTCTTTTACACTACACACATACACAATGCATTCCCCCCCACACACACACACAATTTTGCATATAGTTTTATGTCAGCATTCAGTAAGGATATGGGTCGAAGATTTTCGCATTGTGTGGGTGGTTTGCCCGGCTTGGGTAAGGTGACAACGTGTGCTTCCAGCATCTCCGTTGGAGGTGTTCCCGATTGTTTTATGGCATTGAATAGTTTGGTGAGGTGTGGTGTCAAGACTGGTTCTAATTTGTGGTAGTAGTAATTGGATAGCCCGTCTGGGCCTGGCGCCTTATGTTTAGGCAGAGACAGAATGGCTTTATGAATTTCATCTGCTGTGAATGGTGCGTCTAATTGTTCGCATGTTTGTGGTGAGATTTTACGTAGGGGAATGTCCTTTAGAAAGGCCTCTATGTTTTAGTGTTGGGTTGTGGGGTCGTTCTTCAGATTATATAGCTTATCATAATACTGTGCTAGCTCATTGACAATATCTAGGGGTTGTGTAGTCTACCCTTCGAGGGAGATTCAATGTAGGGAATTTTTGTTTGTAATTGTTTGGTTTTCAGTCTGTTGGCCAGTGCCTTGCCCGCCTTGTTCCCCTGTATATAGATTTTGAGGGATCTCATCCATCTTTCGGTAGTTAAGAGTTCTAGGGCATGTAGTTCCCTTTGTATGTCAGTGATTTGTGATGTCAATGGTTTAGACGGGTTGGTTTTGTTTTGTGTTTCAAGGGAGATCAATTTCTTCTGTAGGAGTTTGCGACTATCATTTGTCCTTTTTTTGTGTTTGGATCCCTCTCTTATTAGTATGCCTCTCATAACCGCCTTGTGTGCTACCCATACGGTTTGAATCGGGATGGAGCCTGATGTATTAAGGGTGAAGTATTCGGATGCTTCCCTCGATAAATTGTCTAGCACCTGTGGATTGTCTAATAGGCTCTCATTGAGTCTCCATTTGCCTCTGCCTCTCACTTGGTGTAAGGACCCAGGGCCGGCGCCACCTGTAAGGCGACCTAGGCAGCCGCCTAGGGCGCAACTTACCAGGGGGCGCCGGATCCCTGTGGCCGGTGTGGCTCCTCATGCTGTGCCGCCTGAGCGCTTTAACAAGCCCCAGGCGGCGCAGCACTGCTGTGTGAGGGCGGCCGGGTTTGAGTGACCGGCAGGAGGGAAACGCAGAGCACTCCCTCCTGCCGGTCTCTCCATGTAGCGTGGCCGGGCGTCGCGGAACGCGGGACAGGAACCTCTGTTTCCTGTACCCGGCCGCCGGCGGAATGACAGGAAGTGCTCACTGCTCACTGAGTGAGCACTTCCTGTCATTCCGCCGGCGGTCGGGTACAGGAAACAGAGGTTCCTGTCCCGCGTTCCGCGCCACCCGGCCACGCTACATGGGCAGAGGGGAGGGTAAGGACCACCATGGGAGGGAGGGAGGGGGGGTAAAGACCACCGAGGGAGGGGGGGTAAGGACCACCATGGGAGGGGGGGTAAGGACCACCATGGGAGGGGGGGTAAGGACCACCACGGGAGGGGGGGTAAGGACCACCATGGGAGGGAAGGGGGGGATAAGGACCACCATGGGAGGGAGGGGGGGGTAAGGACCACCATGGGAGGGAGGGGGGGTAAGGACCACCATGGGAGGGAGGGAGGGGGGTAAGGACCACCATGGGAGGGAGGGAGGGGGTTAAGGACCACTATGGGAGGGAGGGGGTAAGGACCACCATGGGAGGGGTGGTAAGGACCACCATGGGAGGGAGGGGGTAAGGACCACCATGGGAGGGAGGGGGGGTAAGGACCACCATGGGAGGGAGGGGGGGTAAGGACCACCATGTGAGGGAGGGGGTAAGGACCACCAGGGGAGGGAGGCGGGGGGGTAAGGACCACCATGGGAGGGAGGGGGGGTAAGGACCACCATGGGAGGGAGGGAGGGGGTTAAGGACCACCATGGGAGGGAGGGAGGGGGTTAAGGACCACCATGGGAGGGAGGGGGTAAGGACCACCATGGGAGGGGGGGTAAGGACCACCATGGGAGGGAGGGGGTAAGGACCACCAGGGGAGGGAGGGGGATAAGGACCACTAGGGGAGGGAGGGGGGGATAAGGACCACTATGGGAGGGAGGGGGGGTAAGGACCACTATGGGAGGGAGGGGGGGGGTAAGGACCACTATGGGAGGGGGGGGTAAGGACCACTATGGGAGGGAGGGAGGGAGGGGGGGTAAGGACCACTATGGGAGGGAGGGGGGTGATAAGGACCACTATGGGAGGGAGGGGGGATAAGAACCACTAGGGGAGGGAGGGGGGATAAGGACCACTATGGGAGGGAGGGGGGATAAGGACCACTATGGGAGGGAGGGGGGTAAGGACCACTATGGGAGGGAGGGGGGGTAAGGACCACTATGGGAGGGAGGGGGGGTAAGGACCACTATGGGAGGGAGGGAGGGGGGTAAGGACCACCATGGGAGGGAGGGAGGGGGTTAAGGACCACCATGGGAGGGAGGGGGTAAGGACCACCATGGGAGGGGGGTAAGGACCACTATGGGAGGGAGGGGGGGGGGGGTAAGGACCACTATGGGAGGGGGGGTAAGGACCACCATGGGAGGGAGGGGGTAAGGACCACCATGGGAGGGAGGGGGTAAGGACCACCAGGGGAGGGAGGGGGGATAAGGACCACCAGGGGAGGGAGGGGGGATACGGACCACTAGGGGAGGGGGGGATAAGGACCACTATGGGAGGGAGGGGGGGTAAGGACCACTATGGGAGGGAGGGGGGGTAAGGACCACTATGGGAGGGAGGGGGGGTAAGGACCACTATGGGAGGGGGGGGGGGTAAGGACCACTATGGGAGGGGGGGGGTAAGGACCACTATGGGAGGGAGGGGGTGATAAGGACCACTATGGGAGGGAGGGGGGGTAAGGACCACCATGGGAGGGAGGGGGTAAGGACCACCAGGGGAGGGAGGGGGGATAAGGATCACCAGGGGAGGGAGGGGGGGATAAGGACCACTATGGGAGGGAGGGGGGTAAGGACCACTATGGGAGGGAGGGGGGTTGTAAGGACCACTATGGGAGGGGGGGGTAAGGACCACTATGGGAGGGAGGGAGGGGGGGTAAGGACCACTATGGGAGGGAGGGGGGTGATAAGGACCACTATGGGAGGGAGGGGGGATAAGAACCACTAGGGGAGGGAGGGGGGATAAGGACCACTAGGGGAGGGAGGGGGTGGATAAGGACCACTAGGGGAGGGAGGGGGGATAAGGACCACTAGGGGAGGGGGTAAGGACCACTATGGGAGGGAGGGGGGTAAGGACCACCATGGGAGGGAGGGGGTAAGGACCACCATGGGAGGGAGGGGGTGTAAGGACCACTATGGGAGGGAGGGGGTGATAAGGACCACTATGGGAGGGGGGGGATAAGGACCACTATGGGAGGGAGGGGGGGATAAGGACCACTAGGGGAGGGAGGGGGGATAAGGACCACTAGGTGAGGGAGGGGTGGATAAGGACCACTAGGGGAGGGAGGGAGGGGGGGGAATAAGGACCACTAGGGGGGGATAAGGACCACTGGGGGTGGGTAAGGACCACGAGGGGGGGGTAAGGACCACGAGGGGAGGGGAGGGTAAGGACCACGAGGGGAGGGGAGGGTAAGGACCACGAGGGGAGGGGAGGGTAAGGACCACTAGGGGAGGGGAGGGGGGAGTAAGGACCACTAGGGGAGGGGAGAGTAAGGACCACTAGGGGAGGGGAGGGGGATGTAAGGACCACTAGGGGAGGGGAGGGTAAGGACCACTTGGGGAGGCGTGAGTCAGGACCACTGGGGGAGGGGGATGAAGGAACACAGGGGGAACGGGGGTGGGGAGGTAAGGACCACTGAGGGAGGAGGAGGGGAGGTCCACTAGGGATTTGGGAGAGGGAGGACCACTAAGGGGGGGAAGGACCATCAAAGGGGGGTAAGGAGGGAGGACTACTAAGGAGAGGGGAGGAGGGTAAGGACCACTAAGGCGGGGGAGATTACCACTAAGGGGGTGGGGGGAGTAGGGGAAGGTCTACTAAGGGGTTTGGGAGAGGGAGGACCACTAAGGGGGGAGGGGGAGTGAGAAGACCACCAAGGGGGGACTGCAGGGGGACAGGGGGCCAAGGGAGAGCACTAAGTGACAGAAGGGGAGAACGCAGAGGGACAGAAGGGAGGGGGAAATCAATAATTAAAAAAAAAATAAAAAAAAATAAAGAGCTGTTCCCCTCTCAGTCCCTATCCTACCCCACAAACCCTCTCTTTTACACTACACACATACACAATGCATTCCCCCCCACACACACACACACAGAAACATACAATGCATTCCTACTCACACACAGACACACCCGAAACACACAATGCATCCCTTACGTTCTCTTACATAATTAATGCCCCCCTTACAGACACACACTGCATTAAATTACATACACAGAAACAAACCTTGCACACCTTACACACACACACAGAAACATACAATGCATTCCTTACACGCAAACACACACTGCATCCCCTATAAACACACTACATCCCTTACACATATTGCACACATAAAACATCCCCAACTCATGGATGGGCCATGTAGGTGGATTTATGGGTGGGCATTGTAGGCGTATGCCCCCTGGGGGCCCAGACCTTGAGCTGTGTAAGGGGCCCTAAAAAATGGAGCTGCTTCCTGTTCGTTAATTGTTGTGAGCACTGTTAAAAACAGTCTCCAGAGAGCCTCTTCTACACCAGACCTGTGGAGCCAGACTGAGCCCATCATCAGCCTCTTGTCCTCATCTGGTGGTAAGTAGGCAATCCAATATTTATTAGTGGCACTAATTTCTAATTTACCTCACATTAAATGGATACTATAGTCACCAGAAGCACTACAGCATAATGTAGTGGTTCTGGTGTCTATAGCCTGTGACTGTAGGCTTTTTAATGTAAACACACTGTCTTTTCAGATAAAAGACCCTTTGTGAAGACTGGCGTTGGCCCATATGGCAGAGCATATTGGCGGGGCATTGTGATGTCACATGGTGGGCAGGACATATGGGGGGGGCGCCAAAATTTTTTTTGCCTAGGGCGGCAAAAATCCTTGCACCGGCCCTGTAAGGACCTGAAGGTAATTGTCAGCGGAGCGCGGTCGGACCACATACTTTGCCCTATCTGTATCTCATCTACATTAGCCAGAGTATTTTTGTCAACCAAACATAGGTCGATTCTCGAGTACGTTCTATGTACCGGTGAGAAGTAGGTGTAATCTTTCTCTTTCGGGTACATAGACCTCCAGGTATCATAGAGATCATTGTTAAATAACAGTTTGCGTAAGTCGCTGCTGTTTGCGCTTGCTAGTGCAGTGAGGGGTCTGTTGAGTTCCCGTTTAATATCAAGTTCTGGGTTTAGGGTGCAATTGTAATCCCCGCAGATTATCGTGTGGCCCTGTTTTATTTTATTTATTAGTTTCAATGCTTTGCGAATGAACTGAATTTGGGCCTCGTTAGGGGCATACAGCGAGACCAGTGTAAGAAGCATTCCGTTTAGATTCCCTACCAGAATCAGCAGTCTACCCTCCTTGTCAATGTATTTTCCAGTTTCCTGGAAAACCGAGTTGTTGTGGAATAATATGGCGACTCCTCTCGACTTATGAGGTGAGTACGCATGGAATGCTTGGTGGTAGAGGTTGGAGCGTATTTGGGGGGGTTTGCGGGCACATAAATGCGTCTCCTGGAGACAGATAACTGCCACTTTTGATTTGTGTACATCTTGAATGAGCAGACGCCTCTTGTGTGGGCTATTCAAACCTTTCACATTTAGAGAGTAAATTTTAAACGTTGCTAACGCCATTGCAGTGTCTGAGGGTATGTTTGCTTTAGCAACTCGTACCAGTGGGTCTGGGTATCCTCACCTGGGGGATTGTGGTTATGTTTAGAATGGTGGTTTTGTGTGTATCAGGGCTTATAGTGCCATTGCTTCTTAATTCCGCCTAGTGTTTGTACCACCGAACGGTGTGTGGAGTTGTTGCACTTGTAGTGAATGCCGGGAGTCATATTTTTAACCCGTGTGTTGTGTCGATATGTTGTGTGGAACATCACGTAACACATAGCATCAAGGTACATCATTAAGCATAGTAACACATATTTCTTAACAAAAATCAAACTAAGAATTAAAGTAAAAGGGGAATAACTTAGGTAGTCCCGCATAGTGCGCAGGGACAAAGTTTGCCACATGTGGGAGATCGCCATCTCTCAAATTCAGGCAAAAAGGGGGGGTGGTTGAGAGTCTCCACCGATAGTAAGCCTTTGTTGGAAAATTAAAATGGTGAGCCATTTTGAACTAGGGGAGTTAAGCTTCTCAATACAGGTATGGTTTTAACATACCTCATCTTAACCTTGGCTTATTTCTACAAGCCTTCACTCAATAGTGCGCAGAATGTTTAACTAGCGGGTTGCTTTTGATAACTGTTTTTCACCCGTACTAATACTGCAACATTAACTAGCAACTTCCTTTAACAAGTACAGAGTAGAGCGGCATTATCATCGCAACTCAGACAACATTATACAATACTGCATATATCAACATGTAATACTTAAGTAGACGTGTCGGCTCTGGGGTGGCAGTTTGGAACTGTGCAATCAGTCCTCCTTTTGTGTTGGGGGTCTTGATGTTGCCCCTACCATTGTCCACTCAGCTTGTAACTTCTTCGGCTGTGTGCGCAAGGGGGAATTTTGGCCCAGATTGTGGTGTAGACCCCATTCTTTGAGCTTTGCCATTACGACCTCTGGTTCCAGGATTGCTTCCGTTCTGCCTTTATACCATATTAATAATTTAGTCGGGTAACCCCATCTGTATGGTATTTGTCGGTTGCGTAGAGTCTTAGTGATATTGATAAATTCTCTTCTTCTCGCCATAGTAGCTGCTGATAAGTCGGCATATATACTGACTGCCTGGTACGGCTCCGGGAGCTGTTCCGTCTTCCGCGTTGCGGTCAGGATAGCTTCCTTTGATTTATAATAGTGGAAGCGTGCAATGACATCTTTCGGCGCGGCCGCCGTTAATCTTGCCGGCTTGGGTAACCTGTGTACTCTGTCCAGTGTCCAGGCCGCATCCTCAAGCTGAGGTGCTAAGGTGGAGCAGAGGGCTCGTAGGTACTGTGGGAGAGCTTCTGTGAAGATAGTGTCAGCTATCCCCCTAAAACGGAGGTTGTTTCTTCGGGATCTGTTCTCCATGTCAGCCACTTTCATTTTTAGGGCTGCTTGTTCCTCTTCTAAATTTTGTATCTGATCCACTACCTCGTTATGGACCGCGCAGATTTCCTCCGTTCTGGTTTCCAGGCGTTAGGTCCCCCCTTTTACTATTTAGGGCCCCCACCCACCGCTCAGGGGTGAGGGCCAGGGGGGAGGACATTAGGTCCCCCCTTATTAGTATTTAGGGCCCCCACGCGCTGCTCAGGGGTGGGGGCCAGGGGAAAGGACATTAGGTCCCCCCCTTATACCCCCCCCTTATTAATTTAGGGCCCCCACTCGCCGCTCAGGGATAAGGGCAAAATTTACTAATACTAAGTCATTTTTACTTAGTATTAGTAAATTTGTCTGAAAGACCAATTTAGGTCTTTTAGCCTTTTGGTAGATAACTCCCTAATACCATGGGAATTAGGGAGTTATCTACTAAGCAGCTGCAATAGAAGTGCCGAAGTCCCGAAATTCCGAAGTTCCGAAGTGTCGAAGTGCCGAAGTTGCCGAAGTTGCCAAAGTGCTGAAGTGCCGAAGTTCCGAAGTTGCCGAATTTCCGAAGTGCTGAAGTGCCGAAGTTCCGAAGTTGCCGAAGTTCCGAAGTGTTGAAGTGCCGAATTGCCGAAGTCCTGAATTGCGAAAATTCCAAATTTCGGAATGCCGAACCGAACCGAAAATTTTCCCCATGCACATGCCTAGTTTAAGCATGCATGGGATAGGCATAAGGTTATCCTAACTATAAGATAAGTCCAGGGACTATGTTTCCCTTAAAAAGAATAGAACCAAAACATATTCACATATTGTAGCAAATTTCTATAACATTGAAAAAGTAAAAGAACACGCACCTATACATTGTTTTGAAAAGAATGCAGGTGCTTGTTTTGTGAGGACAGATGTAGTATGATCGATCATTGCTAATGCTTGACATATAATCATATTTAAGTTGCAAACCTAAAATCAACAAGCCAAACAAGATTCTACAAATAACAAAGCAATAGCAGATTTAGACAAGAAACAGTGCAAGTCTTGTTCCATATTGTCATCTAGGCCCTGGGGAGATAGCGCAGCTAAGCGGACAAGGGCACATGTAGGAGTGTGGGGATAGATGCATGGGATTGGTTGGGAAGAGTCTGTGGGTGTGATTATGTTCTGTGTAAGACAGTGTGGGGGAGGTCTTACCTCAGTGCCACTTGGGATTCGGGCCAGCAAACAGCTTCCCTCCCGCCCACCCTATACTATATTTTGTCGCAGCTAGCCGGGGGTATGTCCTTGCCAATTGAGTTTGAGGTTACGTTTAAGTAGATGGAATGAGATGAACAAGTTTTTTAAGGTCTCAAACCTCCCCTGCTCTAAAGGTTTAACTTTAGGTTGCCTGAGGTCTCGTGCCCATCGAGCATGGATAAGGTCGGCTGATGGCAGGCATTGGAAGGATTTTTATGACGAGGGGGGAGGTGAGAGGGAGTGGTGATTAGGAACCACTCCATGTTTTTATTGGCAAGGACGGTTGGGTCACTGTATAACACTATGGGTGGAGTTATATATGTATATATGTTAATTTATGCTTATTTATGTCTAATGTTTTGGTTACAGAAAAGAAGAGATTTAATAAATAAAGTTATGGATGTGTTATGCAGTAATTTAGTTGTGATAATAAATGCTGTGGCCTGTTTCATCCATACTAAGTGGTCTGTCGTTATTGGGGGTTTTTAATGGGGTAGATTTTGTTCTAGGCTGCATCGCGATTCCCCACTACGTACATACATGATATTCATTTTAGACTAAAGGTAAATGGGACAAGGCTACAAACAACATGTACTATGCTAAATTTTATCTTCATCTGTGGTTGCATCAATTGTTATAATTGTCTTCATATTTTTCTGTCTGGGGAATAGTAATAACAAAGTATACATTTCAAACCAGTCATTATTTGTTTGTGGTTTTTATTTTATTTTTTGTTGTTTGGGGAATCGTTATTTTTAAATATTTTAGTAGTAATGTTGAGATGTAATGTTTTTTGGGGGGCCTTTTTGGGAACCAAAGAAAAGAAGACTTTAGAATAAAGAAGGCATCTGATAGTATGGGACCTTTGAATACTGCAATAGTTGCTAGTTAGCAATGGCTATCCAGTCACTTCTTCTTATTTACAATGAGTAGTCATTGGCTGCTCACTGTTTAGAAGATATGAATGGCAGGTGGGTAAATAAGGAGAGGCTGCAACCTCCCTTATAGCAATATGGGTGTCATATAGTTTTACTTTTTTAATGTGTTGGCTGGCTAGCAAGCACTGGTCAGCTGCCACATGGTTAGCTGCTGAGGTTTATATAACTCTTTGCCCACTGGCTGTTAGCACTGCCAGGAGGCAAATCGTACTTCAAATTATTGTTGGGTTTGCAAATGTGTATCCTTCGGGTAACATTCAGTCTCAATGTATTTTTTTTTTTTTTTTTTTTAATCAGGGCTTTGTAAATATTCTGAGTCCAATACTTTATATAGAGTTTGGATATGAAAAACTATTTTAATCCACACAGATTGCAATTGGCTGGTTGATGCAGATTCGGAATGGTTGATCACGCATTTTTATTGTTGTCCATTCTATCAAAATCCAAGGTTTAGAGAATAACCCTGAATATATTCCTAAAGCACTGGAGTATGTAATGTATATTTGTTGGACATGGTTAAAAAGTCTCACCTTATATAAGGATAATGACTATAGCTGCTGTCACCCCAGTAAAGCCACTGTCACCATAGTATAGCCCCTGTCACCTCACTATAGTCCCTGTCACCCCACTATAGTCCCTGTCACCTCACTACAGCCTCTGTCATCCCACTATAGTCCCTATCACCCAACTATTGCTCTGTTTACCCCACTACAGCCCTTGTCAACCCCACTTTACCCACTATCCACTCCACAAAAGTCCCAATCCTCCCACTACAGCATATAGCCCCTGTAACCACACTACAGAACCTGTCACTGCTGGACTCGGAGTGCTCACTAATGCACACCCATTGGATCTAAAATGGAGATTTTTGCTTGCTGACCTGCCTGGTTTATCTATCTTTCCAATATCTGCTGACTGTAATGCTATTACAGTGGGATTTCTATATGTAAAGATACCATAATAAAGAGCTATGTAGTAAACACAGCTCAGTCCCTCATGTGGTACCAAAACAAGTAGTTATCTTCTTATCTAACCACTGAAGGATTCTCCGGTGATTGCTGCATTTCATTTTTCTCAATGGAAATCCTGAACCAAAAATATTGGTCAAATTGCGTCCAAAATAAATGATCTATTGGACAAAATTAGTTTTGGACCAAATTTAATTTATTTTCTTCTTAACTTATGTGGGCAAAACTAAAATTTCTACCGTACACAAGTCTATAGGACACCAGAGAAACAAGACAGAAGATGTTATAGATGGTAATAACACAGAAGAGCTAAAACATATTTGAGACCTGAGTAGGGAATAACCAAAAAGCAAGCTATAGTTTAGTGTAGTGGTTATAGTACATATGTGTCTCATCACACATTGTTTTGTAAAATTATTTGGTAAGCAGTTTCACAGAAATGGGGGCTGTCCTTAGCATCATTCTATCAGCCCTTATTGACATATTTATCTAAACAACCTATAGCTTCTTTGCATCACGGCCATTACGCTGAGCTATAGTGGTTATGGTGATTCAAGTGTCTTTTTAAATTCAGTTTTGGACCTAAACATTTCTTCATTAACCAATGTATCCAGGAAATCCCATATTTGTTTTGCACATTTACTATTTACACAGACTGCAGGTTACTTTTTTTTGGTGAACACACCCATCTATTGTTTCAACACAAGTAGTTTCATTTTTATGTTTTCTAATAAGGCTATGCCTCTGCTATTTTGATAGGTTGTTATTATATAAAATTAATTTCATGGGCTTTTGACCTAGACAAGTTTATTTTACAGTTTTTAAGGGTATACATTTGGTTGTTCTACACACCCTTACTCACCAGTGGGAAAAGAAAGTTAAAGGTTTATTTAATAATCAGTAATTTGTGGTGAAATTAAAATGTAATTGTTAAAACAGCTGAGCTGTTATAGCTGCCTTGGACAATTTCATATTGCTTTGCAGCTCACAACAATTCACAGTTTAGTAAAAAAACAAAACAAAAGAATGCAAAGCAACACATGAGTAGTCACAGTGAAATGTGCAGGTCCAAAACTTATTTAATCTATTGATAAATGCTTTTTTTTTTTTTATCAAAGGCCAGCACAATGGGTAATTGTTTATTAGCATTTCTGAAGTGGTCACATTTTAACAATTTGGCTGCAGACACTTTTAATTACAAGTGACTTTCTCCTTCGAAAACATATAAATGTAGAATATTAATGCTTTGAGAAGATCATTTTGGTAAGAAGCTGAAAGGCTAACCTCAAAGATACAGGGAAAGACACATTTAAGATACAGGAAGAGACTGAGGTATGGGGGCTAGAAGCCAATATAAATATTTTAGGACAGAGTTATTGACTGACTGGGAAATGTCAGGAATTGACCACAAAATACTGTTCACACCAGAGTAGTAAATTGTAGATTATGCTAGCTTTAGTGTACCTATAATCTTAATTTTATTAATGACAGGAGGCGAATATTTGCTTAAGTCTCTCTTTACTAGAACTCCACAGCAGCAAAACACCAGCGAGTAAACAACCAATCAGAAAACAGTAAGGAGACCATATAACTCCCTTCCCAACATTCCATTTCCTCTTTCAAGGTGCGATAACAAAACACAGTCATAATGAAAGGTAAACATAACATAACAATAATAGTCCGACTTTGACAGAAACAACGACTCTCTTAGGAATCTTCAACCGAATCGAAAACGTGGATGTGAGTTCATCCTGGGACCTTTATACTGAAACGAGATAAACAGAATCGTAAATTGTGATTAGCCAACGAAAAGTACGTAGAAAAACATGCAGCCACCCAGTGCAAAATTATAGTGAACACCACCAAGTCTACAGATCCCGGCCCAGGCAGAAAAGAAACGTATCGAAGAAAATAACCACAACGAACACTGACCAGAGACATATTCCTTTATTAATATTAAACTACCAGATAGAAAAACACACAAGGGTCGGGAACACAAAGGGTGGGAAATATTCGCCTCCTGTCATTAATAAAATTCAGATTATAGGTACACTAAAGCTAGCATAATCTACAATTTTATAACATGATAGGAGGCATATTTGCAGTTTCCACGCTCAGCCAGCAAGGCAAAAGCTGCATGTTCCGATGGTCTGAAATAAAACTGTCGAAATGTGTCTTCTCGAGACCAGTCTGCTGAACGTAGTATATCGGCCAGGGAAGCACCCGCTACCAGGGCTCCCGAAGCCGCCGCTCCCCTTACTGAATGAGTGCCAAAAGAGGAGTCCACGCCGGCCAACGACAAAAGCCATCTGATCCAACGAGCCAAGGCAATGGTAGAAACCGGTTTATGTGGTCGTACATAAGATATCAACAGTTGTCCCGATTGAGAACTTCAAAGTGGGGCCGTAACCGACACATATCGAGACAAAGCAGAAACCACACAGAGCTTAGGAGCTTCTCGAAAAAAAGGGTAGAAAATGGCAGTGGAGTCGGATTTGGTACGTCTTGACACCGAAAAGGTCACCCCTTCTGGAGAAAAGGTGAAAGCGTTAATATCAAAAGCCCGGACGTCGGAGACCCTACGAAACGATACCAGGCATAAGAGAAGTGTGAACTTGGCCGACAACTGCCGTAGAGAAAGTTCCTGATTCTCCGGCCATGCTTGAATAAAATCCAAAACTCGGTGTACATCCCAGAGTGATGTATACTTAGGAGCCGGTGGACGTGCCAGTCTGATTCCTCGCAATAGCCTACAAACCAATGGATCCTGTCCAACTGGCGTCCCTTGAAGGGGAACATGAGCCGCCGAAATGGCCGATCTGGCAACGTTAACGGAGTGATATGACCTCCCTTGATCGAAGAGGTGGGAATGGAAATTCAGTACGCTGGATACAGGTGCCGTAAAGGGATGTATGCTCCATTCCATGCAGCAACGACACCATATGTTCCAGGCGGACAGATAACATCTCCTTGTTCCCGGGGCCCAAGAGTCCCAGAGGAGATTTCTAGCCGATCCCAATAACTCATCGACATTCCAGGTACCCCGGAAAGAGTCCAAGCCACCAAGTGAAGATGACCCTCCAGTACAAGGGAGTGATGGTTGCCCCGAGGATCCAACAGGAGAAAATGCGGAGATGGGAGAAGAAGCAGGTCCTGATATGACAGCTCCAGTAATTCCGGGAACCAAGCTTGGCCCTGCCAAAGAGGCGTCAGCAACACCAACGATATCTGTTGACGTCGCACTTGTTGAAGGGTCTTGGAGATCATAGTGAATGGTGGAAATGCATAGGCTCCCTGCGCCGGCCAGTCCTGAAGAAAAGCATCCACTGCTGCGCACATCGGATCCGGAAGCCAGCTGAAGTAATTCGAGATCTGGAAATTCGTCCTGGAAGCAAACAGATCCACCGTGAAAGGGCCCCTATGACGTGCCACTTCGAGGAAGAATGGTCGATGTAGACGCCAATCGCTGGCATCCCTCCAGTGTCTGGAAAACCAGTTTGCCGTCAGATTCGACACACCTGGAAGATATTCTGCCTCGAGAGTGATATTGCGTTGAAGGCAGAATTTGTAAATCTCCTTCGTCACCTCCGTCAGTGCCTGTGAGCGTGCTCCTCCCAGGCGGTTGATATACTGCACCGCTGATACATTGTCCATTCTCAGCAGGATGCAGCAATCCGACAGATGACCCGCAAGGCTCCGTATCGCAAAGGAGCCGGCAATCATTTCCAGGCAGTTGATGTGATACCCAGTTTCCGTGTTCGACCAGGGGCCTCCCGTGGATTCGGTCGCGCAGGTCGCTCCCCAGCCCCATAGGCTCGCATCCGATTCGAGGACAAAATCCGGAGTCGGACCGAAAATCGCCCTGCCGTTCCAGGCTGACATATGTAACAGCGACCAATGAAGTTCGGTCTTGACTTCCTGAGTGATGGGAATCAGTAGGTCATATGAGGGAAGCGTGCCTTCAGGCGTTGCATGGCTCTGTAGTGAAGGGGACCTGGGTAGATGGCTTGGATCGAAGCAGACAATAGGCTTACCACTCGTGCCAGGATCCTGAGTGGGATCATCTCTTGACACAGGATCCGGCGAATCTCTTTTCGAATGGCCGAAACTTTGGCCTGAGGGAGGCGTAGGATGCACTGAGTCGCATCTATTTCGAACCCCAAAAATTGAATCACCTGCGTCTGTGTGAGGGCCGACTTCTCTCGGTTGACCACAAACCCCAGGGATTCGAATAAAGAGACCGCGTAGAGCGTCTGAGATTTCAGTCTGGAGGCGTCCTCGCAGAAGAGAAGCAAATCGTCCCTGGAGCGCAGGCATGCTGTTATAGGTTTCAGCAGTTTGGTGAAGCACCAAGGTGCTGAGCTGAGGCCAAAGGGCAGGCAGGTGAATTGGCATGGCCTCCTTTTTGTCAGGGCTCTGCGGGTCACCGAGTGGCGTCCTCTCCCCTTGACACGCCGCTCGCATCCTCCTCTCCTCCTCCCAGCGGCAGCATGTCTAACGCTGCACGCTGGGAGCCGGCACTAATATCAGAACACCGGGGTCACTCACATGACCCGGCGTTAAAGCTACAGCGCAACAATCACAGTGGGGGGTATAGATATCCCCCACATGTGTTTGTTAATACTGATTGGAAGTTATCCAATCAGGATTAAGGCAAGGATTTAAATACTTACCTTTTCTGTCTCTCAGTGCCCTGTTGTGGTCTTTGCTTACTAGTATTGATACTGAATTTGTGTTTCTGGTTACGTACTCTCTGGCTTGTTAATCTGACTTTGTGACTTTCTCCTACCCTTTGACCTCGGCTTGTTTCTCGTTATTCTGTCTTCTGGTTCCCCTTACTCGGCTTGTCTCCTGACTATTCTGTGTGTGCTTAGCCAGGCCACTCTAAGGTCCGGTACTGCACATTTTCTGTGTGTGTGTGTGTGTTAGCGTGTTGGGTTCCCTGAATCGTGACATTACAACAGGGCCATAATGGAACCTGCTGACATACCTCAGCTCCTAGTTAATCAGGAGGCTAGAATGGATGGCTTGGACCACCGTATGGATAAGTTTGCTCAAGCTCTGCAAACCATACTGGCTCGTACTGCACACTTGCAGCCTGCCGTTCAGGAGGCGGCTGCTGCTGTGCCCGAACCCATTCCCACTCCAGTACCCGTTCCTGCTCATGTAGTTCATATGACGACGCCACAGCGCTATAGTGGTGACCCAGCATTGTGTCGTGGTTTCCTCAACCAAATCGACATCCATTTGGTGATGAATCCACGTTCCTATCCCACTGACAGATCCAAAATTTCCTTTTTGATAAACCACCTGTCCGGGAGAGCTTTAGCATGGGCAAACCCCATGTGGGAGAATATGTCTCCTATGTCCTTTGCAGATTTTTTTGTCAGCTTTTAAACGCACATTTGATCAACCCAGCAGGGTTGCCTCTGCTGGCAAAGCTCTGCTTAGGGTTCGACAGGGTAACAGATCTGTAGCGGATTATACTATCGAATTCCGCACTCTAGCAGCTGAAGTGGTTTGGAATAATGACGCCCTCGTAACAGCCTTTCAGGAGGGTTTGGCCGCTTACATACTGGATGAAATAGCATCCAGGGAACTGCCTGTTCTTCTGGATGATGTTATAGACTATGTAATCCTTATTGATAACCGTATTAGAGAGAGGCGTAGTCAAAGACGGCTGGATACACGGGTGTTACCTGCTCTACCCAGTACTGCATTTCTAGCATTACCCGCTCCTAGGCAACCATCCCCCGAACCCATGCAATTGGGTGCCACGGGGTTAACTGAGGCTGAAAGAACGTATTGTAGAAGGGAGGGGTTATATCTTTATTGTGGAAAGAGGGGGCACAACTTTAATACCTGCCCTAAATTACAGGGAAACTACAGCACCAAAGGCCTAGAGAGGGGTCGGCCTCGGGTGTTATGACTTTGTCCCCTCATGTGTCCATCTCCAGACCGTTTATTACGGTTTCTCTTTTGGTCAACAAAACCACTATAACAACTAAAGCCTTGATCGATTCAGGTGCGGCAGACAACCTTATGGATGAGAACTTTGCCAAAACCGCAGCCCTGACTTTGATCCGAAAGGCCACACCCTTGGCCATTGAGGCCATAGATGGTAGACCACTTGAGAAACCTCTGGTGACCCATGAAACCCAAGATATAGTTATGTCTGTGGGTTCTTTACACAAGGAAAGGTTAACCTTCCAAATAATTGACTCCCCTACTGCTTCCATCATTCTGGGTTTTCCCTGGTTAGTTAAACACAACCCAGTACTTGATTGGGGTTGTTTAGATATACTCTCCTGGGGGGAATCCTGTCAACGAGACTGTATGGCTCATGTACGTCCTGTTTGTTTACTCAACGTGCCCACAGCTAAACCTCTTTCTGTTTCTGTCCCTTCTGTGTATGCAGACCTTGCATTGGTTTTCGAAAAAGGGAGGCAGATAAGCTACCTCCACATCGTGACTATGACTGTGCCATAAACCTATTACTGGGTACTATGCCTCCTAGGGGTAAGGTCTACCCTCTTTCTGAGAAAGAAAACCAGGTCATGGAGGAGTACATACGAGAAGCCTTAAGTAAAGGTTTTATTAGAAGGTCCTCCTCTCCTGCTGGTGCTGGTTTATTTTTTGTGGCAAAAAAGGAGGGCGATTTGAGACCGTGTATAGACTACAGGGCTCTAAACAATATAACGATTAAAAATGCCTATCCGATCCCTCTCATTACTGAGTTGTTTGATCGTGTCAAAGGTTCTAAATATTTTACAAAACTAGACCTCAGGAGGGCTTATAACCTTGTTCGTATAAAGGAGAACGATGAATGGAAAACGGCATTCAATACCTTTTGGATTGTGTAATGCTCCTGCCGTATTTCAGGATCTCATAAACGATGTCCTTAGGGATCTACTGCATGTCTGTGCCGTAGTCTACCTTGATGACATACTTGTATATTCTCCGGATTTGAAGACACATCATACTCATGTTAGGATGGTGCTTAAGAGGTTGTTGCAGAACGGTCTTTATTGTAAATTTGAAAAATGCTTATTCGACCAAACTTCTGTACAGTTCCTGGGGTATGTCATTTCTGAACAAGGATTCAGCATGGATCCTTCTAAATTGGAAGCTATACTGTCCTGGCCCCTTCCCCAAGGACTTAAGGCAATACAGCGATTTATAGGGTTTGCCAATTATTATAGGAAATTTGTTAAAAACTTCTCATCCATCATTTCCCCTATCACTAAACTGACTAAAAAAGGTTTACACCCCAGGGTTTGGACTCCTAAAGCTATTGTGGCGTTCGAGACTCTTAAAAAGGCATTTGCCACTGCCCCTGCGTTACACCATCCTAAACCTTCCCTTCCCTTTGTACTGGAAGTAGACGCTTCTGAATCAGGTATAGGAGCAGTGTTGTCACAAAGACAATCGTATGACGAACCCCTCCTTCCCTGTGGTTACTTTTCTAAACGCTTGTCTGAGTCTGAAAAGAATTACGACGTCGGGAACAGGGAATTATTAGCTATAGTGATGGCTTTTAAAGAATGGAGGTACTTGTTAGAAGGAGCTAGACACAAAATTCTGGTTATAACCGATCATAAAAATCTATCCTATATCGCAGATGCTAAAAGGTTATCCTCTCGACAAGCTAGATGGTCTTTATTTCTCTCACGTTTTCAGTACATAATCACATACAGGCCTGGACATCGCAATGTCAAGGCTGATGCTATCTCCCGCCAGTACGAACCTGTAGATTCAATTGCCTCCACTCCTGAGCCCATTGTACCTACAACTAATATAATAGCTACTACCCGTTTGGTTATTTCGTCTCTTTTTCTTGATGGTATCAAGACATACCAATCTTCCTTCATCTGATGGACAGACAGTAATTTTGACTGTAACTGATAGGTTCTCCAAAATGGCGCACTTCATTCCGCTTAAGAAGCTACCTTCTGCGGTTCAGTTGGCTCAGGTGTTTGCCAAAGAAGTGTTCCGCTTGCATGGTATACCACAAGATATCGTATCTGACAGGGGCCCTCAGTTTGTCTCTTGGTTTTGGAGGGGCTTTTGTGCTGAGATGGGGGTCTCCTTATCGTTTACTTCCTCCTATCATCCGCAATCTAATGGAGCTGCCGAACGGGCAAATCAGTCTGTGGAGTTGTATTTACGCTGTTTCACGAATGCACACCAGGACAACTGGTCCCATCTCCTTCCCTGGGCTGAATTTGCCAGGAACACTGTGTCTCATTCTTCTACTGGCGTAAGTCAGTTTATGGTGGCTTATGGGTTCCAACCCTCTGTCCTTCCCGGTGTGTTCTCCGACAAGGGAATGCCCGCTTTGGACGAGCACCTCGCCTCCTTACGGAAGTTGCTGCTCAAAAGAGATTTGCTGATCGTCGTAGGTGTGCGGCTCCTTCTTATGCTCCGGGTGATAGGGTTTGGTTGTCCTCTAGGAATCTCCGCCTTAGGGTTCCCTCGATGAAGTTCGCGCCCAAGTTCCTTGGTCCCTATAAGGTATTGCGTAGGGTGAATCCTGTGTCCTACTCCCTGGCCTTGCCCCCTTCCATGCGTATACCTAACACCTTTCACACCTCTCTTTTGAAGCCCTTGCTCTGTAATCGGTTCTCTGGGTCTCTCAGGCGTTCCGATGCCCTCCGCGCGGTCTCTAGTGACTTGTACGAGGTGGCTGCTCTCCTTGATTTTCGTTTCTCTCGAGGTCGGTTGCAGTATCTAGTTGATTGGAAGGGTTACGGCCCTGAGGAGCGGTCGTGGGTTTCTGTCTTTGACTTGAACGCTCCCTCTTTGATCCGTTCCTTTCATGCGTGGTTTCCTTTGAAGCCTTCGGCTTTCCATGCCCTCCGGGCAGTCCTTTGAGGGGGGGTTTGTCAGGGCTCCACGGGCGGCTGTGAGGGGAGGCTGCAATCCTCTCGCAGCACTCACCCTCGGTCCGTCGCCGCCTGCGGTCCCCCCTCCCCTTACCGGTCAGCGAGCGGCGTCCTTTCCCCTTGACACACCGCTCGCGTCCTCCTCTCCTCCTCCCAGCGGCAGCATGTCTAACGCTGCACACTGGGAGGCGGCACTAATATCAGAACGCCGGGGTCACTCACGTGACCCGGCGTTAAAGCTACAGCGCAACAATCACAGTGGGGGGTATAGATATCCCCCACGTGTGTTTGTTAATAATGATTGGAAGTTATCCAATCAGGATTAAGGCAAGGATTTAAATACTTACCTTTCCTGTCTCTCAGTGCCCTGTTGTGGTCTTTGCTTACTAGTATTGATACTGAACTTGTGTTTCTGGTTATGTACTCTCTGGCTTGTTAATCTGACTTTGTGACTTTCTCCTACCCTTTGACCTCGGCTTGTTTCTCGTTATTCTGTCTTCTGGTTCTCCTTACTCGGCTTGTCTCCTGACTATTCTGTGTGTGCTTAGCCCGGCCACTCTAAGGTCCGGTACTGCACATTTTCTGTGTGTGTGTGTGTGTGTGTGTTAGCGTGTTGGGTTCCCTGAATCGTGACACCTTTCCAGCTGAAACGGAGGAAACGTCGACATCCTGATTCCACCGGCACGGAGAGATAAGCGTCCTTCAGGTCTAGACGAGTGAACCAATCCCCTGGGCGCAGTAAGTCTCTTAGAAGATGGATGCCCTCCATCTTGAAGTGTTGATAGGAAACAAAGGCGTTCAGGTTCCTCAGATTTCTGACCGGGCGGAAATCTCCCGTCTTTTTCCTGACTAGGAAAATTGAGCTGAAGAAACCTCCGTCGTCTGGCGCCCACTGAACTGCCCCTTTGTCGAAAAGGGCTTGAATTTCGGCATCTATGAGGGCCTGCAATGCTCTAGACGATACTGGAGTCGAGGGGGGCATCCCCTGGACAGGGGGCGAATGGAAGTCTATAACGTAACCTTGGAACGTTTGGAGTATCCAAGTGTCTGAAGAAATGTCCCGTCACCTGTCGAGACAAAAACGCAACTTGCCGGCATGCAAAAGACTGGGAGGAAACTGTGGTGTAATATGTCTCACCTGTGGGTAGTCTGCCCCTACCGCGTGACCGGTTTCCTCTGCCACGATACGACCTCTGGGAGTTGAAGGACCCAGATTGGTAGCTGGGAAAGAAGGACGGTGTCCGAGATCCTCGGTGGCTCGATGGCCAGAAGCGGCTGGAGGCACGACCCCGCTGCCTTCCAGCCCTGCCAAAAACCCGAGAGGTGTGAGAGCGGAACACCCTCCTCATTGAAGATTGGGCCTTATTCAGGGTGGCATAGAGGTTGACGTGCCTCTCGAGCTCTTTGATGAAGGGTTCTCCAAATAGTAGCCCTTTGGCCGACGGTCCCAGTTCTTTGGATCCCAGCTCAGATAACCTGGCGTCCATGCGCATAAGGACCGACTTCCTCCGCTCCGTGCACAATGCCACGTTTGAGTTGCCCAGCAGGCAAATGGAGCGCAAAACCCAATCTCTTACTGCTGCAGCGTCCAGGGGGGAACCCTGCGAAACAGCATCGTCCGCCATTGCAAGGATCCGTGCCAGCGGCCCCAACATGTCAAGCACCTTATCTTGTGCTAGGCGGAGACTGCGTTCGATCCCTTTCTTGGGATCGCGCCCGGTACGGGTCAAATAGGTGGAGACCATCGTGTCGAATTCGGGCGTCATAGCGACCTTATCCGGTAAGGTGGGCCTAGGGCACTCAGCCCTCAATCTCTTCCGAACTGCCCCATCGAGGGGCCTGTGAACCCAATAATGAACGAACTGGGCCAGGTATTCGGGTAGGGACCACTCAGGAGATCTGGGGTGCCGGATGATGCGTGGGTCAAATAGGGGTTCGCCCGTTGAGTCCAGGAACACGTCCTCCCCAAAGGAGGATTGCAGGTGTAGTGAGCCATCCTCGCCAGCGTCCTGTTGGTACGCCTACTCCTCTGGGTCTTCCTCGCCCCAATCCTTATCATCCTCCGAGGGGCATTGATCCGCCCGCCATTCATCCAGCACGGATAGGGGTGCGGGAAGGGTGAACTCTTCCTCCTCCTCGGGGAAGTAGCCCGTGCGCGCTGGAGACGTGGCGGACGTCCGCCTGGGTCTCTTTGCGGGAGCCTTATCCTTCCGAGTACCCGGTCCAGGGCCTTCACCCTTCCAGTAGCGATTGGAAGCGCGTGCTTGGTCTCTGTCCGGTGAGTTGGGACCGGAATCTATCAGCGCGCGCTGATTCTCTGACGCATCCTTATCTTGGGACGACCGAGGAAGTGTGCGTAAGAGCGCTTTCTCCCCCGAAGCGGCTAAGGCCGCGTTAATCATAACCTGCAGGCTCTCTTGGGTTGTAGCGTCCATATCGTGACCGTAGTGTGACCCTGGGGGTAGAAATGACATGCTTCACCCAATTATAACGGTAGTAATGTATACGGACACAATGAAATAGTGGACCCCAGAATAAAACTCCTGCATAATATCCCAGGCCAGCTGCCGTAAGGAGTTAGGCGCAGGTAGGCGCCGGCTCAGAAAAGGGGTACTGTCAGAGCAGGCCAATCTTATGGGCACAGACAAAGCAGGCCAATCTTATGGGCACAGACAAAGCAGGCCAATCTCATGGGCACAGACAAAGCAGGCCAATCTCATGGGCACAGACAAAGCAGGCCAGACATAGGGCACAGACAGCACAGGTCAGGTATAGGAGTACACATAAAGGAGGCCAGACATGTGGCACAGTCAAAGCAGGCCAGTGACAAGGGCACAGACAGCGCAAGCCAGGTCACTATTGAAAGTGTATGTAACAAGGGTCACTTTATTAGAGTGTACCTCCAGATGGTCAAATAGGGCTGAAGAGTGAGTTGTAAGGGGTTAATGCAGCACATATAATCACCCCCACCGTGCTAAGCCCTGTCTAATAGACCTTGAATGAGCACAGCTCTGATAGAGGTCCTTGCAATTAGATATGTGAAGCTTGAGGTACTGTTGAAATGTAGGGAGGAAAAGGGGTGTTCCCAGACCGCCAGGACCTATAGGTAGGCCTCAGACCGTGGTCTAACGTAGGTAGGGAACCCCCTCAGCGTGTAAAACGCTATTTCAGCCCTCTAGCGAGCGGGGGAGGGAGCGTGTGTATAGTGCTCCCTCCTCCCCTCGGCGGACACACGCGGTCCGCGGGATGATCTGGTCGCGACCGGCGGCCACGTGTAGGAAAGCTCTGGTTGTCTGGAAGAACGCTCGCGTGGCGAGCACCCCGCGACCGGAGGCAGAGAAAAAATAGACACGGGACCGCTGGAGACGTACTCGGAGGAGGCAGCAAACAATACCCGAAGCACAAAACGGGAAAAACAATACCCGAAGCACAAAACGGGAAAAACAAGAGAGGGGACAGTTAAGGGGATAGAGCCCCAAAGGGAGAAAACAAAGGAATCCTCACTAACCCAGAGAGCAGGAAAGGGTTAGAAAAAAACATCCCCTAAGGAAAAAACAGTCCCCAAGGTAATAAAACAAAATAGACAATGATCACATATATAAAAATTAAATCCCAAAGCCACCAACTAGAAATAGCAGGAGGCAGTGGTACTCTGACCTGTACTGATGCGGAGCAGCAAAGAAAGAGGAAATGGAATGTTGGGAAGGGAGTTATATGGTCTCCTTACTGTTTTCTGATTGGTTGTTTACTCTCTGGTGTTTTGCTGCTGTGGAGTTCTAGTAAAGAGAGACTTAAGCAAATATGAAGCCTCCTGTCATGTTATAAAATTGTAAATACTATCAAACTCACCTTTGCTATTTTGGCCTAAAATTTGCTGGTCAATTCCCAGCAAATTCCGATTTGGTGTATAATCCTGAGCAGGACTGGTGCTACCATAAGGACTGGTGCTCCTCGAGCCAGTCATTCCTTGTAGAGTGGCAGACCCGCAGACCCGCATTAGAGGAGCTCCTGTAACCTCTATCAGATCTGACAGAAAATGCTCACTGAGAGCTCGTCTACCACTGTCCGCAAGCAGGGAGGTGAACTCTGGAGACAGAGACCAAAAAGGGGCAGAGACAGAAAGGGGCTAGGACACACACAAAGAGATAGGTGCTGGGACACACACACAAAGAGACACAGAGGGGTTGGGCTAGGGGCAGAAGAGACAGACGGGGGCTTGGGGAAATGGCAAAAGACACAGACGGGCTGAGGGAGACACTCAGAGGACCTGGGGAGACACAAAGAGACACAGACGGGCTTGGGGAGAAAAAGTCAAAGTGCTGGGGGAAAGAGACACACAGAGGGTCTGGGAAGGGAAGAAAGAGACACACTAAATGGGCTGGAAGGGAAGAGACATACAGAGGGGCTATGGGGACAGTGAAGGGCTAGGAAAGGGGCAAAAGTATAGACATCTGACACATAGAGGAACTGTAAAGGGGAAGTAGAGACACACAAAAGGGGCAGGGGAAGAAAGAGACATAGAGAGGGGCTAAAATGGGTGAGGAGGGGGAGAAATAGACACACAAAGGGGCTGAGAGAGGGGAAGAGACACACAGAGAGGGTGTAAGACATTTAAAAATGAGAGGATAAAAAACACATAAGGGGGTAAGAAATTCATAAGGGGTATTAAGGGACGTACAGGTAAAGTTGCATTTTTTGGTGGAGGCACTGGGGGGGCAAAATGCATCTTCGCCTGTGTATTCAGAAATCTTTGCACTGTCCCTGATCTTGAGAGATGTAGAAAAAGATGACCATTTAGAGAAAGAGAGAGAAAATGATTGAATGTGAATTCTACGCAACTACAAGTACATATACACATAACCGCGGTAACCGCGGCAACGCTCAGAATCCTGCGAGAGGAACCCGGCGGAGCTGCTGGCTAGAGCTCCCTGGGTGCTCTCCTGCCTCCCTCCAGCTGCATGTCAGTGCCTGTGGGCCGGTGAGGGAGATCTTTAATCTCCCCACTGGCCCACGAAGGCACACAGCAGGGCCGGAGCTCAGATAGCGTGGGCCCTGTATGGGCCGGCCAGGGAGATCCTGTGATTTCCCCTGCCGGCCTCGGCCCATGGCCAATGCGACCCACTGGGCATTTGCCTGGTATGCCTGAGGGCCAGTCCGGGCCTGTATGTATGTCATAATTGTTATATTTTCAGCCACCCTCCTGCGAACATATAGTTTATGTCATGCTTTATGTCCTGCTGCTCGCTGAGGCTTATGGAAGTGTAGGGCTCTCCCCTTCTGTAGTGCCTTCTCCTCCTCTCTACTGCGTGTCACTCTCTATATAGCTGGTAGGAAGTGACACATTCTCGCTTCATTCCAGTGTGGTTGATATCACAGGGGACCTGTCGCTAGTTAAAGGGCCACGGTGCAAACTGGGCCCCTGTTCAGCAATACAGGTGACACTAACAACATGTGCCATCTAATCCCCCTGCAGTGTGCGCCCCTCGATCCACCACTGCTGACCACAGTAGCTCATTGTGGGCCTGCCCCCTGTTTACTTTTCAACCACTTTGAAGCAATGTGACAAAATCTGTGGATCTCTGCAGTACTGAAAGCGTTTATCCTCTACAGCCACTCAGATAATGTAGAAGATTCACTTCCACAATAAGATGAAAGTTAGCGATAAGGAGGTAAAGGATTGAGAACGTTAAGACAAAGAGAGAAAGATAGATTTAAAAAGACATACACAGAGTGCAATATTAAAAGACATAGAAGGGACAAATAAAAAAGATACAAACCCATATACCAAGAAAAATGTAGGGTGTCATCTGTTACTTAAAGGAGGTTGGTTCACTTTTTTAAATCACCCCATTTATTTCTTTTTAGAAGTTTACCTGAATTGTTCTACACAGATACATATATAATTGTACAAGCAAATGACTTGTAATTCATACATGGTTAATTCAGTTCACACTAAACCATAGCATTTCATACCATATTAAGACAAGCATAGTGATGCAACATGTGAAGCAATTTATATAGAACACACTGTAGGAAGCTGAGAGCTATGTAATAGATGTAATATGTTAAGCAACAAACAGACCAGTAAATTCATAAAAAGTGAATTTTAGTAGAGCAAAAAGAGAATCACAAAATGTATGTCATAAAAGTCAGAACATATCTGATTTCTTCAGAATTGTGTTTTTACTAATTCCAAAGCTTTGTGAATACAATCTTAAGAAACCACATGGAGTAGAGCTCCTGCTTCTATGCATCCAGCAGCACGACTAAACCCGCAAGTCGGCAAACTTTAAATCCATTTACGTGCCCAAATTTGTTGCAGAATACGTACCTTGCTCCGATGGCACCCTGTAATAAGCAAAAATTATGGATCCAATCCGGTAAGGGAGGAGAGAGAAATGTAAAGCTACACAAAATGGCGATATACCTGAGGCCTACTTTCCTGCTTCAGAAGGTCAAACCGACCCAGAGCAAGCCCTTGCCTCTGTAACATTTGATGATACTCTGGTAACCATGCTTAAGCAACTGAGAATTACATTGCAAGCAGACCTTAAAAAGATAACTGCCTCGGTACATACAGAAATAGTGGAATTAGGCGATAGAACGGATTGCTTAGAACATAAAACAGAGGAACTCTGCACTGCCCATAATGATGTGATTGATAAATTACACAAACTGGAGGAAGAAAAGGAATCTATGAAGCAGAAAATTGCAGACCTTGAGGATAGGTCTGAGCAGCCATGTTATGTTATCAGGAAACACACTTCTGTGCACAGAAACCCCCCAGATGTCACTCTAGAAGGTACCCTCAGGCATACTGTGCACTCTCTCCAAAGAAAACCAAGGGGGTGCTATATTTTTCCATGTTGACTGGGAATTTCAGGTGGATAAACAATATGTTGATATCAGGGCCGGCCTTAGGTGATCAGACGCCCTGTGCGAGCCCAACATATGGCGCCCCCCCCTTCAGCAAAACCCCTGCCCCTTCTACAATAGCCCTGTTCCGCCTACTACAAAACCCTTCCACAAAACCCCCGCCTCCCTTTCTACAAAAACCCTGCCCTCCTTTTTACAAAACACCTGCCCCGTCTACAAAACCCCTGCTCTCCCTTTAATACAACCCCTGCCCACCCTTCTACAAAGGTTTTTCTCCCCCCTTAACAAACAACTATCATTGTATATATCAACTATACAGCAATGTACACATAATACCACTAAAACCTACCCCTCCACCAAAACCACTGCCACCCTCTACAAAAGCCCTGTACTCATTCTACATAAACCTCTGCTCCCCTTCTGCTAAACCCCTGCTCCCCTTCTGCTAAACCCCTGCCCCCCTTCTACTAAACCCCTGCTCCCCTTCTGCTAAACCCCTGCTCCCCTTCTACTAAACCCCTGCCCCCCTTATACTAAACCCCTGCCCACCTTATACTAAACCCCTGTCCTCTTATACTAAACCCCTGTCCTCTTATACCAAACTCCTGCCCCCTTATACTAAACTCCTGCCCCCTTATACTAAACTCCTGCCCCCTTATACTAAACTCCTGCCCCCTTATACTAAACTCCTGCCCCCTTATACTAAGCCCCTGCTCCCATTATACTAAACCCCTGTCCTCTTATACTAAACTCCTGCCCCCTTATACTAAGCCCCTAGCCCTTATACTAAGCCCCTGCTCCCCTTATACTAAATCCCTGTCCCCCTTATACTAAACCGCTGCCCCCTTATACTAAACTCCTGCCCCCCTTATACTAAACTCCTGCCCCCTTATACTAAACTCCTGCCCCCCTTATACTAAACTCCTGCCCCCTTATACTAAGCCCCTAGCCCTTATACTAAGCCCCTGCTCCCCTTATACTAAATCCCTGTCCCCCTTATACTAAACTGCTGCCCCCTTATACTAAACTCCTGCCCCCCTTATACTAAACTCCTGCCCCCTTATACTAAACTCCTGCCCCCCTTATACTAAACTCCTGCCCCCCTTATACTAAGCCCCTGTTTCCTCTACAAACCCCCTGTTCCCTCTACAAACCCCCTGCTCCCCCTTCAACAAAACCCATGCCCCCTCCACAAAATCCTTTCCCCTGCCACTTCACCAGAAATGCCTGCCCCCTCTTCTACAAAACCCCAACTCCTTCTATAAAACCTCTGCTCCTCCCTAAACCAAAACCCCTCCCCTTCTACAAAACCCCTTCCCCAAAATCCCAGCCAGAAAACCTCTGCTCCCGTTCTGCAAACCCCCCACACACACAAAGACAACAATTTATTTAATAAAAGGAAAACAATAGTTACAACAAGAATAAGCAGACTTACATTAAATCTTGCTGCTCGCTGGACCCTCCTGAAAGTGTCCCAGTCTGCCGACCTTGATACCAGCACTGACCTCCTCCCTCACACTCACTGTGCGGATCCTTCCGCGAATGACTGTGGAGGCGGAGCATGCTCTTCCTCCGTGCTCCTGACCTCCTCTCTCTCCCGGCCGCTGCTCTCTTCATAATTTGCAAGTTAAGTGCACAGCACAATGCACTTGACTTGCTCTGCACATGACTCGGGCCGGCCTGTGAGTGACTGAGTGCGAGCTGTGTCGGCCGCCCTGCGCCCCTGCTGCCATGGCGCCCTGTGCGGCCGCACAGCTCGCACACCCCTAAGGCCGGCCCTGGTTGATATAATGGGTCAATTTCTGATACTGTTGGCATCACTACACGGTATATCAAAGACAATAGTATTTCTATATGTGCCGAATAAGGTACAGACAGCTTTTATGCGGAAATCTTTTAAGAGGATTTCTACAATGAAAAAGGGACATTTAATAATGTTTGGTGATTTCAACAGTACCTTAAATCCTGATTTTGATATCTCTAGAGAGAACAATACGCCCCCCCCCCCCCCCCCCGGCAGATGGCACGATTATTGAGCAATAGGCTCGCTGCTTTAACTCACGCCTATGATTTGTACAATACATGGAGATGCTTATACCCGCCAGCACGGTGTTAGGAACACTGGTAGGAGCCCAGGGACTCTGAGAAGCCTCAATGACCCCCAATTCTAGCATATCTTGGATTTCTTTCCACATGCAAGACCGAACTGCTTCAGGAATACGGTACGGTTGTTGCCGCAACGGTGTTTCTCCCTGAGTCTCCACTCGGTGGACTGCAGCGGTGGTGTACCCAGGTATTGAGAAGAATAATTCTCAATATTCCTGGAGCAGTTGTGGAGCCTGCTGTACGTGGTCTAGCTTTTCCCTTAACCCGACCTGCTCAATCGTGCACGGGTTAGTATCCAGCAGATCTGGTAGGGGAAGTCCCTCACTATCCTTGGCTTACGGGGTGCATATAGCTGCCACGTCCTCTGTCTATTCAAAATAAGGTTTCAACATGTTCACATTAAAGACTCGTTTGATCCTTTCATTGAAACATTTTGCTACAATGTAGGTGCTGTGGCTAATCTGTTCCATCTACCTTAAAGAGTCCTTGCCAAGCTGCCTGCATTTTTTTTCATTTTGGAGGGCCCTTTGACCAATTTCTAATACCCTATCTCAGACCCCCTTATCGTACCACCGTTTCTGTCGTATTTGAGCCACTTGTAGGTTTTCTCGAAGTTGGTCAGGACTTGCAACCGGTCTCTGAACTCCAGTACGTATGGTACTACAGGGATTCCTCCTTCTCCTGTATTGCCCTCCCAGTGCTCCCGTATGAGGTCTAGGGGTCCCCAGACTTTTCTCCCGTAAAGGAGTTTGAAGGTGGAGAACATGGTGGAGCACTTCTCGGTAGGCCTGGGGCATTTCTCGGTAGGCAAACAGGAGATGGGGAAGAAACCGTTCCCAGTGTCCATAGGACTCTGTGAATGCCGTGAGCATCTGCTTAAGCGTGCTGTTAAAGCGTTCACAGAGACCGTTGGTATGGTGATGGTAGGGAGAGCTGAACAAGGGCTTGATACCGCAGCTCTGCCATAACTTTTGAGTCACAGCTGTGGTGAACTGAGTTCCCTGGTCAGACAGGATCTCCCGGGAAAAACCTACTCTAGAGAAGATTTTGACTAAGGCCTCGGCTACGGTTTCTACCTCGATATTGGAAAGGGCTACAGCCTCTGGGTATCTAGTGGCATAGTCCACTACCGTGAGGATGTAGCTCTTTCCAGAGGAGCTGGGTTTGCTGAGGGGGCCTATCAGGTCCACCGCTACTCAATGGAACGGCTCTTCTATTATGAGTAGGGAGCGTAATTAAGCTTTAGGATGGTCACCCCTCTTTCCTATCCGCTGGCATGTATCACAGGTCCTACAGTAGGCCTGTAAATCTTTAGAGATCCCGGGCCAAAAGAGTGTCTGGGTGAGGCAGTCCTTAGTTTTCTTCACACCCAGATGTCCTGCTAAGGGTATATCGTGACTGAGCTTAAGGAGTTCTGCCCGGTATTTGCGTGGTACCACTAACTGCCTTTTTATGATTTAGGCCGCCCCACTTCCCACTCCCCCGGTCACTCTGTACAACAACCCCTTCTCCCACCTAAAACTTTCTTTGGAAGTACCTTCAGGAGACACTACGGCTTTTCTATACCCCGCTAGAGTGGGATCTGTCTGCTGGTCCTGTCCAAAGCCCTGGGGGGTACCCCAGAATGGGATGAGGAAAGGGGACAAGGATGAACTGGGGTTTGCTACCTGTGGTTCCTCGGAGTGTGCTGGTTCTTCCCGGCGGGCTTGAGTCTGAGTGGGCACTGGGTACATCCCACTGGTTCAGGTGGTGCCAGCTGCGAAGTAAGACATGCCAAATCGTTCCCAAACAAAACTTCTGCTGGTAGACCTGGCATAATGCCTACTTTCAGTTCTTAAGTGCCAACAAAATTTCCGCTGGTAGACCTGGCATAATGCCTACTTTCAGTTCTTAAGTGCCAGTGTCCAAGTTGAGGTGTACCCGAGCAGTGGGTAACTTGAGGATGGCACCTCCTGCTACTCGAACCGCCACAGTCCTTTTGGTGCGTGCCTTGGCCGAAACTGTATGAGGTTTCACCAGGGTGAGAGAGTGGCTCCAGTGTCCCTTAGTGCTTGTGCCTCTTTCCTATCTACGGTGACCCACTGTCTGTGGTGTTCCCTGTTGTCACCTTCGGCTTGTGCTGGGTTAACCTCATGCAACACTGCCCACTGTTCAGCGCTGGGTGTCGGTGTCTCCAGTGTCTCGTGGTGGTAGTAGTGTGCCGCTGCTCTTGTTGGTGGTGGTGCTGGTCTCTCCCAGTTCCCTCGGCTCTGCTGAGGACACTGCAATTTGTAATGCCCAGCTGATTACAATGATGACACGAGGACGCTGCATGCCGGTTGTTGTTGGAAGGGGGTGCTGGTGTGAAAGGGTTAGGTCTGGGGGCTGGCACCATCCCTGGTGCTGGAAAAAAGGTTTTCAATGGATTCCGCCCTCCGCTCGATTCCACCTTCCTCCCATCATGGAATTCGCCTGCCAACCGAGCTGCTTCCTCCAATGCACTAGATTTCCTATCCCTCACCCAGTCTCTAGTCTCTGTTGGTGCATGATCAAACATTTGTTCCAGCAGTATTAGCTGTGCTGCCTCTTTTAGCGTAGTTGCTTGGCAGCCTTGTATCCAGTTTTGGGCTGCCAGGTACATCCGAAACGTCCATTCTGTATAGGAGTCTTGGCTCCCTTTCCTCAGAGCCCGAAACCTTCTGCCATAAGTTTCCGGAGTGACTGCATATCGTGCCAGCAGAATGTCTTTTACCCTTGTGTAGTCATGTATGGCTGCGTCAGGAACTGCTCGGTATGCCTCTGCTGCTCGGCCAGTGAGCTTGCTGCTTAATATTGTGTCCCACCATTCTTGCTCCAGTCCCTCTATAGCTCAAAATCCTGCAAATAGGCATCGATCTCCATCTCCCTGTCCGAAAAGGCTTTAAAATCAGCATCATTAATTTTTCTCCGCTGACCTCCATTCGTAGAGCCTGACAAAGACGCCATGTCTCACTGCCTCAGGTTCGCCTGCTGTGAATTCCGTTCTGCACTTACCTGTGCCAGGACTTCTGACACCATCTCCGGTGTGGGGTTTGGTCCAAATAAGTTTGGCCTTCACATCACTTTCTGCTGGAACTCTGCTTCCTCCTGGCTTAAATTTTCCGCACTGCTGGTTTGATAGCCCTCCATCAGTTCTGCTATGAGGGTAGCTCTCTTTTTGTTGCTCACCAACTGACCCCGGGCTTCCAGCAGATCTTTAAGCGTGGTCCTCTTTAGTTTCTCATACTGCTGGGCCATTCACCAGTTTTCCTTGGGAGTCCTATTTGGCCCCGCCGCTTGCCACCAGTTGTTAGTGACACTGGTATAGTAAATACCCTGTTTTCCTATTCCTCCTGAACTGCTGAGCCTGAGTGATTATAGCTGCAGTTCAGGTGTAGATATGAATAGTTTCAGATGAATGCAGCTTCCAAGTAGTTTCTCCCCAGCAAGTAGACAGTTACCCAAACATGAACCTAGACTTCATGGAGGATACAACAGAAATTAATTTTACAAGTGCCAAATTGGCTTTTATGCAAGTCCCCATTCAAGCGGCACTCCCACATGGACCTTGTGGGGGACAGGGACACAAAAGTTAAAGCCAATAATATTACAGTGACGACAATGAACACTCCCAATTCAAACAGACAATCCCCTCCTTTTCTGCCTGTAAGATAATTGAGTCAGCTAACTTAATAACTCAGTTATCTCCAGGCATTAAAAACATATTTTCCCCAAAACATGGAAAGTACCCTAAAACATATAGTATCCCCAATAGTCACATCCCCTGATAGCCCTGATCTGGGTGACCAACATATCCAAACATCACCCAGATCAGTTCAGGGGTTTTCGAATTTTATGGAAGTCCCATTTGACCAACCGCACACATGGTAATTCTCTTTATTTCATCAGTGCATCTAACATACTCTCACATTGATATGTGCCTCGTAGACATACATACTCTCCCTAATATTAAAAATGTACAGATCAGTACACATTCCTGGTCAGACCATGCCCTCCTAATAATAGCCTGTCACATGTCCTATCCTGCAAGTGGAGGCTTAACAAGTCCATTCTTGATAATTCGGATTTGGCCAAACAAGTGATAAGTGAGGCAATACACTTCTTTGAGAGTAGCACAAATGACTCCACATCCATTATAACAAACTGGCTAGCAAACAAAGCAGTGATGGGGGGATATTTATTAGATCAGCCACACAAAAGAAAAAGACATGCCTGACCCGGTCATGACTCCTCTGGGAATTGATAGAATTGGAAGCCACGAATAGCAAGAATCCCTCTAAATCCCTGTCCAAGCGAATTCAAAGCAAAAAAAAAAAAAAAAGAGATCCATTTAAAGGACCCCAAGGATACAGAAAAACATATGAGAAAACTTGGACAAATACATTACACACAAGGCAACAAAGCGGGGAAACTGCTGGCTGCGAAATTGAAATCTAAATATTTGTTAACTAAAATCCCTATATTGTCTCAACAGACAAAATACAAGCCCAATGATATAGTTGATAAATTGGTTGATTATTATGAGGCGCTGTACAATCTTAAAGGAGATACACATATTCTCCAACCAACGCCAGATGACATTATGGGTTTTTTACCCTACCCAAACTGACACAGCTCCAAATTCAATCCCTAAGCTCCCCTTTTACGGAAGGTGAGATCCGTACAGCCATTCATACTCTTCCAAAACATAAAGCTCCGGGTCCGGATGGATTCACAAATTATTATTATATTAAGCTAGAATCCCTATTAACACCCTATTTAATTTTTTTTTTCAATGACATTAAGGAATCAGGTAAAATTCTGTCTGAAATGCTGGAGGCCCATAGAGTGAGTGACATTAGCAAAATTAAGAAAATCACCAACTGCATGCGCCAGTCTGAGGCCTATTTCGCTGCTAATTGTATGCTAAATTAATTGTATCTAGGATAAAACCCATGCTTTTATGCTTAACCTCTCCAGTGAAGGTGGGTTTCGTTCCAGACAGACAAGTTGGAGATAATACAAGGCACTTTATAAGTCTTATTGAATGGGTGCAAGATACTAACTAAACGGGCCTATTCTTAGCACTTGACATCGAAAAAGCGTTTGATCACCTAAATTGGAATTATGTGACCTTGACTCTCAGATAAATAGGTTTCCATAATGACTTTGTAAATAACGTTTTAGCCCTATATTCTCATCCCTCAGCCAAAGTATTTAATACAGGATTTCTATTCAAGCCTTAACATAACAAATGGCACCAGCCAAGGCTGCCCACTGTCTCCTTTAATATTTATTTTATGCCTACAAGCTCTCATCTGACATATTAAACAATCATCAGCAATCTCGAGCATTGATACATCCATAAGGGCACAATAAGTAGCATTTTTCACAGATTACGTCCTCTTATTTCTTTTCAACCCAGACACATCCCTACCAAGATTAATGCAATTGTTAGATAGATACAGCCGCATGTCATATTACAAAAATAATATTAAAAAGACCCAAGCGGGGGCGTGGCCTGGACACGGAGCAAGATGGACGTGTTCGCCCAGAGCTCCGCTCCGATCACACCACCAGACAGCATATATAAGCGTTTTTCCCTCAAAATATCGGCGAAAACTCACCAGAATGGAGAAGAGACCGGCCAAAAAACAACAAAAGAAAGGTCAGGACATGGGGGCCTCCGTAGCGGAATATTTCTCTACACCGCGCACCGGACCCACAGGCCCACAAAATGGCGGCGACAACGAAGATGAATCCGCGGGAACGCAGGAACCGCTACAGAAACCTGCAGTAACAACAGGGGGCTCCCCAAGGGCTAACACGGAGACAGCAACGATCCTGGCAACCCTCACAGAGGTAAAAAATGATCTAGCAGGGGAAATAGAGCGCTCCACACGCGTCCTGAGGGGGGAGAAACAGGCCATAGGCGAACGCACCACGCGGTTGGAAAACCGCCTAGAAGCCACTACAGCCACCCACAACACAGTGATACAACAAATAAACCATCTGACCAACAGGATGGCTACCGCAGAACTTGCCATAGAGGATATGGCTAATAGATCGCGGCGGAACAACCTGCGGCTCAGAGGTTTACCGGAGGCGTCAGGGGAAGGCCCAATTATTGACATAATAACAGCAATCCTCAAACCCCTATTACCGGGACTACCAGATCACCTCTGGCACATAGAACGTGCTCACAGAGCCCTGCGCACCAGGAGAACGGACGCGAACACCCCACGGGATATTATCATCCGCTTCCTACATTTCCAGACTAAAGAAGCACTGATTAAAAGGGGCAGAGATGGAGCAATCTCCTATCAAGGGGCTGACCTGGCTCTTTATCAGGATTTAGCGCCTGCAACCTTACAACACAGAAGGGAGTGGAGGCCTATTACGGAGGTCTTGAGAGGGGCGAATATGCGCTAGGCTTGGGGTTACCCCTTTAAATTGCTGACATTCCACAACGGCAAAACACACGTTCTACAACCAGGAGAGGACCCCTCGACATTCTTCGCAGCTTTGGGTCTCCAGACCCCGCCGCAAGTGCCTGCCACGTTAACCGGAACTGGAGAGCTTACACCTCTTCCGAGGGAATGGCAGACCGTCGGAGAGTGAGGTACCGGGGGCACATTACACCACATCTGGGCTAGTCCATAGAGCCCCTTGGACAGCCACACTGGGTTGGGTCCCATTGACACCGTGGGGAGGGGGTATGTCGGGGAGGGAATCAGCAACTATAAAAGGGTTTGGACACCTTCACCATCATCGATTGTTAGACCCTTATTTACACCAGCCATGGTACAACGCTCATTTTTGGGGCACCAGGAAATTGGGAGGGGGGAACGGGGGGTTGGGGGAAGGGTCAGGGACAGAGGGGACACTCAAGGGGACCTCACCATTCTGTACTGAAAGCACAGGCAGATTACCTGCTATGGGACTACTCAGCACACTTGAGAGGGGGCACATATAGCAACTGCCACATGCCCTAATGGCAAGTACCCCCCCCACGAGAGACCTCATGCCACGAACTGCAAATGTTAAGATTTGCACTCGCTGTATGTTATGCACCAAGAGCGGTATCATAGTCCGACACCATGCACCCGCATGGGTGACCCAGGACCCTTTCCTAGGGACACTGACAAGCAATAGACCAAACTAACGACGACCGCACTGTCGACAACCAATAGGACCGCATCCAGACACGCAACTATCAAAGAGCTGGGCAGACTAGATGGGCCGAATGGTTCTTATCTGCCGTCACATTCTATAACTACATAGCTCTACAGACACTACCTACCGACATTCCACATACCCTTACCACCACACACTCAGACCCAGACTAATCTCCCCGCACAGGTTCACGACAGCAAACGCAGCAGGAGCAGCCATAAATAACTGGTAGGGATGCGAATGACAACTTGGAGCCAGGGACGTAATCACAACCAACGTCCAAGCGGTCATCCCACATCACACCAACATACTCCGGACCAGGGCAGACTAATCGTCCGCCAAGGGATGCACGACAGACACACTCACACACGAGCGGCTTGACAGTCAGACCCCTACTGACTAAATTAGAACAATAACTGAAAAAATTGGATCATTTAGAGGTGTCGTGGCTAGGTCGCATAAATACTGTCAAGATGATAGTTATGTCACATTTACTGTACATATTCCAAACAATCCCAATTGCGATACCTAATTCTATACTAAAGAAATTTAATTTCCTCATCAATGCTTATGTTTGAAAAAAACACCCTCCACGCATCTCACATGATATAGCTAGAAGACCAACACAGAAGGGAGGCCTGGGCATACCTTGTGCCTGATTATATTATATAGCATCTGCCCTCACACAAGGAGTACATCTCTTGACAAGCTCTCAGACTCCTTAGTGGTTATAGAGAGTGCTTCCATGATACTGAGCAATATGATCTCAGAACCCCTAATGAGCGTGCAGAAAGCCAAATTCTCTTGTACAAAACATATACTAAAATGTGGAGTAACTGGGCACTGAAATGAAAGTCTTAATAAACTACTTTCTGTTGCTCCTATAAAGGCAGTTACAATGTCTTGGATAACAACAGATGAAATCCATCCAATCAGAGTGCTCTGTGTCATTTTACACAGCGTGGGAAAGTCCCCCCCACATTCTTATTTAGGGACCCCACCCGCCGCTCAGGGGTGGGGGCCGGTGGGAAGGACACTAGGTCCCCCCCCCCACAATCTTATTTAGGGCCCCCACCCACCACTCAGGGTTGGGGGCCGGGGGGAGGACAGTAGGTCCCCCCCACAATCTTATTTAGGGCCCCCACCCACTGCTTATTGTTATTTAGGGCCCCCACCAGCCGCGCGGGAGGGGCCCAGGGGGGGACAGTAGGTCCCCCCCCATATTCTTATTTAGGGCCCCCACCTGCCGCGCAGGGGTGGGGGCTGGAAGGAGGACATTAGGTCCCCCCCACATTCTTGTTTAGGGCCCCCACCCGCCGCTCAGGAGTGGGGGCTGGGGGGAGGACAGTAGGTCCCCCCACAATCTTATTTAGGGCCCCCACCCACTGCTCAGGGGCCGGGAGGGAGGACAATAGGTCCCCCCTTTACTGTTATTTAGGGCCCCCACCTGCAATGCAGGGGTGGGGCTGGATAGTAGGGTTGTTTTTTTAAACAGTGAGCAGCCACAGGCTGTTCACTGTTCACTGTTTAGTGGACTTGCCCCTACTCAGGGTATAGCGAGTAGGGGCATTCGGGAGATTTTAATTTCCCTTATTCTATTATGGGGGTCATATTGACCCCTATAGAGTGAGGGAGGACATGGGGGGTTTAGGAAGTGGTGGGGAGCACTGCTCCCTGCCGCTTCTATAGTTACATTTTACAAGGAGGGAGCTGCGTGCCGGTAGCTCCCTCCTTGTAATAAACTGAACGAACAAACGAATACTGATATTCAGTGTTTGTTCGTCTGACATTTCTATTCATTCATTCGACTTTCTGACGAATGAATAGATGAAATTCCCATTCGCATGTCCAAGTGTTTCACTGGGCATGTGCGGGAATCTCACAGCGCTATCTAGTGTGGGCAGATGACGTGTCCCACAAGGAATTCATCTACCCACACAAAGATGGCGGCGCCCTGAATATATATCGGGGCAGAAAATAAAATAGGTAATATGGCGGGCTTAGAGGCATCTAGGGGTGACTAAGGGGTCAGTTAGATGAAGTTGAGTCGGGAGGGGGGTTTAAAAAAAAAAACGAACGGGATTGACATGCTGCACATATAGATTGCTTGCACCATGACCACTTGTGAAAGCAGAAGTGGCCAGTGGTGTGGTTGGAATAACCCTGTTATTTCTTTAACCCCTTAAAGGGACACTCCAGGCACCCAGACCACTTCTGCCCATTGGAGTGGTCTGGGTGCCAACTCCCACTACCCTTAACCCTGCAAGTGTAATTATTGCAGTTTTTCATAAACTGCAATAATTACCTTGCAGGGTTAACTCCTCCTCTAGTGGCTGTCTACTAGACAGCCACTAGAGGTCCTGTGCTAGAGCGTCGCTGGACGTCCTCACGCTGTGTGAGGACCTCCAGCGTCGCTCAAAACCCCATAGGAAAGCATTGAAATTCATTTTCAATGCTTTCCTATGGGGAGACGTAATGCGCATGCGCGGCATTTCCGCGCATGCGCATTAGGTCTCCTCGGCCAGTGGGCGAGATCAGTCTCGCCCACCGGCCAACGCAATCACTGGGAGGAGCGTCGCGGAGGCGGAGACAGCGGCGAGGGACATCGCCGCTGTCCCAGGTAAGTGACTGAAGGGGTTTTCACCCCTTCAGTAACCGGGGATTGGTAGGTGGGAGGGAGAGGGACCCTCCAGTGCCAGAAAAACGGATCGTTTTTCTGGAACTGGAGTTTCCCTTTAAGGACACATGACATGTGTGACATGTCATGATTCCCTTTTATTTCAGAAGTTTGGTCCTTAAGGGGTTAAACCTGCTTCTTTTTGATGTTGTACCATATATGTCACTGTTTTGTATGCATTTAGTGATATCCTTAATACAGGGTATGTTAGCCATGTAACCCATTAAATTATGCTGAGGAGATGTAGCAGAACATAAATCTTGATTTGAAGTAGACGAACACACAAAGTCTGAGGAATTTACATTCCAATATGTATGGGAGCGTGATTTGATCTGCACCGAGGAAGAACATATGGTATAGGACAGGCAAAGGCAGCCTTCGGCACTCTAGATGTTTTTTACTACCACACCCATGATGCTTTGCAAGCATTATGGGTGTAAGAGCATTATGGGGGATGAAGTCTACAACATCCGGACTGCCAAAGGTTGCCTACCCCTGGTGTAGGAACTCTGTAAAAAAAAAGAACTATAGAGTTATTTACAGCATGTATTACTCACTTTAAGACCTATACTCTTGGCAATGCAGCTTTCCAAAATCTCATTCTTCACAAAGAAGAAAAGTATTGGGCCGGAGCAAGATGGCGGATACATAGCAAATCCCTCACCCTCTTCTGACACCATATCAGACTTAGAGCATCTGCAAATCATATCTGATGATTTCCCAGCATCAGGCATCACGCATCAGGCAAAATAATCCATGCAATCTTGCTTAACCTTTTAACATCTATTTCTGAGAACTTCCACACAGTGATGACTGTACTTAGAAAAGATATAACAGATTTGGGTGATCGCATATAAAACTGATGAGTTGTTTATAGCCCACAATGAACTTAATATCAAAATCACAACTTTAGTAGAAAACCACACCATACTTACTTACCCACAAGCACACTAATCTTGAAGATCAGTCCTGGCGAAATAATGTTAAGGTATCGAGAATTCCAGAAGCAGTCTCGCTTGCAGAATGACCATCGTTTATAGTTACAATGTTCAAGGCTTTACTGCCAACCTTTGATGAAAAGGAGTGGGGGCTGCATAGATGAATCAACTGTTGGAGCCATGAAGAGAACACGGTGAGCTAACTTGGGGGCGATAATGGAAGTGATGATTACTCCTTTTATTCTTGTGTATATCTCAGGTACTTTTGTTTGGATATGTACAGAGTGGTTTGCTATTACAGAACCTACTAGAGGAAAAATGTATGTTATATCATAGTCAGATCATGAACTGTTTTATTTATTTTTCTGTATCATACCCTCCAAATGGCATTGGAACATAGTGGTGCTAGAATCTTCTGGCTTAGTCTTCTATTACAAATATAATTCAACATCAATAACCAACACTAATCTTTGGACCCTCCCAACAAGGGTTTTCTTTTGACTGGAGGGACAGTATTAAATATTTGGGCATTCAACTAACCAAAGAGAATCACATGAAACACTAGTACACTAGACCTACCTTAAAGACATGGACAGACCTTGAGGTGTCCTGTGTGGGGAGAATAAACAACATCAAGATGAAGGTACTATCTACAATTCTTATTTTGACCTCAACTTTAGTGAAAAGATTCCAGGTGCTTATTAACACTGACATCTAGAAAAGTTGTATAAAAGCAGCTTCTTGAATCAAGTGGTATTTGGGGGTCTAGAACAGTGGTCCTCAATCCAGTCCTCATGGACCAACAACAGCCCAGTTTTTGTCCATATCTCCATTTGAATAAAAAAAGGGAAATACCGGTACATAAATCCTGGACTGTTAGTGGCCCATGAGGACTGGGTTGGGGGCCACTGGTCTAGAGCTAACATATTTAAAATGATATTACATAGCTTCTATTTGGCCTAAGTGGTCTATTTGTTGGCTCAGTCAAACCATCCAATGTGGCCATTACTGGAAAATGATCTCACACCATGTTTATTCTATCAATTGCTATGGGCCTTTCCCATATGGGCCTTTCCCACATTTACTTACCTCTTATAAGTTGTACAACTCAAATAAGGTTAAAATCCTGGAGACACCAGCAATGAATGTACATCCATTGTATCCTGTCGTTTCATATCCCTTTGGTTATTGCAACTGCATACAACTAAATTATTTCTGTGTGGCTGCTATAATGCAGAATTTGAGAAGGTTTCTCAGCTTCTAATGGCCTCAGGTGTTAAACAGTTCCCAGATTCCATACATGGTTTGAAGATGACATGGGTTTACATAGTTTCCTAGTCACCAGGTACTGCAGAGCAGAGTGTTGGAAATTGCTAAACCCAAAGTTGACACATGGTGGACCTTTTTCTAGCTCCTCCTCCTTTGTTAACTTTTGTCATTGGCTGTCAAGATGTTACTCACCTCCTTTCAGCTACGCCTCATTTCCAGTAAAATTGCATCATCGACTGTCTGTGTATACACTAGATGCACTGGGCATGCACATGATATCATGTGCATGCCTTTGGCAGGGAAGAGGAAGCTATTTCCAAGATGGCAGCACTAAGCTAGTAGACTTGCTGGGTCCAGCACATTATGGAAGAAAAGGTAAGTAAAACCGGTCCTGGGACTACTAATGTGATGGAGTGGGTCGGGGGGCTTTTGGGAGAGATACATATGCTGGGAGGCAGGGGAAGATTTGATAATAGAGAAGATTTAAAGGGACACTCCAGTGCCAGGAAAACAATCCATTTTCCTGGCACTGCAGGTCCCCTCTCCCTCCCACCCCCCATCCCAAGTTGCTGAAGGGGTTAAAACCCCTTCAGTGACTTACCTTTATCCAGCGCCGGTGTCCCTCGGTGCTGGTTCAGGGTCCTCCCACGCTCCTCCCCAGCCGACGTCATAAACTCACGCGCATTAGACCTCCCCATAGGAAAGCATTGAAAGATGCTTTCAATGCTTTCCTATGGAGAATTTAGCGACGCTGGAGGTCCTCACATAGCATGAGGACGTCCAGCGACGCTATAGCACCGAAAATCTGTGCTATAAACCAGGAAGTGCCCTCTAGTGGCTGTCTAATAGACAGCCACTAGAGGAGGAGTTAACCCTGCAATGTAAATATTGCAGTTTATGAAAACTGCAATATTTACAGTTGCAGGGCTAAGGGTAGTGGGAGTTGGCTCACTCCAATGAGCAGAAGTGGTCTGGGTGCCTGGATTTTCCCTTTAAGTTCATATACAGTTCTGACAACCGTTTGATTTATGTTTTCTCATGGAGGCAAATTTAAAAGTAAAAATTGTTACTTTTACAATTGTCCTCAATGTTACAACCCCCTAGATTGTTTTAGTTTATATTCCACACTTTGATTTCAGATCAGTACATTTTTTTAATCCACAAATGTTATGTTCTGTGCTACTAATCTTTGTGACATTACATTTCCTTTAAAAGTACAAAACGCAAAAGCATTGTTTTCATGACAGACTATTTAAGAACAAAACTCATGCCAAGGCTACACTACAAAACTGAATAAAAGGAATCAATCAGTCAGCTGCTTTCAAAATTAAGTGCTATTGACTAGTAATGTCGCGAACATAAAATTTTCGGTTCGCGAATGGCGAACGCGAACATCCGCAAATGTTCGCGAACGGGCGAACCGGGCGAACCACCAAAGACTTCAATGGGCAGGCGAATTTTAAAACCCACAGGGACTCTTTCTGGCCACAATAGTGATGGAAAAGTAGTTTCAAGGGGACTAACACCTGGACTGTGGCATGCCGGAGGGGGAGCCATGGCAAAACTCCCATGGAAAATTACAAAGTTGATGCAGAGTCTGGTTTTAATCCATAAAGGGCATAAATCACCTAACATTCCTAAATTGTTTGGAATAACCAGCTTTAAAACATCAGGTATGATGTTGTATCGATCAGGTAGTGTAAGGGTTACGCCCGCTTCACAGTGACAGACCAAATTCCCCGTTTAATGCACCGCAAACAGTCCATTTGCACAACCGCAAACTCCCCATTTGCACAAGGTTGGATACCAAGCTAGCCATGCTAGTTCCTTGTCCTCACTGATGCCATTGAAGGTCTCTTCCTCCACCCAGCCACGTACAACAACAAGGGTCCCCGAAAGGTGACAACAAGCCCCCTGGGACGCCTGCTGTGTTTGGTCTTCCACCTCCTCAAAGCCACCTTCCTCCTCTGACTCCTCTTCTTCAGACTCCTCTGAAGTTGCCTCTATCTGTGTTATTATAAGGTGTGTTAAGTAGTACTATTCCTATCAGTTTAATCCCTGCTACTTCCCCTATCAGGGGACGTGTATATAAGGCATCGATTTTAGGAAGCGGGAGATGGAAAAAGATGCTTGGTCTGTCCTCCTACTTCAAATTTGGGGCACTGCGTGTGCAATCTAATGTGCCACCAGATAGGAGTGGTGTGTTAAGTAGTACTATTCCTATCAGTTTAATCCCTGTTACGTCCCCTATCAGGGGACGTGTATATAAGGCATCGATTTTAGGAAGCGGGAGATGGAAAAAGATGCTTGGTCGGTCCTCCTACTTCAAATTTGGGGCACTGCGCGTGCAATCTAATGTGCCACCAGATAGGAGTGGTGTGTTAAGTAGTACTATTCTTATCAGTTTAATCCCTGTTACGTCACCCAGTACAGGTCGTTCTCCTTCAGCCTTTTTATACGAGGGTCCCTCAACAGGCACGACAGCATGAAAGATACAAAAAAGAAGGAAAGGAACTGCGCCCCAAATGGTGATAATTATATAAAATATACGTACATAGGAATTGTAAACAATTCTTGTTTTTCCTCAGACATGTAAACAAAAAGAACACATCATAGTGTAATATGTTAAAATAAGGAAAAGGTTGTGAAGTAGGTTGAAGTAGTTTGCACTCACATTTAGTAGAGCTTTCCAGGAGCTCTACCTTGATATGGCTTGGACGGAATTATCCCCATCTAAGGATCTATGTCTCAGCGGATACTTCCAAACTTTCAATATTGGTGGTGTTTGTAAGATAAATAAAAAAGAGCTCCAATGATACAGTATATACTGATAAAGTGTATAAAAGTATAAATTGAGGGTATAGTACTCACATTTCCTAGAGCAGAAACTTGCTCTAGTGTAATCAGCTTAGGGGGTACAATCCCCACCAAGGATATGATAACCAGGAAGTGAAATATAAAAAAGGTAAATATAGCTTTAAAATATAATTTTAATAACACATATATAAAATAAAATGGCTATATATAACATAAAAGATTCCCACTTTACGCGTTTTGCCCGTCAGGCTTCTTCAGAAGTGTAGGAGAAGGTCCTCATGAGTGTCCTTTTTATAGGTGATATAATACAACAATGACTTCCTGGTGTGTTCGCTGAGTGAGACGCACGCGTCATACCAGAAATGACGTGGCGTCGTCACATGGAATAATAATATGCGTTCCAGTGTGGAACGCATCCGTAACTGTGAGCGGAACGTCTACGTCATACCGGAAGTGACGCGACGGCTAGTAGACATTATGGGTGAGAGATTTGGAACGCATCAGCGGCCATATTGGGACCGAGTGCGTTCCATATTTGGGAGAAACCGCATGGCAGTAATATATCAAATATGATCGTGCGGATTGTGACATAAAATTGTAATAGTTCATGACAATCAAGTCCATACTTTAAAATCAAATAAAATAAACATACGATCTTTTCTTCTTTTTTCTTTCTTTTGAGTCCATATAAGGTAGTGTTATGTAAATCTTCTAGGTAGGGGTGAAACTCAAATGGCAATGTTATTTCAGCCATGATGGTTGATGGCAAAATGTATGAAAAGAAAATATAAGACATAGAAATAACAAATCAACATTGGTCTATATATAATGGTACAATATTTGTACATATAAAACTTTGATAAGTGAAAATTGTATAAAAACCTCTATAAAGTATGTAGAATAACAAATATAATAGTGTGTCGTGGCATTTGTAAAAAATGTATAAGGAAAAAGCTTTTAAAAGGATGCGAATATGTAAAAAAAATACAGACATATTGAGATGATTATGCGTAAAAAGACGTGAATAATTAAAATTAAAATGAGGTGATGCTAAAAATAGGACATAAAGAAAATTAAGAGATGGAGTGAGAATAATGAATAGTAAAGGATTTATAGTTTCTTTTTGGATATTCATAGGAAATTGAACAAGTCAAATTCAATGTTTAAACCTTTTGGGTATAAAGTGTCTAAATGATAAACCCATTCCATCTCCGTCTGTCCTATTTTTTAATGTGATCACCTCCTCTCCAGTGATTTTTTACGGTGGTGATCCCCATAAAAGTAAGATCTTTGGGGTTATTATTATGGGTGCAGAAGTGGGAAGAAACAGAATGGTACTTATATCCCTTTTCTATATTCCTGCAATGTTCAGCCACCCTTACTTTTAGGGGCCTAATAGTTCGTCCAATATATTGTAGGCCGCATGGGCACTCCAATAGATATATTACGTTTTTACTATTGCATGTGATAGTTTCTTTGATATTGTATATTTTACCAGTATTATTTGATTTGAACGTAGTTGTTAATCTGGGTGTTTGTTTTGTCTTTTGCAAGCAAAAAGACACAACAAACACCAATCCTTGGTGGGGGTTGTTCCACCTAAGCTGATTACACTAGATCAAGTTTCTGCTCTAGGAAATGTGAGTACTATACCCTCAATTTATACTTTTATACACTTTATCAGTATATACTGTATCATTGGAGCTCTTTTTTATTTATCTTACAAACACCACCAATATTGAAAGTTTGGAAGTATCCGCTGAGACATAGATCCTTAGATGGGGATAATTCCGTCCAAGCCATATCAAGGTAGAGCTCCTGGAAAGCTCTACTAAATGTGAGTGTAAACTACTTCAACCTACTTCACAACCTTTTCCTTATTTTAACATATTACACTATGATGTGTTCTTTTTGTTTACATGTCTGAGGAAAAACAAGAATTGTTTACAATTCCTATGTAACAAAATAAAGAAAATAAATCCAAAGGTGGTCTAACTAAGAGACAACCATGAGGAAAAGTACCCAGTCCAATTCCGATAGTAAACGTTTAAAGGAAAAAATAATAAATAACTTTATTAAGGTATATAGTACAATGTATACATAGGTCTAAATAGATAGAGTCAGCCAAAAGGAATAGCCCACCATCAAAAATAGAGAGAGTGGCTAAATAATAGCCCACTATATATAATCCTTCTGAAGAGAAAGGAAAATAACTAAATGATGCTTGGGCTGAGGGTATAGAAGCACTAATAGGGGTGGAGAGAATAGGTGGAGAGAAGTGGGTAATAGGATGTGTAGGTTGGATATGGAAAAAACCATAGTATCGTATTCACATCTCCCCACATATAGTAAACTCCTCCACAGATAATCTCCCTCTGTGCTTTAACCCTATACTCCTGGGAAACACCTTCAAGGGTGTTCTAATCTAGACTCTATCTATAATAGAAAAATACACCAAACTTAAAAATAAATAAAAACTAATGGTAACCAGTCTAAATAGAGAGAGACAGAGACTGGTTACCATTAGTTTTTATTTATTATTTTTTCCTTTAAACGTTTACTATCGGAATTGGACTGGGTACTTTTCCTCATGGTTGTCTCTTAGTTAGACCACCTTTGGATTTATTTTCTTTATTTTGTTTCATTACCCTAGGGTTACCCCCTTTTTACCCAGTCTAGGTGACCATCCTTTACCTAAGAGACGGTAACAGGGTAGAGTTTTTTCCTCCCTGTTTTCTGGTCCCTCAAGGTCTCATCTATACAATTCCTATGTATATCACCATTTGGGGCGCCGTTCCTTTCCTTCTTTTTTGTATCCTTCTGTTACAAGGTTGGGAATCCTTGCATTAGGTACCGCAGCCCACTTTTATTGTGTATTGGAGTGAGCACCTATTATACCCCATTGTTCACGACAGCATGAAAGACCCCATTTGCACAAGGTTGGATGCCGAGCTACTTATGTCCTGTTCCTCGTCCTCAGTGATCTCTCTGAAGGTATGTTCTTCCCCCCAGCCACGTACAACACCACGGGTACCAGATAGGTGACAACGAGCACCCTGGGATGCCTGTTGTGGTTGGTCTTCCTCCTCCTCCTCAAAGCCACATTCCTCCTCTGACTCCTCTTCCTCACAATCCTCTTCCAGCGTTGCCGCAGGTCCAGCAAGCAATGCTGATAAGGCTGTTTCTGGTGGTGATGGTGACCACAACTCTTCCTCTTCACGCTCATCTACGGCCTGATCCAGCACTCTTCGCAGGGCACGCTCCAGGAAGAAAACAAATGGTATGATGTCGCTGATGGTGCCTTCAAAAGGACGCATGAGCCTACAGGCATTGCGCATGAGCGTCCAGTAACGTGGCAAAAAAAATTCCCAGCTCCGCAGAGGCTGTCCTAGCACCCCGGTCATACAAATACTCGTTAACGGCTTTTTCTTGTTGGAGCAGGTGGTCGAACATTAGGAGTGTTAAATTCCAACGTGTCGGGCTGTCGCAAATCAAGCGCCTCACTGGCATGTTGTTTCGCCTCTGGATATCGGAAAAGTGCGCCATGGCCGTGTAGGAACGCCTGAAATGGCCACACACCTTCCTGGCCTGCTTAAGGACATCCTGTAAGCCTGGGTACTTATGCACAAAGCGTTGTACGATCAGATTACACACATGTGCCATGCACGGCACATGTGTCAACTTACCCAAATGCAATGCCGCCAACAAATTTCTTCCGTTGTCACAAACCACTTTGACGATCTCCAGTTGCTGCGGAGTCAGCCACTGATCCACCTGTGCGTTCAGGGCGGACATGAGTGCTGGTCCGGTGTATCTCTCTGCTTTCAGGCAAGTCAACCCCAAGACGGCGTGACACTGCTGTATACGGGATGTGGAACAGTACTTGGGGAGCTGGGGGTGTGCCGTTGATGTGGAGCAAGACGCAGCAGCAGAAGAGGACTCAGCCGAGGAGGTTATGGAAGAGGATGGAGTAGGAGGAGTAGAGGAGGTGGCAGCAGGCCTGCCTGCAAGTCATGGCGGTGTCACCAACTCCTCTGCAGTGCCACGCATTCCATGCTTGGCAGCCGTCAGCAGGTTTACCCAATGCGCAGTGTAGGTGATATACCTGCCCTTACCATGCTTTGCAGACCAGGTATCAGTGGTCAGATGGACCCTTGCCCCAACACTGTGTGCCAGACATGCCATTACTTCCTTTTGCACAATCGAGTACAGGTTGGGGATTGCCTTTTGTGCAAAGAAATTTCGGCCGGGCACCTTCTACTGCGGTGTCCCAATAGCTACAAATTTTTTGAACGTCTCAGACTCCACCAGCTTGTATGGTAAAAGCTGGCGGGCTAAGAGTTCAGTCAAGCCAGCTGTCAGACGCCGGGCAAGAGGGTGACTTTGTGACATTGACTTCTTACGCTCAAACATGTCCTTGACAGACACCTGACTGCGGGCAGATGAGCAGGAACTGCTCAAGGCGAGAGACGGAGGGGCGGATGGTTGAAAGGGGGCAAGGAGGACATCAGTGGTTAACGTGGCTGAAGATGCTGGACCAGGAGGAGGATGGCGGCTTTGAGTTTGTGTGCTGCTTGTACTCATGTGTTGATCCCATAGGCGTTTGTGATGTGCGGTCATGTGCCTTCGCAAAGCAGTTGTACCTAGGTGGGTGTTGGACTTCCCACGACTCAGTTTCTTTTGGCACAGGTTGCAAATGGCATCGCTGTTGTCAGAGGCAGACACACAGAAAAAACGCCACACTGCTGAGCTCTGCAATTACGGCATTCTGGTGGTGGCAACAGCATGCGTTGATTGGCGTGCTGTCTGGCTGACCCCGGGTGCCGATGCATGCTGTCTGACTGTGCCACTAGCTCCTTGCGACGACCTCCCCCTGCTTCCAACTCGTCTCCTCCTCCTCCTCTCTGTCTCCCAATCTCAACTTTCCCCCTGTTCTTCTTCTCTTCTAGCGGGCACCCACGTGACATCCACGGATGCATCGTGATCATCAACCACTTCACTTGTATCTGACAACTCAGCAAAGGAAGCAGCAGTGGGTACCTTCCACTGCGGTGTCCCAATAGCTACAAATTTTTTGAACGCCTCAGACCCCACCAGCTTGTATGGTAAAAGCTGGCGGGCTAAGAGTTCAGTCAAGCCAGCTGTCAGACGCCGGGCAAGAGGGTGACTTTGTGTCATTGGCTTCTTACGCTCAAACATGTCCTTGACAGACACCTGACTGTGGGCACATGAGCAGGAACTGCTCAAGGCGAGAGACGGAGGGGTGGATGGTTGAGAGGGGGCAAGGAGGACAGCAGTGCTTAACGTGGCCGAAGATGCTGGACCAGGAGGAGGATGGCGGCTTTGAGTTTGTGTGCTGCTTGTACTCATGTGTTGATCCCATAGGAGTTTGTGATGTGCGATCATGTGCCTTCGCAAAGCAGTTGTACCTAGGTGGGTGTTGGACTTCCCACGACTCAGTTTCTTTTGGCACAGGTTGCAAATGGCATCGCTGTTGTCAGAGGCAGACACACAAAAAAAATGCCACACTGCTGAGCTCTGCAATGACGGCATTCTGGTGGTGGCAACAGCATGCGTTGATTGGCGTGCTGTCTGGCTGACCCCGGGTGCCGATGCATGCTGTCTGACTGTGCCACTAGCTCCTTGCGACGACCTCCCCCTGCTTCCAACTCGTCTCCTCCTCCTCCTCTCTGTCTCCCCATCTGAACTTTCCCCCTGTTCTTCTTCTCTCCTAGCGTGACATCCACGTGACATCCACGGACGCATTGTCATCATCAACCGCTTCACTTGTATCTGACAACTCAGCAAAGGAAGCAGCAGCGGGTACAACATCATCATCAGCACACCGTACGTGTGTAATGCTGCCTGACTGAGACATATCCCTGTTATCTACATCCTCTGGCAATAATGGTTAGCCAGTGTTAGCCAGTGTTAGCCAGTCAACTATGTCCTCAGAACTTTTCAAGTTCAGGGTACATGGCCTCTGAACACTGGGCATTATTCTAGGGCCAAAGGGAATCACAGAACCACGACCACGACGGCCCCTGCGGGATGGCCTGCCTCTGCCTGTCATTTTTTTTTTGATTAGTGGTACTATGCGTGCAAGCTACTGTGACAACAGATATGAGTGGCACTGGTGTGACACTGTGCCCTGGCAGACCCTGAAATGCACACTCGTGAAGGAAACTGACTGCTACAATATTACAGTCCAAAAAGTTTATTTTGTATTAAATGCAAGCTATTGGGACACCAGATATGAGTGAGTGGTGGCACTGGGCAGGCCCTGAAACGCACACTCGTGAAGGAAACTGACTGCTATTATATTACAGTCCAAAAAGTTTTTTTTTGTTAAATGCAAGCTATTGTGACACCAGTGAGTGAGTGGTGGCACTGGGCAGGCCCTGGAACGCACACTCGTGAAGGAAACTGACTGCTATTATATTACAGTCCAAAAAGTTTATTTTTTATTAAATGCAAGCTATTGGGACACCAGATATGAGTGAGTGGTGGCACTGGGCAAGTGGGCACAGTATACGCTGCGAGCCTGACACACACGCTGGCAGGCAACTAACTGCTATTCAATCTATTACAGTCAAATTTTTTTTTTTTTTAAATGTACACTACTGTTACACCAGATATGAGTTGCACTGGTGTGACACTGTGCCCTGGCAGGCCCTGAAACGCACACTCGTGAAGGAAACTGACTGCTATTATATTACAGTCCAAAAAGTAGTTTTTTTTTAAATGCAAGCTATTGTGACACCAGTGATTGAGTGGTGGCACTGGGCAGGCCCTGAAACGCACACTAGTGAAGGAAACTGACTGCTATTATATTACAGTCAAAAAAGTTTAGGTTTTCTAAAATGCAAGCTATTGGGACACCAGTGAGTGAGTGGTGGCACTGGACAGGCCCTGAAACGCACACTAGTGAAGGAAACTGACTGTTATTATATTACAGTCCAAAACGTTTATTTTGTTAAATGCAAGCTATTGTGACAGCAGACATGAGTGGTGGCACTGGGCAAGTGGGCACAGTATACGCTGCGAGCCTGACACACACGCTGGCAGACAACTAACTGCTATTCAATCTATTACAGTCAAAATTGTATTTTTTTTTTTTAAATGTACACTACTGTTACACCAGATATGAGTTGCACTGGTGTGACACTGTGCCCTGGCAGACCCTGAAACGCACACTCGTGAAGGAAACTGACTGCTATTATATTACAGTCCAAAAAGTTTTTTTTTTTTAAATGCAAGCTATTGTGACACCAGTGATTGATTGGTGGCACTGGGCAGGCCCTGAAACGCACACTAGTGAAGGAAACTGACTGCTATTATATTACAGTCCAAACGTTTTTTTTGTTAAATGCAAGCTATTGTGACACCATATATGAGTGGTGGCACTGGGCAAGTGGGCACAGTATACGCTGCGAGCCTGACACACACGCTGGCAGACAACTAACTGCTATTCAATTTATTACAGTCAAAATTGTATTTTTTAAAAAAAATGTACACTACTGTTACACCAGATATGAGTTGCACTGGTGTGACACTGTGCCCTGGCAGACCCTGAAACGAACACTCGTGAAGGAAACTGACTGCTATTATATTACAGTCCAAAAAGTTTTTTTGTTAAATGCAAGCTATTGTGACACCAGTGAGTGAGATGTGGCACTGGGCAGGCCCTGAAACACACACTAGTGAAGGAAACTGACTGCTATTATACTACATTAAAAAAGTTTTTTTTAAATGCAAGCTATTGTGACACCAGTGAGTGACTGGTGGCACTGGGCAAGTGGGCACAGTATATGCTGTGAGCCTGACACACAGGCTGGCTGGCAGGCAGGCAACTGCAATTACATTAAACAGAAAAAAAAATAAAAGCACACTGATGTTCTAGCCCTAAAAAGGGCTTTTTGGGGTGCTGTCCTTACAGCAGAGATCAGATGAGTCCTTCAGGACTGTAGTGGACACTGAATACACTAGCCTAGCTATCAATTTCCCTATCAAATCATCAGCAGCTACACTGTCCCTACTCTCACTAAGAATGCAGCTTTACAATGAATGTAAAATGGATGCTGTCCAGGAGGTGGGAGGGTGTGGGAGGGAGGGCCTGCTGCTGAATGGCTGGAATGTGTCTGCTGACTGTGAGGTACAGGCCAGGGTCAAAGTTTACTCAATGATGACGAATAGGGGGCAGACCGAACAGCGCATGTGTTCGCCACCCGTTGCGAACGCGAACAAGCGATGTTCGCCGGGAACTATTCGCCGGCGAACTATTGACACAAAAATAAATGTGTTCATCAAAATTAAATAAGTGCAATTCTTTGAAGAATGAATTCCACCCATAACCTATGAACAGTATCAAGTCATTATAACCGCTTAAATGTATATTATAGGTGACAAAACAGTTTAAGATTAATGAAATAGTTTTGGTGTAAAGCTCAAACTCCTGCATTCTCACTGCTCAATTCTCTGCCATTTAGGAGTTTTCTCAGTTTTGCATTTAATAATTTCTACACAACAATTGCAGAAAGAGAACTAACGCAAAACAGTTGCAGTAATTAGTCCTGGTTGTTAAAATGGCCAATATGTCCAGAATTTCAATTAACTTTTAGAAGTTATGAACCAAATATTGCAAAGGATAAATTGAGGTTTTAAAGCTTAATCTTTGCAAACTTTGGCATACTGAGATTGCAACTTTAATAGTAGTCATAGAATCTAAAACCACTACACGAAAGAACATATTGGTTAAAAAAGTACATCCCGCAGGCTATTTCTATTCTGCTAAGGTTCTCAAGTACAATGATACCTCACAAGTATACCTTTGCCCATAAACCATCCCTAACCCCACTTCAGAGGCATTCCCTTTACTGATATCCGTACTGGCATCGGCAGAGGGATTTCTCAGCTCACATAGTACAGCATAATCTGTGAGTGCTCCGCACTGTGTGATTGCAGCATGAGAAGGAGATCTCCCTCTCATGCTGCAGTTCCTATATGCTGTCACAAAGTGATCAGTGGTGGGCAGCTGGCCAAGCTCAGATCACAGTGAACAGGGGGCATGCAGGGAGATTTTTATGGTTTACCTTTTTCTGGGACCAGGCACAGAGCTAAGCTATAAGGATATAAGGGGCAATCACTCTGAGCACTGCACACAGTTCACCTGTCAGCCTTGGCTCACTAATTGTGGCTCTAGCTGACAAAAGGGACCTTCAGGTATCAATCAAGAACTAGTGCTCCCTGGTATTAGCAGGGATTTAGCAGTACTGGTACTTTAACGCATACGGTCTAGAGAGTCATTAGGCCCTTAAACCCTTTGATACCAGAATATAAATACAAGAGTATAAAGTATTTTATTGATTATATTTGCTAGAATAAGATAATTTCCATAAAACCTCACTCACCCTCATTCTTATAATTACAAGCCTGTAGAACAACAAATTACTCTGCCAGAAGTCACTAGTCATTGTTATAATGAATGCAAAGTTGCTGAAAATGTCTGTTCACACCCTGCTTTGAAATTGCACAGGACGTTTCACTGGGTGATACCATTCTTACAGTCAGGGAGGGGAGAGATGTGAATGTTAGCATTATATTAGCATTCCAGAGATTGATAAAGATTACAATAGCAGCTTTAAGTATTTTAGAAATATATGACATCTGTATTTACTGTATGTGAGCATACTGATATGCTCAAGTGCAGTCATTCTTTTTAAATTCATTTTTAGTAAACTGCGCTACTATTGATTCCTTCAGAGTCCTTGCAAATACCTAGAAGCAAGTTTTTTAAAATCATTTTATTTATATGAGCAATAAAATGGTGTGCAAGAGAATGGACAACATTAACACTACTTAAGAGGAGAGTAAATACAGGTAAGAGTGCAAACTGTTGCAAAACAGTGCCAGCTTACTCCTGGTATCTTATTCACTTAAAGGGATACTATAATGCTAGGAATACAAAGTTGTACAAAGATCCCTCTGCCCCTCTGCCCCCACCAACTCCACCCCCCCCCCACTACCTAGTACGCTCGTGGCAAATCTATTACTTACCAGATCGCCACCTTTCCCCCACCGGCGACTGGTGTTGCTCCCAGTCTGGGGGGACTGCATGACAGCTCAGACAGTTCCCCCTTGGCAAATTAGGCCCCGTGGGCCATGTGATCACATGTCCGCAATAGGCAATAATAGTGCTGCCTGCAGGGTAACTGCCTGGGCTGTCAGGCAGTCTCCCTGCATCTGTAAAATAAAAAATAAAACATTATTAGGGGTAGGGTAAGGCTTAGGGAAATGCCAAAGTCCCGAATTCCCGAAGTTCCGAAGTGCCAAATTGTTGAAATTCAGAATTTCGGAAGTGCCGAACTGAACCAAAGTGCCGAATTGCCAAAGTCCCAAATTGCCGAAGTCCCGAATTTCGGAAAGTGCCAAACCAAACCAAATTTTTTGCCCATACACATCCCTAATACTAAGTGTATTTTTTTTCTACGTGCATATTTATGTAATATTTTTACATAATTAAGTAAATTTACTGATTGCAATTTGAGGGACCTGTCTGACAACCCTGGCCGAAAGTCCAGAGAATTTAATTTGCTGCACTGTATTTAACCCTTTAACTTTCCATGACACCCTAAAACCTGTACATGGGGGGTACTGTTTTCAGGGGAGGGCTGGCAGCGTTAGGCCTGGGGGGCAAATCCAGTCAAGTGGCCCATTGCACCAAGAGGAGAGTAAAAACACCAGTCACCTAAACAGACACTCAATGACAGGCACATACACACTTGCTGATTTGGCACACACTAAAAAACACACACAGACCACACACAGAAAGACACACTGTTACAGGCATACTGACTAAGACAGACAGACATACTGGCGCACACACACACACACAGACATACTGACACACACAGACATACTCATACACACACATACACCCAAACTTTACACTTTTAAAACTAGTAGACAGGGGCTGAGTAAAGAGACAGGGCTGTAGTGAGGGGACAGGGGCTGTAGTGGAGGGTATAAGCTGTAATTGGGGGTTTAGGAAATGTTGGGGGGGATAGAGGCTGAAGTAGGTTGAAGGCTACAATTTGGGAAAGGGGCTGTGGTGTGCGTGATATGGGTTGCAATTGGGGGAGAGGAGCTGTAGTGAGGATGCTAAGGGGCTGTAGTGGGGGGCATGGGGCTGAGGAAGGGGACAGGAGCTGAGAGGGGAAAAGGAGCAGGGAAAGGGTGGGATAGGGGCTGAGAGGGGGGGCAGGGGCTGCGGAAGGGGCATAGGGGCTGAGGAAAGGGACAGGGGAGGGGCAAAAGAGGACAGGGGCTGAGGAAGGGGGACAGGGGCTGAGGAAGGGGGACAGGGGCTGAGGAAGGGGGACAGGGGCTGAGGAAGGGGGACAGGGGCTGAGGAAGGGGGACAGGGGCTGAGGAAGGGGGACAGTGGCTGAGGGGGACAGGGGCTGAGGAAGGGGGACAGGGGTTGAGGAAGGGGGACAGGGGTTGAGGAAGGGGGCAGGGGTTGAGCAAGGGGACAGGGCTGAAGAAAGGTAATGGGACAGAGGCTGAGCAAGGGGACAAGGGCTGAGGAGGGAGGACAGGTGCTGACTAAGGGGACAGGGCTGAGGAGAGGGGACGGGGCTGAGGAGAGGGGACAGGGCTGAAAAAGGGGACATGGGCTAAGGGGGGGGACAGGGGCTGAGGAGGGGGGACAGGGGCTGAGGAGGGGGACAGGGGCTGAGGAGGGGGGACAGGGGCTGAGGAGGGGGGACAGGGGCTGAGGAGGGGGGACAGGGGCTGAGGAGGGGGGACAGGGGCTGAGGAGGGGGGGACAGGGGCTGAGGAGGGGGGGACATGGGCTGAGGAGGGGGGGACAGGGGCTTACTAAGGGGACAGGACTGAGGAAGGGTGACAGGGGCTGAGGTAGGGGACAGGAGCTGAGGAGGGCACAGGGGCTGAGGAGGGGACAGAGAGGAAGGGGACAGGGCTGATGAGGGGGGACAGGGGCTGAGGAGGGGAATAAAAAACAAACTAAAGTGTATTTCCCCGCTCCCTGAGTCTTACCATAGGCCAGGGAGGGGTGGGCAGGAGCAGGAGCAGCAACCATCATACAGCAGCCAGCAGTCAGTGGAGTCGGCCGGCCTCTCCTGATGATGGGGCGTGACTTCCTTTGCTCTTCTCCTAGACTCCCCAGGAGGAGGGGTTGTGACTTCCTTTGCTCTTCTCCCAGACTCCCCAGCGGTCCTGGGAGAAGAGCAGTGAAAGTCATGCCCCCTACTCCTGACATCATCAGGAGAGGCCAGCCGACTCCACTGACTGCAGGGAGAGAGATAAGTTGAAAAATTTGAGTCCTCAGCCAGAGGCAGGGGATTCAGATTTTTTAAATTTTTGCCTCCTCCCTGTGCCATCTCCTGCAACTGGGCTCCAACTCCTGGTAAACTGTTACATAATGACCAGATCCCTACCATGGAGCCCGCGGAGATGATGAATGTCCTGAGCAGGGCTGCCATCAGAAATGTTGGGGCCCCTGACACAGCTCAAGGTCTGGGCCCCCCGGTACCTGCACATGAGTCCGCCCAAAGTGCTGCCCCCCCCTTGAGTCTGCCCACAGGGATGCAGTGCCTGTACTGATTCTGGTGTGTGTGTGTGTGTGTATAGTGGGTGTAGAATGTGTGTAGTGGATGTGGTGTGTGTTTAACGGATGCAGTGTGTATAGTGGATGCAGATTGTATATTTGTGTAATGTATGAGGTATATATTAGATGCAGAGTGTGTGTTTATGTAGTGTGTGTGTGTTTATTGTGAATGCAGAGTATGGGTTTGTGTAGTGGATGTAGTGTTTGTGTGTGTGTGTATTAAATTAGATGTGTCTAGTGAATGCAGAGTGTGTGTGTTTGTGTAGTGGATGTAGTGTTTAGTGAATAGTGTGTGTGGATGGAGTGTGTGTGTGTGTGTGTGTATAGTGAATGCAGAGTGTGTCTTTGTGTAGTCGATGTAGTGTGTGTGTGTATAGTGACTAGATAGTGTTTGTGTAAGTATTTAATGTATGTATAGTGACTGCAGACTGTGTGTTTGTGTGTTTGTGTGTAGTGACTGCAGAGTGTGTGTGTTACGGTACCCAGTGTAATAAATGTCCAAACCGCCGTTTAGTAGATATTCCCCGGTCACAATACGGTATTCGGTAGCGTATGCAGCCTAAACGTGCGAACCGCTAATTAGGGAATCCTCCAAACTCTCGAACGGTACCGATACGGCTCTCTCCTTTCCGAGCTCCAATCATCCGAATCGCCAATTACAGCCGAACCACCATACGTCTTAAGCGGCATATAATTCCCATAAACAGTCTCTAGTTGCTAGTAATAAAATCTCCCCCCAATAACGAGACCAAGCTCCATTATGAGGGTAAAACATGAACTGGTTTTACTGTGGGCTACCCACCCGTATTTATGCAGGTCTCCCACTTGGTGGACACTCCCCTAGGGGACCAAATGGAAGACTGATATAATAGAAGGACATGAGGACATTTCAGACATACATCCCCTCAGTATTCCCAGCATGCATCACAGTTTCCTTCCCTCTGATCAGGAGATAATTGGGAAGTAATTCAATTATCTCCTCGAGCAGAGGCACATCGCCATTTTAACTTCAGGTTATAAAAGACATTAAAATCCATAACTTTACAACTGCCGAACATATTGTATTCGCATAACCCATCCCCAGATAGCCTGGATCTGAACGCATATTATCGACGAATAGCGCTCAGATCCCATACGTATAGTTCAATCGCCATGGAGTCAAAGTCTGTTATAGTCTTTCGGTATGCGATTGACTCCATGGGACGGCTATCTGAGTTCAAGTCTATTCGGGCTGCCAATATTCCCGAACGGCCGGCGTTCGTATATCCCGGGCGATGGAGAAGGGAAGGTTGATGGCCACAGCGGTGTTCGGTGGATTAAGTGTCCGTTTTGAGTTCCATGGGATAACCGTCGAACACCGCTGGGCTTTCGCACAGGCAAAATGGCCGCCGCCTCGTGGTCGACATACGAACGACGACCACCCTGTCTTCGGTCTTAATTGAGAAGTGGCTGCGGTTAACCTCAACGTTCTAATTGGGATCAATAGGTTAACGAGCAGCACACTTCTCTCCTGGGTGGCCGTCCGTTCGGTAGTGGCGGTCGGCAAACAAATGTATTCCCCTAGTCCAGGCATACGAACGGGGAATACAGGCAAATGGTAAAACAGACGAACACAGTGGGTTTAGTCCAGACGGATGGGTCTGTCACACGGCTCCCTCCTTGTGGAACACTCCGGCAGACCCGGTTTGACCCTTTGGCGGGTCAACTTGGGGATGACCGGACTTAGAAGAAATAGGGATGTCTGTTTGCCGGGATAACCCATCCGCATTCCCATTCTGCTTACCGGGTCGGTAGCTGATGGTGAAATTATAAGGCTGCAATGCCAAACTCCACCTCAGCAGCCTGCCATTGTCTCCTGAGACCCGGTTAAGCCAGACAAGGGGATTGTGGACTGTTACAAGAGAAAATTCTTGTCCATATAAATAAGGGCTCAGTTTCTTCAGTGCCCAGACCAGGGCTAAACACTCTTTTTCCACTGCCGCATAACTCACTTCTCGGGGTAGTAACTTTCTGCTGAGATATGCAACAGGGTGCTCTCCTCCATCCTCCCCGACCTGGCTCAGCACAGCCCCCAGTCCATACATGGAAGCATCTGTATGTACAAGAAAAAGTTTGTTAGGGACTGGGGCAGCCAGGACAGGGGCATTCACAAGAGCCTGCTTTAGGGCCTGAAACGCGGCTTCACAAGCTGGAGACCACAGGACCTGCCTAGGTAGGTTCTTTTTAGTCAGGTCAGTCAGGGGCTAGGCAATCGTGCTGTAGTCGGGGACAAAACGTCGGTAATACCCTGCTGTCCCTAGGAAGGCTAGCACTTGGGTCTTGGTGATAGGTGTGGGCCAGTTAGCTACCGCCTCTACCTTAGCTGGCTCTGGTCGCTGGCTCCCACATCCTACCCTGTGACCCAAGTACTGCACTTCTGCCATGCATAAATGGCACTTGTCCGGTTTCAAGGTCAGGCTGGCGGCCCGAATCTTGTCCAGCACTACCCCCACGTGTACTAGATGGTCTTCCCAGGACTCACTGTAGACCGCAATGTCGTCCAGGTATGCACATGCAAATCCCTGGAAGCCATCGAGGAGCCTATCCACCATACGCTGGAAGGTAGCCGGAGCATTCTTCATCCCGAATGGCATAACCTTAAACTGGTATAGGCCAAACGGGATGACGAATGCCGACTTAGGGATAGCATCCTCGGCCAGGGGGATCTGCCAATAACCTTTGCATAGGTCAATGGTGGTCAGATAGCGTCCCCTGGCAATGCGGTCTAATAACTCGTCTACCCGGGGCATCGGGTAGGCGTCAGTGGTGGTCCGCTCGTTGAGCCGCCTGTAATCTACACAGAACCGGGTGGTCCCATCTTTCTTAGGCACTAGGACTACAGGCGAAGCCCAAGGACTGTCCGAGTGCTCAATAACCCCCAGCCGGGTCATCTCCTGTATCTCCTTCCGCATTCCTTCTCGGACTGCTTCAGGGATACGGTATGGGGGTTGTCGTAGGGGGTTCTGTCCGGGTGTCTCGACCTTGTGCACAGCTAGGGTAGTGTACCCGGGTTCTTGGGAGAACGTCGCCTGCTTCTCCCACAGAAGCTGTCTTGCCTGTACCTTCTCGGCCGGGTTTAGTCAGTCTCCTAGCTGCACAAGGCTAGTAAGGTCAGTCTGGGTATCTTTCTCTAACAAGTCAGGTAAAGATAAGTTCTCTGGGTCATCAGTAGCTGGGGCACAAACTGCCGCAACCTCCTCTGGTCGCTCCTGATACTCCTTGAGCATGTTCACATGAAAGGATCGCTGAACCCTTTCATCTGAACAGCTGGCTATAAGGTAGGTAGTATCACATACCTTATACATACAGTGGGTGGAATGTTGTGGTTCAAAATTAGATACAGTGATATTGAGGTCGATGAAGTAACTGTGGAGATATAAACGTACAGATACCTAGTGCAATATTGTACTGTAAAATACAACTTCAACATACAGTGTATAGCTCAGTACTCACAAGGAGGGAGCCAATTGGAAATGGCTCAGTCCTGACGCCTGTGGGATAATTAGAAGGGATCCCACTCCCTTCCAAAGTGCAGGTGCTTTTCTGTGTCTTTAAAAAAGGAATGTCCACACCAATGTGAGATTGGGGACTAAGTCCTTTTATTGGTAAGATAAAAGTGGATATGCAGCACAGCAAAGTGCAAATAAAATAAAAGCAAAACAAAAACAAAATTGATAAAATCACTAAAATAGTGCTGTAGTAAATAAGTCCACTGTGGGGTAAAAGAAATTACTTGCAAAACGCGTTTCGCCCAAGTCCTGGGCTTCCTCAGTTGCTACAGGTGTCTTTCAGATGTTCTGTTTATGTACCCACTTCGGAGGGTGTTCATTTCCGGGTTCGCGTCGGTATCTCCACTTCCGGTCGCGTGTCGATGACGTACTTCCGGTCCGCGGTCCTGTTGTTGGAACGCATATGCGTTCCAAATCGTCAATAACTTTATTGTTCTTTGACAAAGTCCCATATACATGTTAAATCCGATGTCCATTTAGTAAAGTGGAAAGAAGAGCAAAAAATAATAACAGATCTTCATATTAAGACCATCCAAATGGCTAGAAATATATAAATTGAGTTAGTATTGGGAAAATGTGATAATGAAAGAAACAGTAAACCTGGTGAGAAGGTGATTTATGAGTATCATCTTTCATAGGTGGAACGTGCAGCATTTAAAAGTGTATGAAATTAAATACTGTGGTAAGGGATTTGTGGTTAGAACATCAATTGGAATATATAGTTTCTAAACAGAATTTAAGGCATAAATAATTATAAAACAGAATAAAAAGAAATAAAAATCGAAATAAAAATTGATATTAAAAAGTTATAAACAGAAACTTAGTTTAAAATAACTTTTCCATACATGTTATAAGAAATGGCATATTTCAAAGTCTGCATTGAGGCCGTTGGGTATGAGGGTATTGAAATTAAAAATGAATTTCATCTCTTCTTTGCCTAATTTATTAATATAGTTACCTCCCCTCCAATCCTTTTTAACTAATTTAATTGCACAAAAGAATAGTCCTGTAGGGTCCTGGTTATGTCGAGTCTTAAAGTGTTGGGAGACAGAGTGCGTTTCCAGACCTTTTTTTATGTTGCGGACATGTTCTGCAATCCGTACATTTAGGGGTCGTATGGTTCTTCCTATATATAGGAGATTGCATGGGCATTTAAGTACATAAATAATTCCCTTCGAATGGCATGTAAGGTGGTCTTTAATTTTATACGGGCGACCTATTATTGCACTTATGTCTATGAAGTGTCTTTTACTGTTTTTGGTCCCTCTACATGGTAGGCACTCTCCACACCCATAAAATCCTATCAGGTCGTTAATAAAGTGCTTAGGTACTGTGGTTTCTAAATTGCTTCTAACCAGCGTATTTCTTAAGTTGCTGGTGCCTCTAAAAATCATTTTTGGTTTGGGGGGTAAAATATCCTTAAGTATGGGGTCGTCCTTCAGGATGTGCCAATATTTATTGATGGCTTTCTGTACTTTTCTAGCATTTCCATTATATTTACTAATAAAAGGAACCCCTTCGTAATTGCATGTCTTTATTTTGGGTTTGTATTTTAAAAGTTGGTTTCTTTCCAGGAGTCTAACTTCTTCCATGTCTTTCTTTAGGGTGTCCTCATTATACCCTTTCTCTATGAACTGTTGTTTTATGTACTCGGCCTGTTTGGTATACTCCGTTTCCTCTCTACAGTTCCTCCGGATTCTTTTGAACTGTCCTTTGGGGGCATTGGTTAGCCAGGGCTTATGGTGGCAGCTATCTCTGTTGATGTAACTATTAGAGTCCACCGGTTTGAAGTAGTTCCTGGTAAAAATACGTGATTCTTTGATGTAAATATTTAAATCTAGAAAATTAATGTTATTGTTACTCACATCACTAGATAGTTTAACGCCCCAATCATTGGTATTAAGGAATTCTAAAAACTTGGTTAATTCATAACTACTGCCTGTCCAGATAAAAAATATGTCATCTATGTACCTGCGGTAGGACACCAAGTTTGCCCTCCATTCATGGCCACTAGAAATAAAAAATTATTCCCAGTATGCCATGAACAAGTTTGCGTAACTGGGGGCGAACTTGGTGCCCATCGCTGTACCGCAGATCTGTAAGTAAAAACAGTCTTGAAACCAGAAAAAATTGTTGGTTAAAATTAATAAAATCCCTTCTAAAATGAACTCTATTTGTTCCTTTTTAAAAGATGACTTCTCTAAAAAGTATTTGGCTGCTTCTATTCCTTTATTGTGGGGGATGGCACTGTACAATGAGCTGACGTCACACGTGACTAGGAAATTCCCTTCTTGCCACTCCGTCTGTTCTAATATTTGCAGCATGTTAATGGTGTCCTTCAGGTAATATGGCGTTTTCACTACTAAAGGTTGCAACATGATATCGATGTATTCGGATACCCGTGTGGATACCGAGTCAATACCCGATATGATCGGCCTGCCTGGTGGATTGTGCTGATCTTTATGCACCTTCGGTAGATGATAGAATACCGGAACTTTGGGATAATTTATCGACAGGTAATCAGCTTCTTTTTCATTGATAATCTCCAATTCTTTCCCTTTGAGGATGTATTTCTCGAACTTTTTTTGTATTTCACTCATAGGATTTGATGGTAGCTGTCGATACGTCAGTGGGTCCAACAGAATTCTGTCCGCTTCTTTGATGTAATGCTCTTTGTTAAAGATGACGATCCCTCCCCCCTTGTCCGCCGGTTTTATTACGATGTCCTTATTTTTACTCATCTCTTTGATAGTTTTTTGTTCTTTCCGGGATATGTTTTGTTGATAAGGGGTAATTTTCTTAATCTTATTAATATCTTTCATGACCATGATCTCAAAGGCCTTCATTTGATCCGAGATCATGTGTCTCGGAAAAAATGTGGACTTGTTTTTGAGGTCAGAGTGTATGAAGGTGTCGTCTTGTATAGTAGTTGGTACTTCCCTTTTATCGTAGAAAAATTTCTTCAAGGATAACTTCCTAATAAAATGGTTAAGATCAATAAAAAAATCAAAAGAATTAAAATCTGCTGTGGGTGCAAACTTCAAGCCTTTTTTTAAAACCAGTGTTTGTTCCACTGTAAGATCCTTCTGTGTCAAATTAAAAATGCCCTTTACATCCGTTTCCTGTTTCTTTTCTCCCTGTAATGCTCTTGCTCTTCTTCTTCTTCTTCTATGCTCCTTTGTCTCTTCCCAGGGGATTCTTGGGGAAGAGTCTTCTGGGACCACTGTAATCTGTTGTTGGTTGGGTCCTTCCGAAAAAACAGGGAGGACGAAGATGCTGTTCTCATTGTTGTTGTGTCTTGCCTTAATTGTGTGTGTGATTCAACAGTGTTTGTTGTTCCTGAGTCCCTGTTCCTCCTACTTTCTGTTGGTTTCTTTACTGCTCCATTTTCAGTAGATTTCCTTGGTGTTCCATTTTTGACCACTGAACTATAACTTCTTCTATCTTCATTCGAAGCGTGCTTTCTTGGTCCTTGGGTATTTTGTTCCCGGTATGTCTGGCGACGTTGTCCTTGTGTATCGGGTTCCCACCGAGTGCTTTGATATTTTGGTTGGGATCTCTCTCTATGGTTTCCTGATCTCTTTGATGGGGATCTTCCTCTGTAATTGCCTAGTCTTATGTGATTGTCATACCTCGAATATCCTCTCTTTCTGTCATTCCTATTCTTGTAAGGGCTCACTTCCCTTGGTTTTCCATTTCCATTTTGTTTTCTTACGTTTCCTGTTTTATAATCGTTCACATCCCTGAGATATTTTCTTTTTTTAGTTTCTATCACCATATTTTCCACTTTATCTACTTTCGTTCTGATGTCCTTAATTATATTATTGAAGACTTCGGGGCTGGTGTTCTCAATGAGGCTCTCTTTCCATTTAATAATATCCTCATTGAGTTTGGGCAGGTTTTCCTCCCTTCTGGCTACAATGTAGCCCATAAGGCTAAAGGAAAAACCGTCCAACATTTGGTTCCAACCTGTCATAAAGTGAGGGTCGTCTCTGTCTGAGGTAGGTTCTTTCGTAAATCTGAGCCCTCTCGGGGTTATTCTTTCGTTAACGTATTTGTTTAATGTTGCAATCTCCCATTTGGTTTTCATCTCCTTTATTAATGTTTTTTTCTAGATTATATTTACTCTTATCAACATTATTATAATCTTGTGCCGGGGTACTGTCTTTCCCCCCTATAAAACACATGTCTATATTCTCAATACGGTAGTTCCTATTTTCCAAAAATGTCATTTTGAAATAAACTAGGGGACGCTTAACTCTGTGAGAGGATATCAATACAATATACAAATAAAAGTACAGAGTCACAGCGTGTTACCCAAATATAAACCAACAACGCTCAAAACACCCGTGTGGTAACCTCTCTATCCACACTAAAAATCACAGCAAATCATATACATACAGTGGGTGGAATGTTATCACATACCTGAGCTAACACCTTATACGGGCCCTGCCAAGATGCTTGCATCTTGTTTGCCTTCACAGGCTTGAGCACTAGAACCTTCTGCCCAACCTGGAAGACCCGCTGTCGGGCACCCCGATCGTACCATCGCTTCTGTCTCCCCTGGGCCGCCTGGAGATTCTCCCTTACCATCAGTGATAGTTTCTCCATGCGGTCCCGGAGTTCCAGAACATATGGCACTATGGGGGTCCCATCTTCCTCTGTCTCCCCCTCCCAGTGTCCTCTGATGAGATCTAGGGGTCCACGGACCCTTCTCCCATAGAGTAACTCAAAGGGGGAGAACCCAGTAGACTCCTGGGGCACCTCTCTGTATGCAAATAGCAGATGAGGCAGGACTCACTCCCAGTCCCTGCAAGTGTCAGTAAAGGTCCTCAGCATCTGTTTGAGGGTGCCATTAAATCGTTCGCAGAGACCGTTAGTCTGTGGATGATAAGGTGAGCTAAGCAGCGGTTTAATGCCGCACACCTTCCACAGCTGCTGGGTAAGCACAGCGGTAAACTGAGTTCCCTGATCAGAGAGGATCTCCTGAGGGAACCCGACCCTAGTAAAAATTTTAACCAGGGCATCAGCAACCGTCTCTGCCTCTATATTAGACAGCGCTACTGCCTCTGGATAACGTGTGGCGTAGTCCACCACGGTAAGAATGTATTTCTTACCGGAGGGGCTAGCCCTGACCAGTGGACCCACAATGTCAACGGCTATGCGGGAAAAGGGTTCTCCAATGATAGGCATCGACTGAAGCCTAGCTTTTGGGCGATCTCCCCGCTTACCTACCCGTTGACAGGTGTCGCACGTGCTACAATACATCCGCACATCTCGGTTAAAATTGGGCCAGAAAAAGTTTTGGGTGATTCTATGAGCTGTGCGGTGGGAACCTAGATGGCCCGCTAACGGCACATCATGCCCAATCCGCAGAATGTCCTGCCGATACTTTGCAGGTACTACTAGCTGTCGTTTCTGCGGAGGGGTACTCGGTTTCTGGGACGGTTTCGGGATCCTGTACAGCCTATCCCCCACCCATTCGTAGTGTTTCCCATCTACTCCTTTTTCCCCAGAGTCGGCCCTGGCCCTGTACTTTGCTAACGTCGGGTCTTCCCTAGTTTCTTTCCCGTACATTTCTGGGGTATCCCAGCCTAACGGGGCCTGGTCTAAGGTACAAGTCGGGGTAGAGAGTCTTACCTGGGTCTCAGCAGCAGGTGGGCCGGTCTCGGCGGCACGGGTCGTGACAGCATCCACTGCAGCGGGACCCATGGGGGCGTAGGCTGAAACCAGGGGAGCCAAGTCATTGCCAAGGAGAACATCAGCGGGTAAATCCTTGATGACCCCCACATTCACGTGTCTAGCGCCCACTCCCCAATCCAAATGTACCCGGGCAATGGGTAGATGAAATACTGCACCCCCGGCTACTCGTACTGCAACCGTGTCCCCGGTATGTTGAGCTTCGGACACCAGGTGCTTCTGGAGCAAAGTCAGGGTTGCACCAGTATCTCGTAGACCACTGACCTCCCTTCTGTTGACCTTTACATTTTGACGGTGGTGTTGTCTGTTATCCTGGTGGGCAGCCTGAACTGGGTCTGCCTCATGTAAGATGCCCCAGCATTCCTCTTCCCCTACACAGTGGGCTGCTGGGAGAGGTGGTCGGGGATTGCCCCCTGCGGGTCTCCTCCAGGACTGGCTCTGGTTTGCACTGTTCATCGGGCACTCCGGTCGTTTGTGCCCTATCTGATTGCACAGGTAGCACCGACTGGGTTGGGAGTACTCTCGGGAGTTAAACCGGGGTGGACGTTGATACTGGGCAGACGGGGGGGGGGGGGTGCAGACGGCCGATTCATTCATGGGCAGCTGATAAGTGGTAGCTGCTGGTTTGTATTCCACTCTGGCGGGAGCCTTGCTGATGGAATTGTCCAGTTTGCGGGCATCGGTATACTCATCCGCCAGGCGAGCTGCTTCATGTAGAGTGGAGGGTTTACGGTCCCTTACCCACTCTCTGACCCCTGCTGGTAATTTGTCGAAGCAATGTTCTAATAGGAACATCTGCAGTACCTCTTCTCCAGACACCGCCTGGCACCCTGCCATCCAGTGGGCAGCTGTGCGGTGTACCTTACATGCCCATTCAACGTAGGAGTCCCCAGTTGTTTTAGCAGTGTCTCGGATCCTCCTCCGGTATGCCTCGGGTGTAACGGCATACCGGGAAAGTAAAGCTTCCCTGACGGTCACATAATCCCCGATCTCCTCGTCAGGAATGGCCCGAAAAGCGTCGCTGGCCCGGCCGGATAACTTGCCGGATAATATAGTAACCCAGTCTTCCAGGGGTACCTTGTGCAGGGCACATTGCTGCTCAAAATCAGCAAGGTACCCATCAATCTCTCCTTCTGTCTCACTGAAGGCTTTAAACGCTGCAAATGGCACTTTCTTTCTGTCCCCCGGGTTTGCTGTGACTGGGGCTGCTGCAGCACCGCTTTGGCGTAGCAGGTTGGCCTCCACAGCGGCTTGAACCTGGGTGAAGATCTCTGCAGATGGGTTGGGACCATAATGGGCCAGCCTAATTCTTACCGCCCGGTCAAATCTTGCCTCCTCGGGGGTTCTGTCGTCTGGGCTGGGTCCATTGGTTCCCTCTGCCGCTGGTACTCCATCCATTTCCAGCAATAAAGCAATAATGTCCCTCTTCTTGAGGTTACTGGCCTGTCCGCCTCTTTGTTCCAATAAGTCTTTTAGGGTAGCTCTTCTCAGGTTTTGGTATTGTAATTCCATTTAATCCTGGTCGTAGTGGTCTCTTTGGGCGCTGAGGATCATCCCGTCGCTTGCCACCAGTTGTTACGGTACCCAGTGAAATAAATGTCCAAACCGCCGTTTAGTAGATATTCCCCCGGTCACAATGCGGTAGTCGGTAGCGTATGCAGCCTAAACGTGCGAACCGCTAATTAGGGAATCCTCCAAACTCTCGAACGGTACCGATACGGCTCTCTCCTTTTCGAGCTCCAATCATCCGAATCGCCAATTACAACCGAACCACCATACGTCTTAAGCGGCATATAATTCCCATAAACAGACTCTAGTTGCTAGTAATAAAATCTCCCCCCAATAACGAGACCAAGCTCCATTATGAGGGTAAAACATGAACTGGCTTTACTGTGGGCTACCCGCCCGTATTTATGCAGGTCTCCCACTTGGTGGACATTCCCCTAGGGGACCAAATGGAAGACTGATATAATAGAAGGACATGAGGACATTTCAGACATACATCCCCCCCAGTATTCCCAGCATGCATCACAGTTTCCTTCCCTCTGCTCAGGAGATAATTGGGAAGTAATTCAATTATCTCCTCGAGCAGAGGCACATCGCCATTTTAACTTCAGGTTATAAAAGACATTAAAATCCATAACTTTACAACTGCCGAACATATTGTATTCGCATAACCCATCCCCAGATAGCTTGGATCTGAACGCATATTATCGACGAATAGCGCTCAGATCCCATACGTATAGTTCAATCGCCATGGAGTCAAAGTCTGTTATAGTCTTTCGGTATGCGATTGACTCCATGGGACGGCTATCTGAGTTCAAGTCTATTCGGGCTGCCAATATTCCTGAACGGCCGGCGTTCGTATATCCCGGGCGATGGAGAAGGGAAGGTTGATGGCCACAGCGGTGTTCGGTGGATTAAGTGTCCGTTTTGAGTTCCATGGGATAACCGTCGAACACCGCTGGGCTTTCGCACAGGCAAAATGGCCGCCGCCTCGTGGTCGACATACGAACGACGACCACCCTGTCTTCGGTCTTAATTGAGAAGTGGCTGCGGTTAACCTCAACGTTCTAATTGGGATCAATAGGTTAACGAGCAGCACACTTCTCTCCTGGGTGGCCGTCCGTTCGGTAGTGACGGTCGGCAAACGAATGTATTCCCCTAGTCCAGGCATACGAACGGGGAATACAGGCAAATGGTAAAACAGACGAACACAGTGGGTTTAGTCCAGACGGATGGGTCTGTCACAGTGTGTGTTTGTGTTGGGATGTAGTGTGTGTAAATATTTGTGAATAGTGTGTGTATATGTTAGTGTATAGTTTGTATTAATGTTGGTGTATAGTGTGTGTGTAAATGTTGGACAATAGTTGTGTGTGTGTGTGTGTGTGTGTAAATGTATGGGGCTGCAAAATGTAGGTGGAAAAGCCTACATTAATTGTAATGTTTTATTCCCCCCTCCCTGCATCTCACCTGTGGCCATGGAGGGGGGAGATCATTGACTGGAGGTCCTGAGGAATGCTGCAGCCCCCCGCTACCTGTATTCTGCAGGGGGCCCAGCACACTTGAACTCACAGCTCCAGCATCCCAGTCAGGTTCTCTACCATACTATCCACCTGGGGTCCTCCATATCTGTCTGCATTATCCTGCTTCCCGACTCCTTGCCTGGATGGAGCAGTGCTGATCTACCTGCAGCCCTTTGTCAATTAGTGTCAGCTGCTCCTAATCAGCAGGCTGGTATCTGGTCATTTTTTTTTTCTGCTGGACCTTTGCTACTCTGCTGACTGATTTCCTGGACTCTGACCTCTGCCTGCTATACTGACTACGTTACTCCACTGCCAGTCCTGACTCTGCCTTTTGTGTGGCCCTGCCTTTGGATTTCCCCTTAATCTGTACTGCGCATTTGGTTTTTGCCTCCTCCCTGTGCCATCTCCTGCAACTGGACTCCAACTCCTGGTAAACTATTACACATTGTTTTTTTGCATTTTTAACACACAAACATATATACATTCTAACTTTTGGCCCTAAGAGGGTTACCAAATTTGAAGTTCATTCTTTACATAGGTATTGTCAATAGGGCTAAGCATGTTTCTGGGGCCTCTATTTAACCCTATTTAATCCTTGGATCCTAGGCAGCTCCCAAGAGTCTCTTTATGGTTACACATGCTCTTTGATACTTCTGGAGTTTCAAGAATATGGAGCTCAATACAGAAATACATTTTAGAACCTTTTGCAAGCATTCAGTCTTGGCAGGTAAACCTGCAAATGTATGAATTACCCTATAAAAAGTACTCCTAACTACATCCCAATGAATATTAAATAACTAATGGAAGTCATATGGAAATTAGCAGTACAATGTTCCTTTTGTCTTTGTAGCTTCTAATTTTGTATTTATTGCAGATTTTACAATTGGGGTTAGTGCAATTGAAATATTATCTTTTTATTTTCATCCAAACATTTTAGTATTAATATGCATAACTTGCACTTTATTACTAGCACACAAGAAAAAAAGCTCTTGGAGATTATGTACTCTATTATATGAGCCAAGTAGAAACAAAAGTCAAATGTTTTGACCATATGATTAGTTAGTGTAGTCCTATCACCAAATTTAAGAAGTCAGTCCTTCAACAACAGCTGTCTGCTGTTATTAGATGTCAGTACAAACATTTCTAGGAAAACATCTATGAATCAGATAACTGATCACTGGTGACTGGAAAAAAAACATCCAAAGAGCTGAGGGTGAAAGTTTAAAATCAAAACTACTTTCTTTTTCACAATTGCATTAGATTTTTTTTTAAAGTGCTATTAAAAAAATCATGGATTTCTCATGTTTTAAACATAGAAACATAGAATGTGACGGCAGATAAGAACCATTCGGCCCAGTTTTCTAAATACTTTCATTAGTCCCTGGCCTTATCTTATAGTTAGGATAGCCTTATGCCTATCCCACACATGCTTAAACTCCTTTACTGTGTTAACCTCTACCACTTCAGCTGGAAGGCTATTCCATGCATCCACTACCCTCTCAGTAAAGTAATACTTCCTGATATTATTTTTAAACCTTTGTCCCTCTAATTTAAGACTATGTCCTCTTGTTGTGGTAGTTTTTCTTCTTTTAACCCCTTAAGACCGCAGCCAAATGTACAAGTTGTGAACCAAAAAAAATGTAAACAAACCACAGATTTTGACTATATGTCTGTTCAACAATAATTTACCTCTTTCATATTAAATGCACCCACACTTATTATATATCATTTTGTTCAGGGGAAACAGGGCTTTCATTTAACATCCAATATTTAGGTATGGAACATAACGTAATATGAATAAAATATAAAAAAATGAGAGAAAATATGATTTTTTTAAAATTTTCTTAGTTCTATGTGACATTCTAACTGTGAATGTCATAATACTGTTTGCTTTTACTGCAATAAAATACACATATTTGTATTCAGCGATGTCTCACGTGTAAAACAGTACCCCCTATGTACAGGTTTTATGGTGTTTTGGGAAGTTACAGGGTCAAATATAGCATGTTACACTTTTCAGTTTTTTCACATTGAAATTTGCCAGTTTGGTTATGTTGCCTTTGAGACTGTATGGTAGCCCAGGAATGAAAATTACCCCCATGATGGCATACCATTTGCAAAAGTAGACAACCCAAGGTATTGCAAATGGGGTATGTCCAGTCTTTTTTAGTAGCCACTTGGTCACAAACACTAGCCAAAGTTAACGTTAATATTTGTTTGTGTGTGAAAAATGCAAAAAACTAATTTGAAAGCCAATTTTGGCCAGTGTTTGTGACTAAGTGGCTACTAAAAAAGACTGAACATACCCCATTTGCAATACCTTGGGTTGTCTACTTTTGCAAATGGTATGCCATTATGGAGGTAATTCTTATTTCTGGGCTACTATACGGTCTCAAAGCCAACGTAACCAATCTGGCGAATTTCATTGTGAAAAAACTGAAACGCAAGCCTTATATTTGACTCTGTAACTTTTGAAAACACCATAAAACCTGTACATGAGGGGTACTGTTATACTCAGGAGACTTTGCTGAACACAAATATTTGTGTTTCAAAACAGTTAAAAGTATGACAGCAAAAATATCGTCAGTGTAAGTGCCGTTTGTGTGCGAAAAAGGCAATAAATTTCACTTTCCCTGACGATATCATTGTTGTAATAAATTTTACGGTTTTGAAACACAAATATTTGTATTCAGCGATGTCTCCCGAGTAAAACAGTACCCCCCATGTACAGGTTTTATAGTGTCTTGGAAAGTTATAGGGTTAAATATAGTGCTAGCAAATTAAATTCCCTATACTTTCGGCCTGGGTTGTTAGGCAGGTCCCGCTAATTGTAATTAATTAGGATACCTAATTATGTAAAATTATTACATAAATATATATGTAAAATTATTATATATACACGTGTGTGTGTATATATATATATGTATATATATGTATATAATTTTTTTACTATTATTTTTATTTATATATAGGTATACATATAGTGATGTATACGTATATACTTGGGTATATTATTTCGTTCTACGTGTATTTTGATCTATATATATATATATATATATATATATATATATAGATATATATATATATATTATCAAAATACAGTTAGAACGAAATTACACACATATATATTTTTAATTATTTATTTTTTTATTTTAATTTTTTTTACGTATTTACATATTTTTTTATTATAATATATATATATATATATATATATATATAATTATGTATATATTTAATCAATATCCTTCTACGTGTATTTTGATATTAATATATATATATATATATAATTATATATATAAATATTAAAATACACTTAGTGTATGTGTAAATGTGTGCGTATATATATATATATTATATATAGATCATATATATAATATATATATAAATGATGTAAGTGTATTTTATTTTTAACTCTAATTTTTTTTTTTTTTTACATTAAGGGGTTAATAGGGGAGGAGAGGGGCAGAGACAGTGTCAGCCAGTGATTTTACATCACTGGCTGACACACAGGATCAGTGATCACAGTGACAGGCTGTCACTGTGATCACCTCCTGCAGATCGCGGTAATTGGCCACAGGGGGAGTGCCTGGGTGGCCAGGCATGCCCCCCACCGCGATCTGCAGGGGGATCCTGCCTGCAGTTACTATGTGTCAGCCAATAGGCTGACACATAGTAACTCTGATCGCAGTGACAGGCTGTCACTGCGATCAGATCGCAGGGAGAGGCTGTCTCTGCATTCAGATCGCAGAGACAGCCTCTCCCTGCGATCATACTCTGCAGATCGCGGTCACTGACCGCAGGGGGACTGCCTGGGGGGCCAGGCATGTCCCCCGACCGCGATCTGCTGCAGAGAATTCCGCCGGCTCCATGTGTCAGCCGATTTTAAAATCGTCTGACACATGGTAAATACCGATCGCAGTGACAGCCTGTCACTGCGATCGGAAGCTGCAGACCGCGGTCCCCAGGCACAGGGGGGCTGCCTGGGGGGCCAGGCATGCCCCCCGACCGCGATCTGCAGCGGCCATGTTCCGCCGGCCACGTGGGGCTGAAGACCGCCCAGGACGTACTATGCCGTCCTGCGGCGTTTAGAGCCACCAAAATAAGGACGGCATAGTACGTCCTGCGGTCTTAAGGGGTTAAATACAGTCTCCTCCTTTACTGTGTTGATTCCCTTTATGTATTTAAATGTTTCTATCATATCCCCCCTGTCTCGTCTTTCCTCCAAGCTATACATGTTAAGATCCTTTAACCTTTCCTGGTAAGTTTTATCCTGCAATCCATGAACCAGTTTAGTAGCCCTTCTTTGAACTCTCTCTAAGGTATCAACAGTGGCGGCTCTAGACTTGGCGAGGCCTTAGGCGAGACTCATACATGAGGCCCCCACTAACACCATTATTGAAAAAATAGCAGTTGATTTGTGTGTATACAGGGCCGTCTTTAATTTTGATTGAAGCCTGGGCAAGCATTTACTTGGGCCCCCTGACTACATATAGATACGCACAAATACACTACCTGACACACATTCGCAGATACACACTGACCGCATATAGATACACACAAGAACATACAGATACACACAGACTACATATAGATACACTAACACACACATAGACACACACAGATACAAACACTGGAATACATGCAGATACAAAGGTACACACACTGACTTCATATAGATACATCGACACACATACAGACACACAGATACACAACCTGACACACATGCAGATATACAGATACAAACACTGACACATACAGATACACACACAAACACAAATGGACAACATACAGATACACATTCTGACAGACGTACTGACACAGACAGCCATACTGAAACACACATACACAAAGACATACTGAACCACACAGACACTGACGGACTCACGCACACAGACATACAGATACACTGACAGACATACTGGCACATATACACACAGACAGATGGACATAATGAAACACACATACACTGACAGACATATTGACAAACACAGACATACAGAACCACACTGACAGACTCACACATAGACATACAGACATTCTGGCACACATACAGACAAACATACTGAAACACACATACAGACATACAGACACACTAACAGACTCACACACACAGACATACTGACAGACACACACACACACACACACAGACATACTGACACACTGACAGACTCTCACACACACACACACACACACAGACATACTGACACACTGACAGACATACACACATACATACATACATACATACATACTGAAGCACACAGACACTGACAGACTCACACATATACATACAGATACACTGACAGACATACTGGCACACTAACACATACACACACTCAGACACTAATGCAAAAGTTCATAACCACGGTGTGACGGGGCTGACAGTGTGAGGTGGGTTGACATAGTGTTAAGGGCTGACAGTGTGAGGTGGGGTGACAGTGTTAGGGGCTGACAATGTGAGGTGGGGTGACAGGATGAGAGGGGGTGACATAATGTGAGGTGGGGTGACATGGTGAGAGGGGGTGACAGTGTTAGGGGCTGACAATGTGAGGTGGAGTGACATGGTGAGAGGGGATGACATAGTGTTAGGGGCTTACAATGTGAGGTGGAGTGACAGGGTGAGATGGGATGACAGTGTTAGGGGCTGACAATGTGAGGTGGGGTGACAGGCTGAGAGGGAGTGACATATTGTTTGGGGAGTGGCAGGATGAGGTGACAGAGTAAGGGGGTTGACATAGTGTGGGGGGTCACAGGGTGGGTGACAGAGTAAGAGGTGGGGTGACAGTGTGAGGGGGTGACAGGTGGGGCGAGAAAGGGGTGACAGGTGAGGTGGCAGGGTGAGAGGTAGGTAAAAGGGTGAGGGGGTGACAGGTGGGGTGACAAGGTGAGAGGGGGCGAGAGGGAGGTGGCAGGGTGAGAGGGGGTGACAGGTGGGGTGACAGATGGGTTTGCTGGGTGACAGGTGGGGTGGCAGGGTGAGAGAGGGGTGACAGGTGGGGTGAGAGGGGGTGACAGGTGGGGTGACCGGGTGAGAGAAGGGTGACAGGTGGGGTGGTTGCAGGGTGAGGGGTGTGACAGGGTGAGGGGGGTGACAGGTGGGGTGGTAGGGTGAGGGGGGTGACAGGGTGAGGTGACAGAGTAAGGGGGTGACAGTGGGGGGGTCACAGGGTGGGTGACAGAGTAAGAGGGGGTGACATGGTGAAAGGAGGTGACAGGGGGGTGGCATGGTGAGAGGGGGGTGACAGGTGGGGTGGCAGGGTGAGGGGGGTGACAAAGTGAGGGGGTGACAGATGGGGTGGCAGGGTGAGGGGAGGTGACAAAGTGAGGGGGTGACAGGTGGTGTGGCAGGGTGAGAGAGTGGTGACAGGTGGGTGGCAGGGGGAGGGAGGTGACAGTGTGATAGGTGGGGTGGCAGGTGGTGTGACTGGGTTAGGGGGTGGCAGGTGGGGTGGCAGGGTGAGAGAGGGGTGACAGGTGGGTGGCAGGGGGAAGGAGGTGACAGTGTGACAGGTGGGGTGGCAGGTGGTGTGACTGGGTGGGGAGAGTGACAGGGGGGGTGGCTGAGTGAGGGAGGGGGGGTGGCTGAGTGAGGGGGGGTGACAGGTGGGGTGGCTGGGTGACAGATGGGGTGACTGGGTGAGGGGGTGGCAGATAGGGTGAGGGGGTGGCAGATAGGGTGAGGGGGTGACAGGTGGGGTGGCAGGGTGACAGATGGGGTGACTGGGTGAGGAGAGTGGCAGATGGGGTGACTGGGTGAGGAGGGTGGCAGATGGGGTGACTGGGTGAGGAGGGTGGCAGATGGGGTGACAGGGTGAGGGGGTGGCAGGTGGGGTGACAGATGTGGTGACTGGGTGAGGGGGTGGCAGAAGGGGGGCAGATGGGGTGACAGGGTGAGGGGGTGGCAGATGGGGTGACAGGGTGAGGGGGTGGCAGATGGGGTGACATGGTGAGGGGGTGACATGGTGACAGATGGGGTGACTGGGTGAGGGGGGTGACAGGTGGGGTGACAGGTGGGGTGGCAGAGTGGCAGAGGGGTTGACAGGGTGAGGGGGGTGACAGGTGGGGTGGCAGATGGGGTGACATGTGGGGTGGCGGGGTGACATGTGGGGTGGCAGGGTGACAGATGGGGTGACTGGGTGGCAGATGGGGTGACAGGGTGAGGGGGTGGCAGGTGGGGTGACAGGTGGGGTGGCAGGGTGACAGATGGGGTGGCAGGGTGACAGATGGGGTGACTGGGTGGCAGATGGGGTGACAGGGTGAGGGGGTGGCAGGTGGGGTGACAGGTGGGGTGGCAGGGTGACAAGTGGGGTGGCAGGGTGACAGATGGGGTGACTGGGTGAGGGGGTGGCAGATAGGGTGGCAGATGGGGTGACAGGTGGGGTGGCAGGGTGACAGATGGGGTGACTGGGTGAGGGGGGTGACAGATGGGGTGAGGGGGTGGCATTTGGGGTGACATGGTGAGGGGGTGACATGTGGGGTGGCAGGGTGACAGATGGGGTGACTGGGTGAGGGGGTGACATGTGGGGTGACAGGTGGGGTGGCAGATGGGGTGACAGATGGGGTGACAGGGTGACATATGGGGTGACTGGGTGAGGGGGGTGGCAGGGTGGCAGATGGGGTGACAGGGTGAGGGGGTGGCAGATGGGGTGACAGGGTGGGTGGCAGGGTGACAGATGGGGTGACTGGGTGAGGGGGGGTGACAGGTGGGGTGACAGGTGGGGTGGCAGAGTGGCAGAGGGGTTGACAGGTGGGGTGGCAGATGGGGTGACATGTGGGGTGACAGATGGGGTGACTGGGTGGCAGTTGGGGTGACTGGGTGGCAGATGGGGTGACTGGGTGGCAGATGGGGTGACAGGGTGAGGGGGTGGCAGGTGGGGTGACAAGTGGGGTGGCAGGGTGACAGATGGGGTGACTGGGTGAGGGGGTGGCAGAAGGGGTGGCAGATGGGGTGAAAGGGTGAGGGGGTGGCAGATGGGGTGACATAGTGAGGGGGTGACATGTGGGGTGGCAGGGTGACAGATGGGGTGACTGGGTGAGCGGGGTGACAGGTGGGGTGGCAGATGGGGTGACAGGGTGAGGGGGATGGCAGGGTGGCAGATGGGGTGACAGGGTGAGGGGGGTGGCAGATGGGGTGACAGGTGGGGTGGCAGGGTGACAGGTACCTTTTTCCCTGGTGGTCCAGTGGTGGCAGACTCCCTGGTGGTCCAGTGGTGGCAGACTCCCTGGTGGTCCAGTGGGCTCTCCGATCTGCAGCTCTTCTGGATGCAGAGCTGCAGATCACATGGTGAAGGTCTCGCGATCTTCAGTCAGAGCGTTGCCATGGTAACCCACGGCAACGCTCTGATTGGCTAGAAATCGCGAGACACTTCAGTCTGCAGCTCACACCCAGCGGAGCTGCAGACTAAAGGCTGGCTCTCCCGGGCAGACTGACAGGAGGGGCCTCGCACCCGGCGGCATACAGGGGAAGCCGCCGGGCCCCCGGGCCCCCTCCTGTGTCGGGTCCTCAAGGACCCGACATGTCAGTCTGCCCTATGGCGGTTTAGGCGGCCGCGAGGCCCCACACAGCGCGAGGCCTTAGGCGGTCGCCTAAACTGCCTAATTAGAGAGCCGCCTCTGGGTATCAATATCCTTCTGAAGATACGGTCTCCAGTACTGTGTACAGTACTCCAAGTGAGGTCTCACCAGTGTTCTGTACAATGGCATGAGCACTTCCCTCTTTCTACTGCTAATACCTCTCCCTATACAACCAAGCATTCTGCTACCATTTCCTGCTGCTCTATTACATTGTCTGCCTACCTTTAAGTCATCAGAAATAATCAACCCTAAATCCCTTTCCTCAGATGTTGAGGTTAGGAGTCTATCAAATATTCCGTATTCTTAGCCATGGACACAGTGTGCTTGATGTGCTGATCAGGAAAATTAAATATAGTTTGCATGTAGTTTATGTCTGTTTTTTTTTACCTGCACACTAATATCTCAAGCAATTTCCATGACACTGCTACTCAAAATTTAAAAGAAAAAACCATTTCAAATGAAAACCATAAGGCCTCGATTTAATATTGTTGGATAAGCTTTCTAAATGATCTTATATTTTTGAACGAATATCAAAAATATGGAATATATAAAAAAAAAAAATCACTGATCAGCCACATCAATAAAACCACCTGCCTAATATTGTGTAGGCCCCCCTTGTGCTGACAAAACAGCTCATATGCATTGTGGTGCACTGGGTAATGGGGAGAGGCGGGGATATGAAGTGACATCACTTCCTGCATTCTTCTCACACAGACCTTTCGCAGCCAGCCACTTGCACCATATAAATAAACTTCTCATACACATACACTTTGATACATGTTTTCATTACACTCCTCATTCACACCCACCCTGAGACAAATTTCTAATACACTCACAGGCTTACACTCTGAACACATACACCCCTGCCTCACACTCACACTGACACTCTTCACAATTGCACTCCTTTGACAAAGGCGCTCTAACAGCGCCGAAACGGACGTTAGGTCGTTACTCTCTCTTTTTTTGTTTTATTATCACGTTTTGATCACTGGGTCAGGGGAATGGGGATGTGCTTTGCCTAAACTTAGTTAGAGCTGCCCGCAAGTATTCTTTTGAATACAGTGTAGAAATCCTTTTTCTTTCTTTACAGGTTAACCCTCGGAGGGGCATTTACTGCAACAGCAGACCTGACCAGCCTTTGTAGGGTAGTGTCTGCTAGCAAGTATTTCCAGCGTGACAGTATGCCATGCTACAACCTAGTATTTTCCTAGTTACATAGAGATACTCTATAACCAGAGGAAGTGGGCTGTTAGCAAGTATCTATTGTACTCCTTGCTGAAACTGTGTATCTCCTTGTTTTCTACAAGTTGATACCTAGGATTATTATTTTTCTACACACTCTGTTGCTTAGGGACAAATCAAGCTGCCAATCATTTGCTTGCGCCTCTCTATTTTGAGACCCTTTTTGTGCGCAACACTGTGCAGGCTTCTATTATGTCTCCTTGTGGCACTAGTTTTACTCTATAATACTCAGTGCGGCACATACCCACCCCAGTATATATATATAGTGGTTGTGGTACAGTAAGTTTTATTTGTTAATTTTTTGTTTTGGGATCATAGTTTTATTGATACCCATTATTAAACATTTTTAGACCATTATTTAAGCAGGACAACAGCTGCAGGACTCCTCTTTTTGTGGCGCTCCTGAAGCCTTCTGGCCAAGGATTACGCCTAAACCGCTCTATAATTGCACTCCTAAAGTCACACACACTGCTCAGATGAACTCCTGTGTTTACAGACACTCCATACAACTCTATCCCTGCAAGTGGCAGGGATACCAGTGGAAAGTGTTGGTGCGGTTGAAGGAATGTCTGCCTTCCCTTAGCGCTGGCTGAGCACGCAGTATACTGCCAGGTAGGTTTGAGAATATGTGAGGAGCGACAGCCGTTTCTCGCGATGCACATGCATGTATGTAGTGGGGAATCACGATGCAGCATAATAACATAAACCAACCCAATTCACCCAAATAATGACAGACAATATAGTATGGATGAAACAGGCCACAGCTTTTATTATAACATATGATAATTACTGTATAACACATCCATAGTTTATTTTAATATTCTCTTTTCTTTGAAATAACCAAACGTCAAAACATAAATAACCATTACTTAACACATACAGTCATACAGTGAAACCCAATCGCGCCTATGTACTACTTCCTCTCACCTCCCCCCTCGGCATAAACTCCTTTTCCTGCTAATGCTTACCACCAGCCGACCTTTTCCTCGCTCGGTGGGCATGACATAACAGGTAACCTAAGGTTAACCCTTTAGAGCAGGGGAGGTTGAGACCTGAAAACTTGTTCACTTCATTCCACATAATTAACATAACCACCTCAAACTTAATTGGCAAGGACATACCCCCGGTGTTTTACGCCTAAAATCAGCGGGGAACCCCACCAAAAACACCCATGGTCTGTTCCATCACTTCCTGCAGAGCGAGAACGAGCACGACCTCCATCAAATGCACCCCATCCCCTAAAATAGCTTAGCCGTATCCCGCTCACAACCCTAAGGTGAACTGGAATCCCCCAAGACAAACCCAGAAACAGTCCTGTTCAATTTCCGATGGCAGGGCACTCAGATTGCTGAGCGCGCTGCCAGAAAGAAAGGGCGATAACCTCGGACCCAACCTGGCAGACATCTGGGAAGAAAACTAGAATGCGTGTCAACACAAAATCCCCAAATCATTCCCTCCCAGATGGATGACAAGAACACCCGGAACTCCCTCAGCAGGCGGGACAGCTGAACCTGATCAGGGAGGAGCCGCACCCACCTCATGCCTCTGGTGCCGAACCTCCGCTGGAGAAGGCGTAAGACCCACACAATCGCCCCCTAGGCCAGACCGCCGCCCGCCTCCTGGCCAAAGAGACATGGTAGCATCCCAGGAGCCATTTTCAGGGGAGGGGAACCTGACCTGTGGAAAGAAATCAACACCAGATACCTGCAGGCCAAACAGAAGGAACATAATGCCCTGACTCTTACCTCACGAATCCCTGAACCACTTGCGCCGGCACACCAAGCTTAGAAACCTTTGTAGCCACCCCAACAAGGAATGAATACCCCCGATCTTCCTGCCATCAATACCCAGGAATTCAAGCCCCAAGCGGAACACCTGAACGAGTTGGAAGCGGGAGAGAAAGCTTCCGTCCTCGTGAACCAAAAAAGGGGGGGGAACCTGAGAAGCCGGGCGTAAGGAACAACACTCACCAAAGGAAAAAATGGGACAAATGCTGGAACCTGGCACCCCACCCAACTGGACCTGCTTACCCTCCCAAAGACAACAGTTTTCGAGCGGCGAATCCTGAAGTAAATCTGGCCCACAGAAACGACCATAACTGGAACAGGAAGCTGAGCCATGCAAATCGTAATGAAATAGCGGAGGGGACAACCACGCAGACTTCCAGGCCCTAAGAGACGTAACAACCCTGTAAGCGAGTGGACGAATCCTGGAAACCCGAGAGGGAACGCACCTACCCCTCCCAGTCACTCCACACCATACTGTAGAGGGCCCACGCGGCCGCAGAGACTGACCCACGGACCAGCTCCATCAGTCCACCAGACCAAGTGACCACATCTCCACAGGTCACGAGATGCCCTCCAAATCAGCCTGCGGAGCCACTGCCTGAAGTACGTCCCACTTCGAATGAGAGAGAGCATCGCCCAATACATTGTGAACCACCGGATATGCCCCGCCCTACCAGACACATTAAGACTCAAACAGCGCAGAACTAGGCACTGCAGCAGGCGTACCACCGGGGCAAAGGACGCAGTCAAGTGATTGACAGCCAGCACCACCCCCAGATAGTCACAATGGAAAATTACCCACCTGTCAGTGAGGTGGGAACCCACCAGAATGGGGAAGAGCTTCAGGACAGCCAAATTCCAGGAGAGCCCTGCCGCTTACCAGCCCATGGGCCAGAGTCAGCCCCCACCATAAAGAGACCAAATCGCCCCCCTAGAGCAAGCCGAGCCCCCCGGCCAACACCCAGGGGACCCAAGGGTAAAATCAGGGAAAGGAGGGTGGACAGGGGAGAGAGACCAATGGGAGCCTACCTCACCGGCAGAGGAGGCTCCTGGCCCACCTGAGGTCCTCCCCCCAGTACCGAGGTACCCTTCATGGCCTGTGGTTCAACACAGGGAGCTGGGGCAGGCCGCGCCGTGGATGCAGGCTGGGTAGGCCGTGCTTCCCACGTGGCATTGGAAGGCCGCGCATCCTGAAATAAGTTGCAGGCTCCAGACATGTGGTCCTGGCAATGCCTCGGGCCCAGGCTCCCACACCTCAACTGGGCCTGAAGAGTAGTGACAGGGGGTAGCTGAGCTGGCGGGCGGGAATGTCGGCGGTGCCGTGGAGGCCCCTGAAGGAGACAGGCAGCTGGGGTGAGGAGAGCTCATGGTGCATGGAGTTGCCGGCCCCCATCCACGCTGCAGCTGCTCTGAGGGAAGCCAGAAAAGCCTCAACCTCCATCCCTCAAGCTGGTAAACCGACAGGCCCAGGACAAACAGGAGCAGGAGGACAGGAAGCTGTTTGCTGGCCCGAATCCCAAGTGGCACTGAGGTAAGACCACCCCTCCACTAAACTCACACACCGCATAATCCAACCCACACATACATACACAACTAATGACACGCATCTATCCCCACACTCATACATGTGCCCTTGTCTGCTTAGCTGCGCTATCTCCTCAGGGCCTAAACTTATGGTTGCCATGAGCATGAGGTCATATCTCATGAAGGGAAGGGGACAAACTGCAGACAGACTACAAGATTAAGGCTGCTGGTAATGAAAAATATGTAATGGGGCTGGAGAGAATATGGGTCAGTGTTTGTTATTTTGTCTGTGTGTGAATATGTGTATCAGTGATTGTGTCAGAATGACGGTGTGTGGGTCAGGGATTGTGTGTGTGTGTGCCAAAAAAGTATTTGTGTAGGTTAGTGGAGACAAGCTTTGAATAAATTGAACAATATAGGAGTATTATGCATTATACACATGCAGTGGCGTACATACCAGGGTCGCAGGGGTCGCGGCTGCGACCGGGCCCGGCCCACCAGGGGGCCCGGCCGCCCCTGCGACCCTGTATGTACCCACAGGGCCAGCCTCTTCTCCTGAGGGGGGCCTGAAGCCGGCCACCTCTGGGCCCCCCGAGGCTGCCCCTGCTTACACCCGGCGGGCAGTCAGGCTGGCCGGTGCGCGAGGGAGCACTCTCCCCTGAGTGCTTCCTCTTCAGCTCCCTCGCGCACCGCACTGATACCGGAGCCGGAAGATGACATCATCTTCCGGCGCCGGCATCCCTACGCGGCGCGCGAGGGAGCTGAAGAGGAAGCACTCAGGGGAGAGTGCTCCCTCGCGCACCGGCCAGCCTGACTGCCCGCCTAGGAGCCCAGCAGCACCACTGGACCCCAGGGAATCCCCTCAGCACTCCAAAAGGTAGGGAGGCTGGGGGGATTAAATAAAAAAAAAACATGTGTAAGTGTGTGTGAGTGTTAGTGTGTGAGTGTGTGTGTGTTAGTGTGAGTGTTAGTGTGTGTGAGTGAGTGTGTGTGAGTGTTAGAGTGTGTGTGTTAGAGTGTGTGTGTGAGTGAGTGTGTGTGAGTGTTAGTGTGTGTGTGTGTTAGTGTGTGTGTGTGTTAGTGTGTGTTAGTGTGTGTTAGTGTGAGTGTTAGAGTGTGTAAGTGTTAGAGTGTGTAAGTGTTAGTGTGTGTGTGTGTAAGTGTTAGTGTGTGTAAGTGTTTGTGTGTGTGAGTGTTAGTGTGTGTGTGTTAGTGTGTGTGTTGGTGTTTGTGTTAGAGTGTGTGTGTCTGCTAGTGAGTGTCAGTGAGTGTGTTACTGTGTGTGTCTGTTACTGAGTGTGTTTGATGTCTGTTAGTGAGTGTGTGTTTGTCAGTGAGAGTGTATGTTTTATAAGTGAGTGTGTATGCATGTCTGCCGCTGAGTGTGTCTCTGTCAGTAAATGTGTGTGTCTGTTAGCTAGTGTGTATGCATTTGTTTGTGAGAGTGTGTGTGTGTCTTCAGCACTTGCCTTTCTCCAGCGCCGGACTCCCATGGCGCTGGGGATCCCTCCGCCTCTCAGCTCCGAATGCGCATGCACGGCAAGAGCTGTGCACGCATTCAAACCGCCCATAGGAAAGCATTACTCAATGCTTTCCTATGGACGTTCAGTGTCTTAAAATGGCGGAAGCGCCTCTAGCGGCTGTCAGTGAGACAGCCACTAGAGGCTGGATTAACCCTCAGTGAAACATAACAGTTTCTCTGAAACTGCTATGCTTTCAGCTGCAGGGTTAAAACTAGAGGGACCTGACACCCAGACCACTTCATTGAGCTGACGTGGTCTGGGTGTCTGTAGTGGTCCTTTAAGTGTGTGTGCATCTGCATGCACTGGCGTACATACCGTGGTCGCAGCCCTGCAACCCCTGCGACCAGGTGCCCGCAGCCATGTGTTGCTGCCCCAGCCCGCGCAGAGTAAGCGCGAGGGTGGGGGGGGGCCCACGGATCAATTTTCGCACCGGGGCCCCATGGGTCATGTGTACGCCACTGTACACATGTATATTAATATACGTGTATTATGTTAATATTTACATGTGCATATCTTATAAGCATTGGTTGTATATGCATAAAACACTCAAATTGTATAGAATAACAGTCTGAATCACATAACTTTTAAAAATCCCCCCCCCCCTCTATACACGCACGCACACACGCGCACGCACACACAGTGCATACATACAGGCAGCACACGCATACATACAGGCAGCCAGCACACACACTATGACAAACAGACTACACGCAGGGTAATTCACTAAACTCTTGGAATTTTTTGCAAAGAAAAAACAAATGGCAACTTTGAAGCAAAAATTCTGTTCTAACTATAGCAAAAATCAGAGAATATTTCCAGATCAGCTATTTTTGCCTCCAGTTGTCCATTCAGATTTAATTTGTGAACATTAGGTTAGCTTATAGCCTTGTCAATGTCCATGGCTCTTGGCAAGTGCCCCCAATCTTTGTAATTGATGTTATTTTGTGTCGTGACAAGTAGATAATGGGCAAGTATACTGTGCTACTACTTTAGTCCCTTGGAATAGTAGATTTTTTAAAACAAAGCAAAATTCAACACCCCTGTACATGCAGTCACACACTAAAGCTCAAAACACTTATGCATTCATACTGAAATTATATATAAAAAAGCGCATGCATACAGACATGCAAAAGTGCATTGACACAGATTTTACAGACTCAAATAAAAACATGCATTTATACACTGGCCTTCACACTGTACATACAAAGGAATGCAGTATTATAAGAGTTATATTAAACAATTAATACAGACCTATTTGGCCTTCAAAGGACCTGGGATCCAGGGCTGCCATCAGAAATTTTGGGGCTCTAACACAGCTCAAGGTCTAAACCCCCTGGAGGTCCGCCTCTAAATCCACCCTCAGGACCCGCCTCCAAATCCCGCCCACCTGACCTTCCTCCAAATCTGCCCTCAAGAAAGCAGTGTTAGCAGAGTGCATACAAGGTGTTTGTTTGTGTATTGGCTGCACTGTGTGTAAAGTGGGCACGGTGTGTGTTAGTGCATGCGTAGTGGATGCAGTGTGTGTGTGCGTGTAGTGGATGCTATGTGTGTGTATATACATATATACACACACAAATTGTGTTTGAATGTAAGCATGTTTTTGTATGGAGTATGGGTGTGAATGTTGATGTTTGAATGCATTTGTGTGTAGTGTATACACTTCCACACATACTAATACACAGACACAGACACACATGCAAATACAGACACTTATATCCACACTGACACACACATACCCTGACACAGAATACACACAGATACACACACACTGATACACAGATACACACACACACACACACACACACACACACACACACACACACTGGCACACACACTGGCACACAAACTTAAACAGACATAAACACACACATTCTAACATACAAACCTACACACAAACATGCATAAGGACATACAGCCACACACATACGTACAGACACACACATACGTACAGACACACACATACATACTGACAAACACCACATTCATGCTGACATACATGCATGCTGACATACATTCCGACATACACACACACACACATACAGCTCATTTTTCAGCCATCCTCATGTTTCTTAGATTTTTCGGTGCAGGAGGGTGGCTGGGGCTGATGGGAGTCAGATGGCTCTCCCTCATCATGGCCTCCACTCTGTCTCTTCTACCTCTCATGCGGAGTAAGCTAGGAGGAAGTAACCATCCGTCACTTCCTCCCAGCAGTACTTGCGGCTACAATTTTTATTTTTATTTAATTTTATTTATTTTTTTAAAGGGGCCTGGTCGTGCTATTACACAGCTGAAGCTCTGATCAGGCCCCTGAAGATAGAGCCCATTGGGTGGCCCTAAATGCTTAGGCCACCTGATGGGCCCCATCGTTGTGCAGGCCCCTGTGCATCAGTGTTTGAACACGAAAAGCAAATCTAATAATGCATTTAATCTGAATTTTGCTCAAAGGAATGCACTTAAAGAGCTTAGTAATGACCCCAATTTAATTGTTAATGTTTGTACATTATTATTATTATTATGATATTTATAGAGCGCCGTCAAATTCCGCAGCGCTTTACAATGGGTGGACGAACAGACATGTAGTTGTAACCAGACAAGTTGGACACACAGGAACAGAGGGGTTGAGGGCCCTGCTCAATGAGCTTACATGCTAGAGGGAGTGGGGTAAAATGACACAAAAAGGTAAGGATAGTATTAGACTAATGACAGTTGCAAGAGAGGAATCAGTCGGGAGCTATTTACAGTTTAATTGATATGCTTTTATGAAGAAGTGGGTTTTTAATGATTTTTTTGAAGGAGTGGAGACTGGGTGAGCATCTAACGGAGGATCAAAGTGAGTTCCACAGGAACGGTGCAACCCTTGAAGTCTTGAAGGCGAGCATCAGAGGTGGGAGTACGGACAGAAGATAGACGTAAGTCTTCAGCAGAGTATAAGGGCCTAGATGGGACATACTTGTGTATTAGGAAGGATAGATAGGTGGGAGCAGCATTATGTAGAGAAAGCAAGAACCAGAATTTTAAATTGAGCCCTATATATTATAGGAAGCCAATGTAGGGACTGACAAAAGGGTGAGGTGCGGGTGGACAGGCGTGAAGTAGAGTCAAAGAGAACACCTAGGCAGCGAGCGTGACGGTGGCGCCGTTGACTTGGAGGGAGAAAGACACAGGCATAGCAACACTTGAGGGAGGAAAGACCAGAATTTCATTTTGGTCAAGTTGAGTTTAAGGAAGTGGGCAGCCATCCAGTTAGAAGTAGCAGAGAGGCAGTCAGACACTAGTCAAGAGGGACGGGGAGAGATCATGAGAGGACATGTAGATTTGCGTGTCATCCGCATATAAATGATATTGGAAGCCAAAGGAGCTAATGAGTTTACCAAGTGAGGAAGTATAGATAGAGAACAGTAGGGGACCAAGGACTGAGTAGTGACCACAAGATTTTGCAGCGAGTAGATCAATGGATACTTTGGTCAGTGCCGTTTCCACAGAGTGCGTAGCGCAAAAACCAGACTGAAGCGGGTCTAGCAGAGAGTTGGACTCGAGGAAGTCTGTCAATCTCACATACACAACTCTTTCAAGGATCTTGGATGCAAAAGGCAGTAGTGAGATAGGACAATAGTTGGACGTGGAGTTAGGGTCAAGGTTGGGCTTTTTTAGAATTGGGGTTATAGTTGCATGTTTGAAGGGTGATGGAAATATGCCAGAGGGGAGAGAGATTGAGAATTTTAGTGAGAGGTAGAGAAAGAGAAGACTGAGTACGGATGAGATGCGAGGGAATTGGATCTAGGGAGCAAGTGGTGGGGCGGGAGGACTGGAGCAGAACAGAAACCTCTTCCGCTGTAGCGGGTGCGAATGAACATAGACCAGCAGAGGGACTGAGGTTAGGGGAAGTATTGTCAGTGAAGTGAGTTGCAAAGTCTGAGCCGGTCAAGTTAGTAGGTGGAGGAGGAACAATAGGGCGAAGAAGAGTTAAATGTGTGAAATAGTCGTTTGTGCTCGCGGAAGAGTGTGGTTATGAGGGTATAGAAGTAATTTACTTTTGCAGAGGAAAGAGCCAAACTGTATGAGCGCAGCATAAATTTATAATGGAGAAAGTCAGACACACAGTGAGACTTTCTCCAACAGCGTTCAGCAGTTCTGGAGCATTTTTGGAGGTATTGAGTCATCTTGGTGTGCCAAGGTTGTTGTTGGGGGTGCTTGCTGCGTTTAAATGTAGGATGTGCTATGATGTCTATTAGAGAGGAGAGGGTGGAATTGTAGAAGGAGGTTGCAGAGCTAGGACAGGTGAGGTTTGAGATAGGTAAAAGAAGAGTTTGGAGATTAGTGGAGAAATGCTCTAGGTCAAGACATTGGAGATTTATGTGGGAGTGATGTCCAGACGGTGGTGTCAATTGGGTCTTAGGTATGCTGATGTCAAAAGTCAGCAGATGGTGGTCAGATAGAGGAAAAGGAATATTGGAGATTAGAGGTGGTACAGAGATTGGTGAAGACGAGATCAAGAGTTTTTCCCGCTGTCTGGGTTGCAGAGAGCAGACAAGAGGCATCAGTGCAATTGGGGTTGGTGATTGGGATATTGAAATCCTCAAGTATATGGGAAGGAGTGCTAGACGAGAGGAAGTGGGGAAGCCAAGAAGAAAAGTGTCTAGGATGGGGGGGGGGGGGGGAGTTATTTTAGAGCAGACGGAGCGGGCATTCCAGAGTGCACACTGAATGTAGGTAAGTGAGGGTAAAGGGCCGGATATTGTGATGAGGTTTGTGGGGTTTATGGTTTTCTTTGTGTGTAGAGAAGGTGAAGGGCCCTGGATTGGGAGAGTCATCACCAGCTGCTAAAAGCAGGAGGAGAGAAAGTGGCAGGAGGTGTGAATGGGTTTTGTATGCATTGCGTCCAAGATGAGATCGATTGTGGGTAGGAGTGAGAGAGTGGAAAAATGAGTGCAAGGCATGAGATGAAAGAAGGGGGGGAGTGTAGCAGAGATAGGCATATGTAAATATGGATAGGGAGATGAGTGAAGTGGGTGTAAGGAGAGATTTTTATACTGAGCGAGAAGGAGGAAATATAGAGGAGGAGAAGAGAGATCATTGCTAAACTGTGAAAAAGTTAATTGGAAATAATTGGAATATCAAGAACAGGTGAAGGCAGGGTAAATATTAAGATTTATGGGTTAAGAAAGTGCAGGAGTGTACTAATACGAGGCAGTGTGTACACCTGTTATTTTTATTTATCTAAAGTTTGGGTGTGACAGACAATCTATAAATGTAATAATGAGCATGGGGTGGGTATCAGACTTTCTTACAGCAGTATAGGAGCAGTATTGAAAGTTTGGAAATCAGGATGTTGAATAAAGATATGTGAAGGTCAGATAGGCTTGCAATAAAGCTGAGGGAGGGGGATGTATATCTAGACACAGGTAAAGGGATGGTTATTCAAATAAAAACAAACATATCAATAAAAGAAGGGAGGAGTCAGAAATCAGTCAGAAATCAGAGGGGAAATAGAGGAATGCATATAGGTGAATAAAACAATTACAGGGCTAGCAAAACAACACTTTAGCATAACAGACAAGATATAAAGGCAAGAAAATATACAATGCACACAGGATATATCAAATAAAATAAATGTACAGGGTGGTTAAATTAAATATAAATGATGCTGTGCAGGACAAAGTCTTAGTGTGGTCTTTCAGAAGGCTACCTTTGCTTATTGCAGACGATCAGCTGATGGAGCACTGAGTTTCTTACAGCAGTATTGGGGCTTGGAAGTTTGGAAATCAGGCTTTGCTTATTGTAGATGCACTGAGTTTCCAGAAAGTTATTTCCCGGCATACAAGCGACCTCCCCCTCGCCCCCACGGACTAACCAGGGGTCACGGACGTTTGTTGGATCGCTGCAGGAAGGGCCGCATACCGGTTTAAACCTAGTTGTGTGCCACGTTCGGCACGTTTTTTTCATAAAATAGATGTTTGGGGATTTGGTTTATGGTCGTCGGCCACTCCGAAACCGGGTTTATGCTCCCTCCACAGACACCGGCTTCTATCACGGTCTGGGCAGAGCAAACACAAATGCCTTTTATTGTTCACTCTCTGCCTGCCTCTTTCCGTCAGGCTTGCAGAGGGCCTAGTATACTGATAAGAAGTGCCACTCTCATCACTCTTAGCCATTTCAAGGCCACTCAGAGAGATGCATACTATATCCTGAGATAGGAAAACTGTCCAAACATGGATGCTAGATATATAGTTTGATATGTGTTGTGTACATGTATACATTAGGTATTACTGATTTTATTGGTGAATACATTTTAAAGCAGCTATGACATTGCTATGGATAAATTGTGGAGAGTATTTCCCTCTGATGCTAGGTATGTGTCCAGTATTCACATAACCTCTCATTAAGGTGGGTTCAGGTTGTTACACATGGTTATCAAGTTACAGAGCAGCATATCGCCTCCAGGTGGCCTTGTTACGTATATCTTCTGTAACAGATCCCCCTGTTTTGCATTGGATCTGCAATCTATGTTGTACTAGCCTCCTACCTTGTTGCCTGGGAACCTCTACCTTTTGTTTTACTGCCATCATCCAGATTGCCCTGCACCTAAAGACAAAAACAGTTTCTGGCCCTTTAACTGTGTTGTGCAAAGAATGGGTACGTTTGATATGGCACTTCGGATACAGCTGAAGTGTCGAAGTGGCCACCATTAGACAATCAAACACGTGGCGGCGGCCATTTTAATGCAGTTGAATGCGGTCAGCAGTGTGTGCCGTCAAATCCCTGGAACGGAAATCAGCCACTCATTTGAACGAACCCCGCTGACCTGTACCTTCCCCTACCCTTCGACACTGTGGCTGGAGACTAAGTCCCATTTGAAGATTCAAACACATGGGACTTTGAATGGGACTTTGTCATCTTTTTCATGTGAAATAGACTGCCACTCGACTAACGACCACGCGGAAGTTTAACTTCGTTTTACTTCGAGGCAGAAATAGACCGACCACACAGCCTGTGGAACTGATTTGGGCATGCAAACAGGCGTGCGGTCGGTCCAAAGAGACTTTTCAATATCTCTGCAACCACTGAACCGATTTTGTATGAATTTTTAATATGTTTGTCCCCAAGTTGTGCTGTTCATAAAAAATATTTATGTTTTATTCCTGTGTGATAAAAAATCATAAAGTTATAAAAATGCATAAAAAAGTACAAGTTTTAGCTTGGAGATAATTGAGTAGATACAGTAAGAAACTCAATTATCTCCCAAGCAGAGGGGATGGAATATGTGGGATGTAACCGTTGTCTGATTGGTTAATGTCTAATTGCCTGTGGGCATCCCCTTTGCAGGGGAGCACTGCATAAAAGCAGAGTACCTGCCATTAAACATCAGTTCTACTTTACCCTCAATCTAGAGTCCTGTCTCTTATTGGGGGTAACCGCTATGTTGGATGCTGAGAATCCTCCTCACTGATTGGGAAAAGGACACCCTCCAGCGGTTGAAACCCCTCTGCTACACGGGGTAACCGATACATTGGTGGCAGTGGTGGGATGGTCCTGTGTTCCCAGAGTAGGTGCTACATCTATGGAGTATGAGAAACTGAAACGGGCAACATTGAAGGATTTGCTGGAGAGCCGTGGGCGGTCAGCTAGCAACAGACCGAGATGGGAATTAATAGCTGAACTGGTCGAAATGGACCAAAACAACATCATGGCTAATGCTAACTCTCCAAACGGAGAAGAGGACGAGATCCAGAGAATCGTGCAAAGAAGGCTGACACTCTATGGGCCAAACCCACCGGTAGAACTGGTAACCCAGCTTCTCAACGCATCGATGGAGGAGGCGAGGGAAAAAAGAGACCAGAGAGCCCAACAGTACTACCGATGGGAACCCTCAGTGAGCGGAAAAAGGTACCATTTGCTGCATTTAAAGCATACCAAGAGACGGATGGAGAGAGAGATGGATATTTGGCCGATTTTGAAAGGCAATGTGCGCTACACCAGGTGCTGCCCGAGGAATGGGCTACAATTTTGTCGGGCAAACTGTCGGGAAAAGCCAACAAAGCGTTTCGTGCCATTCCAACCGAGTATGTTAAAAACTATGCTATAGTAAAGGAAGCGCTACTGTTCCGGTATGCTGTAACCCCCGAAGCATACCGGCGACGGTTTAGGGAATCTAAATGGAAAGGAGGAGATTCCTACTCAGAGTGGGCCTGTACGTTACACAGGACCGCATCTCATTGGGTACAGGGTTGCCAAGCCACCACTGGAGAAGACGTTTTGCAACTGTTCCTACTCGAACAATTTATAGGAACACTTCAATTGGGCCTAAAGGAATGGGTCCAGGATCGGCGGCCACTCACCCTACAGGATGCAGCGCATCTAGCAGATGAGTATACTGATACCCGACAGCCAGAACCTACCATTGTACGTCGACGTGACCGTGACAAAACCACCCCCTAGGACGCAGTTCCGTGCTCCGGTCCCTCCAGGCCTAGCCTGCTACTCCGGGCCCCCCAGGTTCCAGTCAAACCAGTCCCAAGTACGTTGCCATGGATGCCACCGGCTGGGCACATCAGGAGCAACTGTCCTATGGAACCCCCAGGACCACCTGGGGATGACCTTCCAACCGACCCCAGCCTACACCAGCTGGAAACTGCAGCCGAGACGGAGGAGTACTTAGGGGGTCCTATACGAGGCCAACCCCATTCAAGCCGCCACTCAGGATAACAGGCAGCAGCACCGCCAAGAGGTGCTGGTCAATGGACAACCCTGGGAAAGACAATAGATAACAAAACACGGACACCCGTGAACAAGTGATAAATACAAAAGAAAAAACTTAACTGATGGGTACACGGCTTCCCAAGGTTATCTCCCAGCTGATAACCATATAACAAGACTGTGTAATTGATAGGAAAATTTTGGGATTCTGCTCGTGTGCCTATAATAGAGGACAAAACAGTGCAAATATTGCTATAACACTATAATACAGTTTCTGGTGATCAGAATGCACTCACATATTCCAAGAAAATAAAGCGTATTATGGGTGCCTCCCCTTGATGGAAACGGGGGGTATGTTCCTTTAAAATTCCCTCCTCAAGTGATGGCCAATAGGGTATCCAGGTCAGCGAGAAGATCCAAAAACCGCAACCAAAAGGAATACTTTAAAGGCTATTTATTCACTTAGAAAAGGTATAAAATAAAATATCATAAAAACAATGAATAAAGAGATGCTGGTCCTACGCGTTTCGTCCTTGTAAAAAAAGGACTTCCTCAGGGACCTCTTTCAATGAATAGCATTCAACAAGTACATAAAAAACAGCATCCTAAAACGCTAACATAAAAAACACTTTATATAGGGCTAATCCCTTCAAGTCATTGGTGGAATAGTGGGTGTCTTCTAATCCTGTGGTTCCGATTCGTCAAAGGTTTTCCCTCAGGTGTAGCTGCTTTGATAAAATGAAAATAGCCGGGTCCGTTCAAATCACCGGCCACTTCCGCATTCGTCATACGCCACGCTTGAGTCACGTGTTAGGTTGTTCATCACATGATCGACGTGCGTTCCAAATTCAGAGGGGGAAGAATATGGCTGTGCGTTCCACAGTATGCCGGCGATCTAGAAAAGCAACTTTTTTATACCTAAAGTTAGTGTACGAGCCACTAAGGATAGAAGACTGTTAAATTTCATTCTTTGATCACACAGAATCTCTTAATAAAAGAATAATAATATGTCCTCTAAAAAAATTTGTTTCAAATATTATTTACATGAATGGAAACTTCCTATCCAAGTATATCATTCATGATATGTGTTTTAATGATGCAAAGGGTGATAGTAATTATTAATAGTAATAGTAGTAAAATAATAATAATAACAATATCTTTATATATTAGCAACAATAATTTTTATATTTTCTATATTTTACATGTGACCAATATTAAAGTGACATAAGTAACCATACCTCAATTGCAAATCAATTTCGTATAAAGTTGCATGAATATTAATATATCCATATTGTGTAAAGTGGCATAAGTAATTAGACTCTCAATATCTGTTCCATCTTAAATAAAGTGACAAGTGAATTATTATACACTTTGACTGCTTAACCAGTGTTAATGTGTTATTTATTAAGTGTTTAAATTATATTATATTGTATTACATATTTATAAAAAAACATCGAACATTCAATTAATTAAAAAAACAAACAATATCCATATCCACATTTAAACCTCTGGGAGTGAGGGTGCATAATCTATGAATCCAATACGATTCTCTCTGTGCCAGTTTTTTCTCTTTATTGCCTCCTCTCCAATGGGGTTGGATTTGTTCTATCCCTATACAACGTAGGCCTTTTAAACAGAAGGCTGGACAGCTGTTGCAATGAAGGGGGACTGAATGAGTATCTAATTTTTTCTTGATATTATTTATATGTTCTAAGAGTCTGACCTTCAGACATCTTTTTGTACGACCAACATATTGGCTACCGCACGGACACTGAAGAAGATATATCACACAGGTCGAGCGGCAGCCAATCTCTGATTTGATAGAAAAGTGTTTCCCTGTCACAAAGCTATTGTATGATGTAGCTTTATCTGTGTTCACTTGTAAACAGGCTTTACAACATTTACAGCCCTTAAAGCCTTTTGGCCCCTTCTTGGTATTACTCTTAGATCCAATCTTTAAAGCATAGCTGGGTGCCAATAGATTTTTTTTAGATTTTGTTTTTTCCTGTAAATAATCTTTGGCCTATTTGATAGCTGCCCCCCCAAGATGGGGTCATCTAGCAATATGGGCCAACATTTATGTAAAGTCCTCTTTATTTTTGGGTGGTCCACATTATATTGTGTGAAGAAAGCCTGTTTGAAATCTTCCCCTTTTTTCTGTCTACTGGGGCCGTCCACTAAAAGCTCGTTTCTATTTTTTTTTTTAGACATCATATGAATTTCTCTGTTAATCTGTTTTTGGTTGTAACCTTTCTTGACCAACTTATCAGCTATATGTTGGGCCTGTGTCTGGAAATCCTCAGTATGCGAACAGTTCCTTCTTACTCGGGTGAGTTGCCCCTTGGTGATGCCCTTCAGCCAAGGCTGGTGGTGACAGCTACGTTTATGAACGTAGCTGTTCCCATCGGTCGGCTTGAAGAAGCATTTGGTTTTAATCTCATTATCTTTGCAAAACAACGTAAGATCTAAAAAATTAATTTCTCTACGGTTCCACACTGGGGAAAATTTTAAATTATATTCATTCTGATTAAGGTGATCAACAAAGGTCATGAAGGCAGAGTCTGTCCCTCTCCAGATGATGATCACGTCATCGATGTATCGCCGCCATAGGACCAGGCTCGCCACCCAGTCATGCCCCCGACGTACGCAGAGGTCTTCCCACCTGCGCATGTATATGTTGGCATAACTGGGGGCGAACCTGGTGCCCATGGCGGTCCCTACCAGCTGTAAGTAAAAGGATTGATCAAAGAGGAAAAAGTTGTGTTCCAGTATAAACTGGATGCCCCACAGGATAAAAGATCTGAGACCGGGAGAGATGTTTTCATCCTGACACAAGTAAAAGGCCACTGCCTCTAGCCCGAGATTGTGACTAATGACTGTATACAATGAGGTCACGTCCAGTGTGGCCCAGCTATAGTCTTCCTGCCACTCCAAACTTTCAATTTCCTGTAAAAATGACTTTGTGTCTTTTGTGTACGACCATGCCAGTTGTGCATATTTCTGTAAGTAGGAGTCTAGGAAAGCAGACAAATTAGCCGTTATTGATTCAATCCCGCTGATTATCGGGCGCCCTGGGGGACTTGTTAGATTTTTATGAATTTTTGGAATAAAATAAAAAATGGGGATGACCGGGTGGGGGTTCCAAAGAAAATCAAAATTTCTTTTTGTGATAATATTCTCTTTTTTAGCCTCTTCTAAGAGGGTTTTTAATTCTATATTAAACGCCTGGGAGGGGTCATTTTTAAGTTTTTTATAAGTTTTGCCATCAGCTAGAATGTTAAAAGCTTCTTGGCGATAGTATTGCTCTGACATAATAACTATTGCCCCCCCCCCTTGTCTGCTTCCTTTATAACAATATCCTCCCTTGAGGTCAGAACTTTTAAAGCTGCTTGCTCCCCCTTAGTTAAATTGTGTGATTGGATTCCACCTTTTTTCTTTTTACCTACCCACTTTTCAAAATCTTTTTCGACAAGGCTTTCAAAAGTTTCTAAGTGTGGCCCTTTGCTATGTACAGGGAAAAATTTGGACTTAGGTTTAAATTTCCTCCGTGTATCATTGTACTCATTGTCATCTTTAATCTCAATCGGATTAGGAAATTTTTACTAAATAACACATTAACACTGGTTAAGCAGTCAAAGTGTATAATAATTCACTTGTCACTTTATTTAAGATGGAACAGATATTGAGAGTCTAATTACTTATGCCACTTTACACAATATGGATATGTCAATTGAATATATAAATTAATATTCATGCAACTTTATACGAAATTGATTTGCAATTGAGGTATGGTTACTTATGTCACTTTAATATTGGTCACATGTAAAATATAGAAAATATAAAAATTATTGTTGCTAATATATAAAGATATTGTTATTATTATTATTTTACTACTATTACTATTAATAATTACTATCACCCTTTGCATCATTAAAACACATATCATGAATGATATACTTGGATAGGAAGTTTCCATTCATGTAAATAATATTTGAAACAAATTTTTTTAGAGGACATATTATTATTCTTTTATTAAGAGATTCTGTGTGATCAAAGAATGAAATTTAACAGTCTTCTATCCTTAGTGGCTCGTACACTAACTTTAGGTATAAAAAAGTTTCTTTTCTAGATCGCCGGCATACTGTGGAACGCACAGCCATATTCTTCCCCCTCTGAATTTGGAACGCACGTCGATCATGTGATGAACAACCTAACACGTGACTCAAGCGTGGCGTATGACGAATGCGGAAGTGGCCGGTGATTTGAACGGACCCGGCTATTTTCATTTTATCAAAGCAGCTACACCTGAGGGAAAACCTTTGACGAATCGGAACCACAGGATTAGAAGACACCCACTATTCCACCAATGACTTGAAGGGATTAGCCCTATATAAAGTGTTTTTTATGTTAGCGTTTTAGGATGCTGTTTTTTATGTACTTGTTGAATGCTATTCATTGAAAGAGGTCCCTGAGGAAGTCCTTTTTTTACAAGGATGAAACGCGTAGGACCAGCATCTCTTTATTCATTGTTTTTATGATATTTTATTTTATACCTTTTCTAAGTGAATAAATAGCCTTTAAAGTATTCCTTTTAGTTGCGGTTTTTGGATCTTCTCGCTGACCTGGATACCCTATTGGCCATCACTTGAGGAGGGAATTTTAAAGGAACATACCCCCCGTTTCCATCAAGGGGAGGCACCCATAATACGCTTTATTTTCTTGGAATATGTGAGTGCATTCTGATCACCAGAAACTGTATTATAGTGTTATAGCAATATTTGCACTATGTTTTGTCCTCTATTATAGGCACACGAGCAGAATCCCCAAATTTTCCTATCAATTACACAATGGACAACCCACTCAGGGTCTGCGAGACTCTGGGGCCACAGTAACTCTTATACAAAAACACTTGGTTCGCAACAACGACCGCACCGGAAAGACTGTTGCTGTCCGAGTCACCGGAGGAGCTGTTTACCGTCTCCCCACTGCCCGAGTTCATCTTAACTGGGGAGCTGGAGCCGGTACTGTACAAGTGGGAATAATGGACAACCTCCCAGCCGAAGTCCTGCTGGGCAACGACCTTGGGCCTCTCACCTCAGCCTATGCGCCTACCGCAGCCGCTCATCCAGTCACCACCCGTGCGCAACACAGAGAACAACCCACCGGTCGTGGAGTCCCAGGTAAGACATACTGACCCCTTGACTAAGACACTAGCTATGACGACCCTAGCCTGGGATACCTCAGAAGAGTTTGGTAGGGAGACAAGGGCTGACCTCTCCCTCCGAAACTTTCGCCTTAGGGTAGAGACAGGTCAGCCAGGTTCAGAGGGGGAAAAATATGTATGGGAGAAGGACAAGCTTTACCGGGTATCGGAAAAACGTCACCCTGGGGCCGCCCCTTTGCAGAGGTACCAGTTGGTAGTTCCCAGGAAGTACCGACGGGAACTTCTCCGAATAGGGCACGACATCCCCTTAGCTGGACATTTGGGGATAACTCGCACATCTCACAGAGTAACCCAGCACTTCTTTTGGCCAGGGGTCTCCACAGATGTGCGACATTATTGCCGGACCTGCGATGTGTGCCCATGCCGATAATAGAAGAGCCCTTCAGCCGCATAGCAGTTGACCTGATAGGGCCCTTAAATGGCATAGTCCCTCCGGTAAGAGATTTATCCTTACCATGGTGGACTATGCCACCCGCTATCCCTGGTCGGGATATTCACTAGGGTGGGCTTCCCGAAGGAAATCCTTTCCGACCAAGGGAGCCAGTTCACCGCTGAACTCAGGGCCGGATTAAGAACACACTGGGCCTGGTGCTGACAATTATGATGGGCCTAATTACGGAATCTTATCGACCAAAAACATTAAAACAATCATACCTCCCAAGCGTCATGTATCTGATGGAGATGGTGCTGGAGGGAAACTCATAGGATGCAGCTATAGGAAAACACATACTCTATGCTAATATCTCTCTAATTTATATCTTTCAATTAAATCCATAACCCTTAACAGCAGTGTCCAGTGAAGCAGGCAGTCAATGGGCGGGATAAAAGGGTGGCCACCGGTGCGAATCACGTGACCAGACCTGCCAAAAGGGGAGAACATGCCCAAAAAGGGGGCATGTCTGTCCAAAGAATTTGAAGGACAGCCTGGCATGAATGCATGTCAGGCTGCCCGCCAATCATGCAGGCTGTCCAGCTAAGGGCATACTATGCAGGCAGCACCCTGAGCTTGACATAAATGCGTCTAATGATGCGCTCACTCAATGCTTTCTAAGGACTGTCCCCTAGCACTCGCTGGTCCACTTGTCTCCTTACCTTCTTACTAGCAGGCAGAAGTTCCTGGTATATAGTCTGAGACAGATAAAAGGTGTATGTAGTGAGTGTAGATGAATGGGGACATGCCACAGTGTTAGAGAGACCAACGTCTGCATTACCTAAACTAATTTTATTGTCAGCCAGTCCACACAAGTTTTGTTCCCATACATCCCTCTTAAGCTTCCAAACTTAAAGGGACACTATAGTCACCAGAACAACTACAGCTTATTGTATTTGTTCTGGTTAGTAGAATCATTCCATTCAGGCCTTTCGCAGTAAACACTGTCTTTTCAGAGAAATCAACTCCACTGGCCACTCTTTAGATGGCTGCTAGAGGTGCTTCCTGGGGCAGTACTGCCTAGTGTGCAGCACTGCTATTCAGTGTCTCCACCCTCGGCATGCAGACACTGAACTTTCCTCATAGAGATGCATTGATTCAATTTATCTTTATGTGGAGATGCTGATTGGCCAGGGCTACGACTTGTGCTGGCTCTGCCCCAGATCTGCCTAGTTGACAGTCTCAGACAATCCTATGGGGAAGTATTGTAATTTGCTCAGACCACCACTTCTGATGATGTCAGCAGACAGTCAGTTCAGAGGCAGAGCCAGCAGCTGCAGACTTGAATACAAGTTATATTTTTACTATACTTAGGGAGGCAAGAAGGGGGCAGGGTGGTGGTTTTAACATAATAGGGTCAGAAATACATGATTGTGTTCCTGACCCTATAGTGCTACTTTATGCAAGAGTATGTGAAGAGTAGTTAAGGTTGCCACCTTTCTTGGAACAAAATACTAGCCTTAATCCTTTGTATAATCACAAGGAGTGACATCAGAGTGACATCTGTAAAATCACCAACAAACTACTCAGTTTGATTCTGCTGTATAGATAGATTGCTCCCAGTGTCTCAGTCTCGCAAGTCACACAGTGTCTCAGTGCCCCTATGTATCACAGTGTCTGTGTCCCCATGTCGCCCAGTCCCCTAGTCTCCCAGTGTCTCAGTGTCCCCATTTCTCCCAGTGTCTCAGTGTGTCCCCATGTCACTAGGACACTGGGAGACATGGGGACACTGGGAGACATGGGGACACTGGGAGACATGGGGACACAGACATTTAGGGAAACTGGGAGAAATGGGGACACAGACACTAGGGACACAGACACTGGGAGACATGGGGACATTGAAACATTTGGGGACACTAAGACACTAGGGACACAGAGACATGGGAACACAGACACTGGGAGACTATGGGACACTGGGAGACTATGGGACACTGGCTGGGAGACAGACACTTGGGGACACTGGGAGACATGGGGACAGTTGTGGACATAGACATGGTGACACTAGGCACACAGAGACATGGGACACAGACACTGGGAGACTTGGGGATACTGAGACACTAGCGACACTGGATGGGGGACACTGGGAGAAACAGTGTCCCCATGTGTCTCAGCATCCCCATGTGTCTCAGTGTCCCCAAGTGTCTCAGTGTCTGTGTCCCCATGTGTCCTAGTGTCTGTGTCCTAGTGTCTGTGTCCCCATGTGTCTCAGTGTCCCCATGTGTCTCAGTGTCCCCATGTGTCTCAGTGTCCCCATGTGTTCCCTAGTGTCTCAGTGTCCACATGTGTCCCCTAGTGTCTCAGTGTCCACATGTGTCCACATGTGTCCCCTAGTGTCTCAGTGTCCCCATGTGTCCCTGCTGCCTTTCCCCCCCATCCCTCACTTATCTGAGCTGTCGAGCTGCTGTCTGGACTCTGTGCTGTGTTGCTGGTCCCCACGGATCAGTGAGTAGTACAGAGAGGCAGGGATATGCATAGACATAAAATACTAGACGCCGCATTGACTTGGATCGGTCACAGTGTGATCTGCAGCATAGACATGTCTATGATCTGCAGAGCAAGGTCCTCAAAGTAAACATGGTTAGTCTTAAAATCCACCTGGAGGGTGTACAGATCCAGTAGCATGATGTTTAATCCTGGGATATTAAATAAAATTAACTGACATTTGCTGCTTTAAGACCTCTGTGGTTATTTACGTTATCGACTAAGTTTACTCAATACATTGAAATTATTTGAATTTCCTGATTGAAACTATGCGTTGCATTCGGATTTAGGTTTGCTAAAATTATAAGTTTAGTGAACTAACCCCACAATCTATCATCTTAATATACATGTTTTAAACTGGGACTGGATCTTTGCCTGATTTGTAATGTATTTACTTTTCACCTATTTTTAACTAATATGGATTTTGGAACTGTGCAAAATAAAATGTAGATATTTACAACTCTTTATTATTGTCAGCTCTGTCTTTTGCACTTTGAAGTCCGCATGGAGATAGCATAAAGAGAATAGGAGAACAATCACATCACTATTTACTAAAGTGAGATTTGTCACTAAGGCAAAGTAAATTAAAAAAAATTAGGGACAGAAGTCCTAATATATAGACATATAATACCACACCGGGTGACCGGCCCAAAATGGCGCCCGCATTTCATGGCCCCCCGAGGTCAATGCGGCGTCTAGGTATTATATGTCTATGGGGATATGCTGTACCTTCCTATCCCTGCCTCTCTCCACACACAGTGACCCCTACTGGCCGGTGCTGGTATTGCAGAGTAATCTCCACTTATTCTGAGAAAAATACCTGCATTTGTATTGCCAGTATTACTGCAATACCGGCACGGCCAGGCAGTCTCAAATACCGTCTGTGCCAGTAAAATACCAGTCAGGTGGCAAACCTAAGAGTAGTGTGTGTGTAAAAAAAAATAAAAAAAAATTGAAAAACAAAATTTTTTTTTTCATTTTTTTTTTCAATGGGCCTATTCCATGGGCCTGGGCCTGGAGCTGCAGCTCCATCAGCCCCTATGTTAATCCGGCCCTGGCTGAACTGACTCATCAATTGTAGAAAGTCTGCCAAATCAAGTCTCTAATTAGCTCCCCATACCACCCCCAGACCAACGGTCTCTGTGAGTGTTTCAACGGTACACTCAAGCAAATGTTGAAACCGTTCACACACGAATACCGTGACTGGGAACGTTTCCTGCTTCACCTCCTGTTCGCGTACAGAGAGATGCCGCAGGAATCCACGGGGTTCTCTCCTTTTGAGTTACTATATGGGCGAAGGGTGTGAGGCCCCCTAGACCTCATTAGGGAGCACTGGGAGGGAACCACCGACCAAGAGGGAGCCCCCATCGTATCATATGTGGTGCAGCTCTGGGACCGCATGGAACAGCTAGCACGGATGGTTAAAGAAAACCTCCAAGCGGCCCAGGAGCGTCAGAAGGTATGGTACGATCGGGGTGTTCCAGGTGGGACAGAAGGTCCTAGTGCTGAAACCTACCAAAAGTGATAAGTTACAAGCAGCTTGTCAGGGCCCTTACATGGTGGTAGACCAACTCTGCGATACCACCTGTGCCAGCGACCAGGATGAGAGAATACGTAACGCATTCCACATTAATATGCTCAAAGCCTATCAAGAAAGGCCCGAGGACATAACTGCTGTCTGCGCCCCAACCACTGACGACCCAGACAGCTTACCGCTACCTGGCCTCTTGAGTAGACAACCCCAGACTAATCCCCTTAGTCAGATAACGCTAGGGGACCGACTGACGGCCACTGAGAGGGAACAGATACACTGCTTAATAGCAAGTAAAAGCCACACGTTCTCCCAAGAACCAGGGTTCACCACACTACAGACGGTTTGTACCAGACTACAGCGCCTTAGCTAAGCCCCTGACTGATCTCACAAAAAAGAACCTTCCCAGACAGGTCCTATGGTCTCCCGCCTGTGAATCTGCTTTTCAAGCCCTGAAAGACGCCCTTGTACATGCTCCTGTGTTGGCTGCACTAGTCCCTAACAAACATTTTATCGTCCACACAAATGCTTCCATGTTTTGACTGGGGGCAGTTCTAAGCCAAGTGGGCGAGGACGGATTAGAACACCCGGTCGCTTACATCAGCCGCAAACTATTACCCCGGGAAGTGAGCTATGTGGCAGTCGAAAAGGAATGTTTGGCTTTGGTTTGGGCGCTGAAAAAACTCACCCCCTATTTGTATGGGCGAGAATTCACCTTAGTCATGGACCACAACCCCCTGGTTTGGTTAAACAGAGTGGCCGGAGACAATGGACGATTATTAAGGTGGAGCCTAGCCCTATAATTTTAACATCCAATACCGGCCCGAGAAGAGAAACGGTAACGCAGATGGACTGTCCCGCCAGACTGAACTCAGCCCGTAATTTGTCGTCCAGACAGCCTCCAGTTGACCCGAAAAGGATCTAACCGGATCTGCTGAAGTGTTCCACAAAGAGGGAGCCATGTAACAGATCCCCCTGTTTTGCATTGGATCTGCAATCTATGTTGTACTAGCCTCCTACCATGTTGCCTGGGAACCTCTACCTTTTGTTTTACTGCCATCATCCACATTGCCCTGCACCTAAAGACAAAAATTGTTTCTGTCCCTTTAACTGTGTTGAGCAAAGAATGGGTACGTTTGATATGGCACTTCAGATACAGCTGAAGTGTCGAAGTGGCCGCCATTAGACAATCGAACACGTGGCGGCGGCCATTTTAATGCAGAAAGATAAGTCCTGCGCTCACTCCCATCACTGGGCAAATGACTACAGTACACATCAGCCCCAATATATAGTAAAAACCCAACAAAAACAAGTTACCTGCGCTCTCTCTTTAATCCCTATGTATTTTTAAACAAATGGAGGTTTTTTAGTTACCTCCAATGGCCATGAGAGGATGAGCCCATCTGCCAACGTCAAGGCAGACCCCCCCCTAGGTGGGTCTTAACTCTAACCATTCACTTTGCTTCCTTGAGCCTCTGGCAAAAATCTCTACTGAGACAGAAAGGGGTATTTTTTATATACACCCCTAAACATTATTAACCCTTAATAGGGAACACATGGGATGGGCGGCTGCATTGTAACAAGGCTGAGTGATACAAAAAATGGATACAAATGCAGAAAGATAAGTCCTGCGCTCACTCCCATCACTGGGCGGGTGCAAATGACTACAGTTTTGCCAGAGGTTCAAGGAAGCAAGGTGAATGGTTAGAGTTAGGACCCACCTAGGGGGGTCTGCCTTGACATTGGCAGGTCATCCTCTCATGGCCATTGGAGGTAACTAAAAAACCTCCATTTGATTAAAAATACATAGGGTTTAAGGAGAGAGCGTAGGTAACTTGGTTTATTGGGGTTTTTACTATATATTGGGGCTGATGTGTACTGTAGTCATTTGCAGCCGCCCAGTGATGGGAGTGAGCGCAGGACTTATCTTTCTGCATTTGTATCCATTTTTTGTATCACTCAGCCTTGTTACAATGCAGCCGCCCATCCCATGTGTTCCCTATTAAAGGGAATCTCCAGTGCCAGGAAAACAATCCGTTTTCCTGGCACTGGAGGGTCCCTCTCCCTCCCACCCACCAATCCCCAGGTACTGAAGGGGTGAAAACCCCTTCAGTCACCTACCTGAGGCAGCGGCGATGTCCCTCGCCGCTGTCTCCTCCTCCGCGACGCTCCTCCTCTCCATTGCGTCGGCCGGTGGGCGAGGCTGATCCCGCCCACCGGCCGAGGAGACCTAATGCGCATGCACGGCAATGCCACGCATGCGCATTAGGTCTCCCCATAGGAAAGCATTGACAACTAATTTCAATGCTTTCCTATGGGGATTTGAGCGACGCTGGAGGTCCTCACACAGCGTGAGGACGTCCAGCGACGCTCTAGCACAGGTTTCCTGTGCTAGAACCCAGGAAGTGACCTCTAGTGGCTGTCTAATAGACAGCCACTAGAGGTGGAGTTAACCCTGCAAGGTAATTATTGCAGTTTATAAAAAACTGCAATAATTACACTTGCAGGGTTAAGAGTAGTGAGAGTTGGCACCCAGACCACTCCAATGGGCAGAAGTGGTCTGGGTGCCTGGAGTGTAAAATACCCCTTTCTGTCTCAGTAGAGCTTTTTGCCAGAGGCTCAAGGAAGCAAGGTGAATGGTTAAAGTTAGGACCCACCGAGGGGGGTCTGCCTTGACATTGGCAGGTGGGCTCATCCTCTCATGGCCATTGGAGGCAACTAAAAAAACTCCATTTGTTTAAAAATACATAGGGATTAAGGAGAGAGCGCAGGTAACTTGTTTTTCTTGAGCCATTTTAATGCAGTCGAACGTGGTCAGTGGTGTGTGCCGTCAAATCCCTGGAATGGAAATCAGCCACTCATTTGAACGAACACCGCTGACCTGTACCTTCCCATACCTTCGAACACACGTTTGAATGGGACTTTGTCATCTTTTTCATGTGAAATAGACTGCCACTCGACTAACGACCACCGCGGAAGTTTAACCTCGTTTTACTTCGACACTTCGACAGAAGTCGAAGTGCGTTCGACTATTCGAACGCCGCCTTCGGATGGGACTTAGGCATTTTTAAAGGCAGAAATAGACCGACCACACATCCTGAGTCTGTGGAACTAATTTGGGCATGCAAACAGGTGTGCGGTCTGTCCAAAGAGACTTTTCAATATCTCTTGAACCACTGAACCTATTTTACGAATTTTTTATATGTTCGTCCCCAAATTGTGTTGTTCATAAAAATATAAGTTTTATTCCTGTGTGATAAAAAATCAAAGTTATAAAAACGCATAAAAAAGTATAAGTTTTAGCTTGGAGATAATTGAGTAGATACAGTGAGAAACTCAATTATCTCCCAAGCAGAGGGGAGGGAATATGTGGGATGTAACCGTTGTCTGATTGGTTAATGTCTAATTGCCTGTGGGCGCCCCCTTGCAGGGGAGCACTGCATAAAAGCAGAGTACCTGCCATTAAACATCAGTTCTACTTCACCCTCAATCTAGAGTCCTGTCTCCTATTGGGGGTAACCGCTATACAGCTATTCACACTAGCTCTTGTAAGAGCTTCTTCACTTGGAACACGACTGGATGCTGAGAATCCTCGTCACTGATCGGGAAAAGGACACCCTCCAGCGGTTAAAATCCCCTCTGCTACACGGGTTAACCGCTACATCTTCAAATAGCAATTACTGTACCTTTGTACGTTATATATATATTGCTGTATCTTAAGTTTCCCTGAATTATGTTGGTGCCTTCTTTAAGTATGAGGGGCTAGCATTTTCCCTGGTTGCATTCGTTTGTCTATTAAACTCAGTATTTGCTATTTTTGATCTCTAGGTCTGTTTTTCATGATTCATAGAACTAATCAGAGGTCACAAGTGTTTTGTTCCCACTAATTGGTACGTGCATTATGTAACAGTTACACGTTTCTTAATTCATGTGTGTTACTTCAACCTCAGTTATCGGAAGCAAAAATGTACGCAAGGTTCAAAACTGTACTGAGCAGACAGTTACTGAACCAACAATAACACTATTTGACATGTTCAAGGCTCCTAGCTAAGACAAGCTTGACACGTCACCTAAAAGTCATAAGTGGATAGGCCGTAGTTGATTTAAAGACTACGGATGGTTGGGGCTTTCAGCAGGACTGAGTATGTCATATATTTTACTATACAATAAAAGGAAGGGAATATATATGTGTATATATATATAGCAGGAAAATCAGACTACCGCGGGGCAGATCCAAGCATACACTTGACCACCAGGTACGTTGCTCCCGCTCCATTACTCAGGATTAAGTTTATAGGGAACTAACTATAGACGGTTGCGTAGTGGCCATCTAGGTAGTTTGCCCAGGCACTCTCCACCGTAGAGATAGTGGTCCCGCGAGGCCAACACCCACCCTCCACTCAAGAGGTAATACGCTCCATGGGCCAAAGCATAGCTAGTCGCCTCTCTTGTTGCATAGAAAGGGCCTCACTTGTCACACCATCACCACTGTTGGTTATAGGTTCACCGAGAGGCCAACACCCCTCTACAACGTTAGGTGGCATGATACCCCTCGCGCCAACTTCTAGATAGAGCCTGTCAAGCCACTTGGCTACTAGTAGGGACTCATCTGTCACCACCTTAGCAAATTTTTATCCTCATGGCACAAGCTAGCCTACCAGTATATGTCCCCGGTCCTAAGTATATGATTCATATATTTCAGTATGTTCCAGGTACCAGATGACTGAGACGATATCTCAACCCCAAACACTCCGGCCAGGTCCGCTACCCCCACACGCAAGGGCGACACCGGTAGCCCAGCGTCCATAAGATCATGGACTTTTTCCTGCATCACAGCCAAGCTACACAGGTGCAGCATCCCTTTCCCATCTATTGCCAGGAAAGCAGAACTGTTCAAGCTGATGCAAACCAATACGGAAAATACAGACACTGGGGAAGGCATTAGTGGCACAAACAACGCCAACCTCCACACTATGATCGCTTCACTAGTGTTCTCCATGGGGCAAATCAATGATAGGCTGGAGAGACTAGTAGCTCGTAGCTTTTCCGCCACAACACCAGAGCCCCTCACGGCCAAACTTGCGGGCACCTCTCAGTCACAACCTGGTAATACTATGCCCACCAGCTTGGTATCACAGGTCATTAACCCAGCCCACATGGTCCTGGCGAATCTTAAAAAAGACATCCTGGAGGGCAAAGACGTTAATCTCATTTCTCTTCTGATTGCCTCCCATGATGTCATAGAGAATCGCTCATACTCATATCTCGGTGGTCCTGAAGGCAAGAGACCCGAGACTCAGTAAGAAACTGTCAATTCCAGACTTTGGGATTTACATGGATGTGTTATGTTCAGTTTACCCACATAGAAGAGAGGAGCTGGACCTCTAGATGCACAAGCCGGTGGATCTGGGCAACAAATACAGTGGTTCGTCTTTTTATGACTACCAGCGGTCATTTGCAGTGAAGGCGTCGGTAGCTCTGACTCTCAGTACAATGTCAGGATGGATTGGAGCCAATTGGACTAAGGTTTTCTTGATAATTTTACTCTGAATAGACTGGTCAATATACTGTGAAACTATTTTCAACTCCATTTTTTACTTTTTTAATATTGTGGAAATAAATAGATTTTTTATTATACTCTCAGTTGTTTTAAAGTGATACTTTTCATATATTGCTCCATAACAGAACAGCCAGCTTCAGATACTGGTTTGTTACTGCTTCACTATAAGTCGATTTTTTTACTATTATATTATTATTATATTCAGATGGTTTAGCGATATTCTTTTATATATTGCCCTATTAGCAGCCAATTCCATGTACCGGTCTATGCTTGCTTCAGCATAAGTGGACCAAATCTTTTAAGTTTTTTTTAAATATTTTTATAGTTTATTCATTTCCTTTATCCTTATAAAGGTATATTATTTGGTAATGGTACCATTTACCCTGTGATATGTTCTCATCAGGCATAAGGATACCTATACCGTATATATTCCCTCTGGGCATTTTAGTACTTCAATATTTGATACCTATATAAGATCACTTCACTATATATGTATCTATCTATCTCTATCTATCTATCTATCTATCTTATCTATCAAAAGCTCCTGGTAACTTGGCACTATTTTATATAGTACAGCACTTTATCCGCATTATCTCTATAGGTTTTTTGATGAATTCCTATATCCTTCCAGTTTTAGAGCTTTTTTTCCTGTCTGTTTTGTTCCCTCTCCCTTCTGTATATTCTGTCTTTAGATATCAGACTATTTGCATTTAAGTTACTGCCCATTCATCCATCGTTATGGCACATGCATGGCATTAAATGGAGGGGTCTCTACTATTTTTTATTTTTTTTTATGAGGCTCACCTTTGGCTCAAAGAGTAGCCCAAAAATTTTTGACATTTTTGCAGAAACCTTGTGTTGGCTTCTCCTGAATACAAGTCGGTGCCATAACGTTATCCATTATCTGGACAATTTTTTGTTCATAGAAAGTAATGCATCTCACCCATGCAGTCTAGACAAGGTGATACAATTATTTCACTCACTAAGGGTACCAGTGTCACCAAAAAAGACAGTATGTCCAGACACTATAATCAATTTTCTAGGGATACAGCTTAACTCGGTGGCCATGGAAGTCAGTCTATCTCAGAGGAAAGTTACCAGTATCCAACACGAAATAGACTACTATATACAGGCGGGCTTATGTAATAGGAAAGAACTGCAATCACTGATTGGCTCACTAAATTTTGCTATGCAAATTATTCCACAAGGTAGAGCATTTATTTCCAGACTCCTGAGTCTCCTCCCCACATTTTCCGATGATAACAGTTGTATCTCCCTTGACTATCAAGTTACGGCAGACCACCATATATGGAACATGTTTCTCTCGAATTGGAACGGGAAAAGCATGTTTCTCCCACAGGTATCCATAGACTCCCCTACCATTTGGATGGACATGGCAGCATCCACTGGTTTTGCGGCCATCTTCGGCAATGAATGGCTTTGGGGAAGTTGGCCTGAGGAAGTGCAACACATAGAGGGGTTCTACAAGAACTCAGCACTGTTTGAGGTATACCCAATTGTAGCAGCAGCAGTGTCATGGGGCCATTTATGGGCAGGGAGACCAGCACAGTGCTTTTCTGACAACTTGTCAATCTGCCACATCATAAACAAAGGCTGATAAAGGGTTTATTAGGAAACTGATGTGACTGGCAGTCCGTCATCAGTGTTACTTGGTATGCCACCATGTCCCAGGCATTTTTAACACTGCAGCTGACCGTTTGCCTCGTTTCTGCTTTCAGAAGGTCCCTACCTACCACTTCACTACTGGCCAGGACCACCCCCCTGCTGCAAGATCTAATTATGGATTAGAGAAAAAATAATGGGTCGCAAGAGTATACTGAGAACGGGACCACGAGAGACCACGAGAATTCACTATTAGGGGCCTACAAATTGGTCAAGGTTGCCTTCGCACCTCATACCTCAATAAACAGCAAGACCATTACATACTGAACCTACCCACATCCAAAACTAGTCAAATGTGCCAAACCGTTCACATCCCATACTACCCCACAGACAATTCATGGTGCCCAGTGAAGGTTTTTGATGCCTACCTACTCACTGTACCCTACTCATGCTTCACTCTCTCTCCTGTCACTTCACAGGGCTATCCTCACCACTTCTAAGTTTATGGTATATGTACGCCTGTTGTTGACAAGACTCAGCTTGAACGCCAGCAAGTGTTCTGGACACTCATTTAGTATAGGGGCAGCATCTACAGCCTCAAGCCAATACATTCCAGTTCATGTTATTGAGACCTTAGGTCGCTGGAAGTCATCAGCTTATACAGTATATATACCCCGAACAATACAGGAAATGCGAAAGGGATTCGTCAAGATGTCCTCGTAATATATGTATGCATTATAACATGTTGTTTCGCAATAAATATCTTTTGAGCAAGATTGGTATTCTTTTTGCCCACTTTAATTACCGGTCTACGACAGACGTCGGTATCGGCACACGTCAACCGACTTTGCTCCTTAAGGATTGATGACTTTACCTCAATTCATATCATAACTGAGATGGTCCGAACACAAATTGGAAGGCTTGGCCTGAAGTTGTGGGAGGGGCTATGGGCCTTTAAAAGGGTCTCCTCACCCCCCCCTCCTTCCCTTCCCTACATTACCGTGATTGGTCCAAATGTACTGCTTGCCCACCCTCCACTCCCTCTATTCAGCTTTTTTCTTCTAAGGTATGCCCACTTTATTTACAGGCCTACTACCTACGTCGGTATCGGCACACCTCAACCGACTTTGCTCATTAAGGGTTGATGACTTTATCTCAATTCATATCATAACTGAGATGGCCCCGAACCCACACACACATATATATATATATATATCAAAAATTACCGGCACTCTTGGGTTTAATTCATCCAGTTTTATTGTTGGTAGATTCAGGCTAGGTCAACGTTTCAGCTCCCGATCGGAGCTTTCATCAGGACACCAAAGGCCATATATACCGTATATACTCAAGTATAAGCCGACCCGAATATAAGCCGAGGCCCCTAATTTTACCCAAAAAAAATGTAAAAACTTATTGACTCGAGTATAAAACTAGGGTGGGAAATGCAGCAGCTACTGGTAAATTTCAAAATAAAATTATATCCCCAAAAAATGATATTAATTGAATATTTATTTACAGTGTGTGTGTATGAGTGCAGTGTGTGTATGAATGCAGTGTGTGTGTGTGTGTGTTGCAGAGCCTTGGTGGGGGGTGGGCATTTTTATTATAATTTTTTTTATTATTATTTTAATAAAAAAAATTGTTCAATTATTTTTCATTTTTTATTATTTATTTTATTATTATTATTATTTATATTTTTATTATTTTTTTCGTCCCCCCCTCCGTGCTTGATACATGGAAGGGAGGGGGCTCTCACTCCCTGGTGGTCCAGTGGCATTGGCAGTTCAGTGGGGGGGGAGGGGGCTGGCAGAGACTAGTTACTTACCTCTCCTGCAGCTCCTGTCAGCTCCCTCCTCCTCCGCGCCGGTCCGGTCAGCTCCTCTGTCAGCTCACACTGTAAGTCTCGCGAGAGCCGCACTATGACCCCGCGGCTCTCGCGAGACTTACACTGGGAACTGACAGAGGTGCTGACCGGTCCTGCTTCCTATATAATCATAGCTGGAAGCCAATCCGTATCTCTAGCCCACACACTATCCCTAACCAAGTAACCTTCATTGATGTGGGAGCAACATCATATAACATTTTAATATAGTCTAACATATTTGGACACAAAATCATATACTTGCCATAACTGGCAAAACTTTGTAGTCAATCTGTTGTTCATGCTGTATTTTTCTCCACATTTAAACCTCTTTAGTTTTTCTAAAAGAAGCAAAAGGTTTTGCAGTTTTCTGCAGTAGAATACTGCCATTAGCCACTCTGTTCACAAAACAACATTATTAGACATATTCTAAGTTCATACATGGCTTAAACAATAGTGCTAATATGATGTTTACCTTGTTATATATAGCAGCCCTCACTGGACAAATGCTGGCACTGGTTAATTAGGGAAGAAGAAGTGGTGTTATTGCATGAGATTATACAAATCCCTTTTAAAAAATCTGTTCCATTTGGTCCGTTCTAATGTTCCAACCATACTATTTACATTTCTACTTAATATATTCAATGAAATATTTGAAATGTATATGAGAATGCGTTTTTTGTTGTTAATATGCATTTCTTATGCCAAGTAGCTCCAATGTGGAATCAATCAAATAAAAAATGCATAGTCAAATCTTTGCAATCTGTAATTTGCTGAATTTCCCAAACCAACAAAGAATAGTAATTATGTGGCTTTAGCAGATAATTAACAAACAAATACTGCCTGGGCTTCTAAGATATAAAATTCTTCAGGTGGTCCCTTATAGCAGCCTGAGTTTTTGTATATTTTTTATTTTTTTATTAAGCACCTTCATGAATTACAAACTTACATAATCCACAGTGCAGTGGAATTCAGGACATTGTAACATATAACATCAAAGTTTTATGCTATAACACATTTACCATACATTAAACAAGTAGGAATCTTAAACAATCCATGTGTCACATGCTAGAATTAGTTGTATGGAAAGTGGATAGCAGTGTGTTAGTTTGGTACCTCAAAGAATGCAATAAGAGAAAGTGCAGGAGTATAAACTTAGATATAAAACTAAAGTCAATGTACAAATAGAGTGGAGACTAATCATATACATAACTAGACAAGACAGTAGATTCCTGTAGCGATAGGAACTTTATCGATTGGACTGTAGTCCCCTGTCATCTGTGGGGTCGGAACTACCAAGGGTTAAGTTACAGATTATGTTTATTTTTATTTATATATTTCTTTATTTTGCATGAATTTCCTCTATTCATTCAGTTTTACATTAGACAATGAACATTTTTTTATACATGACATCCTTGTGAGGAAACACAAATTATACCATGTACATACTGGGTCATTAATGAGAATAGTAGTTAGAATTGAAATGTAAGGAAAATAATAAGAAATGACCCTGAGTAGAAGACAAGGTGTGTATTACCCTCGAAAATAAAATTATATGATCGATCTTATTGCTTCCCATCTTGACCCCATTCATTCACTCTCGACACATAAAAATCATAAAAATCATACCGGCTGCGGCGAGATGGCTAGGTCGTTACAGGTTTCAAATTAACTAGCATTCACAATTACAGGGTCCGTTAAATTTAAGCCAGGGGGCCCAGATCGCTTCATATTTATTGGTAGAGAGTCTATGTGGATAAAAACCTGCTTCCATTCTATACTGGCAGTTCACCTGGGAACATATTTCTGACCATTTTGGAGGACCTATAGTTCTCCAGTTTCTGTCCATTACTAGTTTCGTGGCCATAAATATGTGGACCAGAAGGGTTTTAGCATTGATGGTACTGGTAGGAAGGCCAATGTCGAACAGAAACCTATATACTGTTATATTGATTTTCCTATTAGTAATGAAATTTACCATTATGGACAGAATCTCTTTTAAGGTACCCAGTGTCACGGCAAGGGTGTATAATTTATTATTACACCCTTGGAATATTATCCTTTAATGGAATTTGTGTAGTAAATGGCACAAATTACAGAGATGTTATTGCTGAGGTCAACAGGGGTTACATCTTTTGAAGCTGGGACCCCCACAGAGGTCAGTTGACAGTTGGCTCCCAGACTGTGTGTCGTCTAGTCCTTGGGGAAGAGGGATTATTATTATGCTGCCTGTGTTTTTACCTGTTTTTATCCTGACTACCAGCGACTCCGCTACAGTGAGTAATTAGGACTTCTGTATTTTATCCTTTTTGTGTTTATCTGTTGTTGGTGTAAATAACTTATCATATATTGTTATATGCACTGTGACTATTCTTTGTTCATAATAAACATTCATTTATTAAGTTCTGCCTTTGTCTGGTTAAGAATCACGTTACCTGAAGAGACTAGTTAGTATTTTTGTAATTCCTTAAATATTGTAATAAGTAATATTTGGTGGGTTTTATTGTTGATTTACCTGGGGGACCAAGGCACCCCATTTATAAATTGTCTTGGTGGTGGCAGCGTTAAAATAGTAATGGTTATATTATTATGTTTAAGTGTGGGTGGTGTTAAAAAGGTGGATTTTGTCATTATTTCCGGTCTAGTGAAGACAAATAGTGTACTTTAACCCTTTCACCACCACAACTACGTCACGCACACTCTTGGAGTAGGGTGCGTTCGTGATCCAGCTCTTCACATTGCCACCATATGTGGGGAAATAAACCTGGTTCCTTACAGCATCGCCAGCAATCTGGGGTCGAGATACCATCGGTAAATGAGTTTGTAATAAACTTCCAGTATGTTTACACAATGAATATTTATTTTCACTAGAAAGAGGCCCTGCAACCATTGATCCAGAGAATAGGAACATTTTAGTTCTTGCTCCCATTTAATCATAGACGGAACTTTTTCTTTTTGCCCTTGGTTAATCATAAACCTGGAAAACCTAGAAAACCAGTTTGTTACTAAAATGCTGAGCCAAGAACGGATCTATTGGGTTTAGCCCAGCTTGTGATTTGCCCATTATAAAAGATTTGATTCTCAAATAATTAAATAGTTCTCTGGAGGGGAGGTTATATTTAGACTGCAGGAGGGGAAATGGAAGAATTGTCTCTCCATCTAGTATCTCTGAGAGGTCCCTCAATCTGCAATTTTGCCATTCTTGAATATAAAAATCCTTTATGTAGTATTTTAAGCATTCTATGGGGGCATATCGTGAGATCTTATCTGAACCAAATTTTTTCTTTAAGCATTTTACTTTGAAATATAGTACTTTAATAATCGGATTGTCAGATTTTAAACTTTTCTGAAATTCAATATTGCACCATATAAGATAGAAAGGTTCTTCATTGTTTATTCCCGCTCTTTCTAAGTTTTGCCAGATTGGCCTAGTGGAAGATAAGTCATCACAGGTGGCAAAGTACCATTTTACTTACTAAATAAGACCTTTAAACATCTGGGAAGAACACCCTACACTCCTTTCTTCCTCTCTGTAATATATCCAGGGCTATTCTGGGTCGCCTGTCCTGCCAAATGTATTCAGAGAACTGTCTCTGAAATCCATGTATCGTCTGGTAGTCTATCATCAGCGGGTGGTTCCTAAATAAAATAACAATCTGGGAAGTACGTAGGAATTGACTGCCTCTGTTCTGCCCAACCATGACCGCTCAATGCCCTTAAATAGAGTGGAGAGTTCCGAGTAGTTAAGTCTATTGATTTCTGTATGATCCAGGGATAATATTATACCTAAATAATTTATACTCTTCGACTCCCAATCAAGCTTAAATTGCTCCTTAAAGCGGCACTGTCATGCCGAATTCCGTTTTTTTTTTAACCCCCCTCCCGCCTCAACTACATCCAATCGACCCCCTAGTCACCCCCAAATGCCCCTATGCCCCCCACATTACCTATTTTTTATACTTTATTTTCTGCCCCGATCTATATTCAGGGCGCCGCCATCTTTGTGTGGGTAGGTGAAGTCCCTGTGGGACACGTCATCTACCCACACTAGATAGCCCTGAGATTCCCGCACATGCCCAGTGAAACATCTGGACATGCGAACGGGAATTTCACCTATTCATTCATTCATCAGACAGACGAATGAATGAATAGAAAAAATCAGACGAACAAACTAACACTGTGTATCAGTGTTCGTTTGTTTGTTCGGTTTATTACAAGGAGGGAGCTACCGGCGTGCAGCTCCCTCCTTGTAATATGTAACTATAGAAGCGGCAGGGAGCAGAGCTCCCCACCACTTCATAAGCCCCCCAGGTCCCCTCCTCACTCTATGGGGGTCAATATGACCCCCATAATAGCACAAGGGAGATTAAAATCTCCCCAATGCCCCTACTCGCTATACCGCGAGTAGGGGCATGTCCGCTAAACAGTGAGCAGCCTGTGGCTGCTCACTGTAAAAAAAAAAAAGGTAATAAGGGGGGGACGGGGGACCTACTGTCCTCCCCCGCCGGCCCCCACCCCTGGACGGCGGGTGGGGGCCATAATGGGATTGAGGGGGGACCTACTGTCCTCCCCTCAGGCCCCCACCCCTGGGCGGCGGGTGGGGGCCATAATAGTAATAAGGGGGGGGGGACCAACTGTCCTCCACCCCCCGGCCCCCACCCCTGGGCGGCGGGTGGGGGCCATAATATTAATAGGTGGGGGGGGGGGACCTACTGTCCTCCCCCCCCCGGCCCCCACCCCTGGGCGGCGGGTGGGGGCCATAATAGTAATAAGGGGGGGGGACCTAATGTCCTCCCCCCCCCGGCCCCCACCCCTGGGCAGCGGGTGGGGGCCATAATAGTAGTAGGGGGGGGGACCTACTGTCCTCCCCCCCGGCCCCCACCCCTGGGCGGCGGGTGGGGGCCATAATAGTAATAAGGGGGGGGGGACCTACTGTCCTCCAGCCCCCGGCCCCCACCCCTGGGCGGCGGGTGGGGGCCCTAATGGTAAAAGGGGGGGGGGACCTACTGTCCTCCCCCCCCGGCCCCCACCCCTGGGCGGCGGGTGGGGGCCATAACGATAATGCGGGGGGGGACCTACTGTCCTCCCCCCGCCCCCACCCCTGGGCGGCGGGTGGGGGCACTAAGTAAATTCCCCCCCCCCCCCATCAAGGTGACTAGGGGTGCCCAAGCCCCTAGTCACCCACCCCCCACCCAAATAAAAAATGCCCCTACCTACCCCCCTCACCCTAAAAAACAGTGAGGGGGGAATAAAACTGCTAACCTGTAAAGTAAAATTAAACTTACCATTCGACGTCTTCTTTTTTCTAAAATCTTCATTTTCAGCCCCAAAAAAGGCCAAATAAAAAACCATCATAGCCGTCGAACTAAAAATAAAATAAAAAAACCCGAGCGCAAAAAAAAAACCCGACGAAAAAGAAAAAACCCGAGCGCACAAAAAAATAATCCATCTTCACCCATGGAGGGCTCCGCGCAGACTGAGCTCCGCAGAGCGGGGCAAGGCTTATAAAGCCTTGCCCCGCCCTGCAATTAGCCTAAGAACACTCTGATTGGTGGGTTTAAGCCAATCAGAGTGCTCTTTGTCATTTTACAAGCGTGGGAAAGTTCTTTGGAATTTTCCCACGCTTGTAAAATGACACAGAGCACTGTGATTGGATGGATTTCAAGCCATCCAATCACAGTGCTCTGTGTCATTTTACAAGCGTGGGAAAATTCCAAAGAACTTTCCCACGCTTGTAAAATGACACAGAGCACTGTGATTGGATGGCTTGAAATCCATCCAATCACAGTGCTCTGTGTCATTTTACAAGCGTGGGAAAATTCCAAAGAACTTTCCCACGCTTGTAAAATGACACAGAGCACTGTGATTGGATGGATTTCAAGCCATCCAATCACAGTGCTCTGTGTCATTTTACAAGTGTGGGAAAATTCCAAAGAACTTTCCCACGCTTGTAAAATGACACAGAGCACTGTGATTGGATGGATTTCAAGCCATCCAATCACAGTGCTCTGTGTCATTTTACAAGCGTGGGAAAATTCCAAAGAACTTTCCCACGCTTGTAAAATTACAAAAAGCACTCTGATTGGCTTAAACCCACCAATCAGAGTGTTCTTAGGCTAATTGCAGGGCGGGGCAAGGCTTTATAAGCCTTGCCCCGCCCTGCGGAGCTCAGTCTGCGCGGAGCCCTCCATGGGTGAAGATGGATTATTTTTATGTGCGCTCTGGTTTTTTCTTTTTCGTCGTTTTTTTTTTTTTTTTTGCGCTCGGGTTTTTTATTTTATTTTTAGTTCGACGGCTATGATGGTTTTTTATTTGGCCTTTTTTGGGGCTGAAAATGAAGATTTTAGAAAAAAGAAGACGTCGAATGGTAAGTTTAATTTTACTTTACAGGTTAGCAATTTTATTCCCCCCTCACTATTTTTTAGGGTGAGGGGGGTAGGTAGGGGCATTTTTTATTTGGGTGGGGGGTGGGTGACTAGGGGCTTGGGCACCCCTAGTCACCTTGATGGGGGGGGAATTTACTTAGTGCCCCCACCCGCCGCCCAGGGGTGGGGGCGGGGGGAGGACAGTAGGTCCCCCCCCATTATCGTTATGGCCCCCACCCGCCGCCCAGGGGTGGGGGCCGGGGGGAGGACAGTAGGTCCCCCCCCTCCTTATTACTATGATGGCCCCCACCCGCCGCCCAGGGGTGGGGGCCGGGGGGGGGAGGACAGTAGGTCTCCCCCCCCCTCTTATTACCATCATGGTCCCCACCCGCCGGCCAGGGGTGGGGGCCGGGGGGGAGGACAGTAGGTCCCCCCCCCCCCTACTACTATTATGGCCCCCACCCGCCGCCCAGGGGTGGGGGCCGGGGGGGTAGGACAGTAGGTCCCCCCCCCCTACTATTGTTATGGCCTCCACCCGACCCCCAGGGGTGGGGGCCGGGGGGGGGAGGACAGTAGGTCCCCCCCCTCTTATTACCATTGTGGCCCCCACCCGCCGGCCAGGGGTGGGGGCCGGGGGGGAGGACAGTAGGTCCCCCCCCCCTACTACTATGATGGCCCCCACCCGCCGCCCAGGGGTGGGGGCCGGGGGGGGGAGGACAGTAGGCCCCCCCCCCCCTCATTATCTTTATGGCCCCCACCCACCGCTCAGGGGTGGGGGCCGGGGGGGGGGACAATAGGTCTCCCTCCCTTATTTTACATTACAGCCCCCACCCGTCGTTTAGGGGTGGGGGGCAATATTTTTTTTTTTTTTTTACAGTGAGCAGCCACAGGCTGCTCACTGCTTATTAGACATGCCCCTACTCGCGGTATAGCGAGTAGGGGCATATTATTTACCAATACCAAGTCATTTTTACTTGGTGTTAGTAAATTTGGCTGAAAGACCAATTTAGGTCTTTCAGCCTTTTAGTAGATAGCTCCCTGATACCGTGGGAATTAGGGAGTTATCTACTAAGCGGCTGCAAGATGCAGCCACAGCAATGAATAGGATCGGGGTTTCATTCATCAGAATGAAATTCCGATCCGAACAAAGTACCGAATTGCATCCTACCACCAATGGAGAAACTCTTCTCATTCTGTTAGGATGCAATTCGGCAGTTTTGCCGGCGTTCTGTCTAAGTGACAGGACGTTCGGCAATACTGACAGGAAGCATTGTGGGAACTGGGAGGAAAGCTAGGGATCATGGGAAAATTGCTCTGACCAGCGGAAATGAAGCACACTTTGCTCCTCCGCTGGTCAGAGCTGGTCAAGCGGAGGAATCCTCCATAAGACAGAGTCCCTACTTTGTCTTATGATTTTAAAGAAAACTAAAGAAGACAGGAAGAAAAGAATAACAGATCCTGAGAGAGGGGGAGAAGAGGAAGAGATTGAGGAAAGGTAAGTTCGGCATGACAGTGCCGCTTTAAGGGTATTCATCCTTGGTCGACTCAGGCCCTTTGTCAGGATTTGTGTCTTTTTGATATTAGCTGTCAGCAATTTTATTCGTTTATTACTGGCCCTTTAAGACGGCATGAAAGTAGACACCCCTTGGTTATTTAAACTCCAATCTCCAATACCTCAGTGCACAATTAATGGGTTAATCTGACTGATTGCATCAACTTCCTTCCTAATCATTAGGATCACTCCTAGAGAGACCGTGTGTTCCATCACCCTACCCCTTCTGAATCTCCTCTTCATACCCCTATATCTTTGATTACCTGGTTAACTAATTTGGACTGGCCTTGACTCTGCTTTTGGAATTTCCTTCAATGCTGCTTGATCTCCTATTGAACGACCTCGGACTGGATAAAGGACATTGCTTATGGACTAACCCTGTATACATCACCTAAACTTCTATTTTCAAGGACTGTCAGTTTATCTCTCTGCTTTGCTGCCACATCAGTTTGCCGTGCTGAAACTGCCTCAAAATAAAAAGTGAGTGGATCTTTTTTTTTTTTGTTTGGCATTTGTTAAAGAAATAACATGACATTAGCTTTGTAACCGGAAAGTTTGCCAAATTCCTCTACTACTTGGAAGACTCCAGGTAATGAGCCAGCAAGGTCCGTGAGAGACAGGAGCACATCATCGGCATAGAGTGTTATCTTAATCTCAGTTGAATTAACAGTTATGCCCTTAATATCAATGTTCTGTCTAATGGCTAAGCGTTCTATAGATCGAACATACAGTAGTGGGGCTAATGGGTAGCCCTGGAATGGTGGAATGATTTTATCTCTAGCGAACTCTGAGAACGTCCTCAGCATAAAGGGCGAAAATACATTGTTTAACTTCTGGTAGAATGCTGATGAAAACCCATCTGGGCCTGGAGATTTACAACTCTTTAATGCACATATTGTGTCACTAAGCTCCAATAAAGAGAGAGGACTATTCAACTGGGAAAAATTTTCCTCAAAATTTCTTGGAATATTTAACTTGTCCAAGAATTGCTGTATTACTGGGATAGAAGGGGCGATGGGATTCAAGCTATACAGGTTCTTATAATAATCATCACATGCTTTACCCATTTGTTGTTGCAAATACATTTTGTATTTTCAACAACAATTTTCTTAATAACTTGGAGTTTATTCCTTTTTTTTTTAGTTTGTTTGTAAGATTTTTACCTATTTTATTATTTCCATGGTACCAGCCCTGTTTTAATGTTAATATTGCTTTATTTATTTTGTCTTGAGTTATTTCTAAAATTCTCTGCCTAGTTACCTTAATGTCCCTTAGAATCTCAGGATCTAAACAGGCCTTATGGAGCCTCTCAAGCTTTGTTAGCTCTATATATAGATCATTCAGATCCTTCCCCTTCTGTTTTTTTGTGTAAGTGCCCAATTGAAAAAGCCAACCTCTCATATAGGATTTAAAAGTACACCAGAGAATGGAGTCTGAAACATTACTGTTCTAGCTAATCTTGAAGTATTCTCTGGCCTGGACATGCAGAACTGCAATATTAGCTTCAGATCTTAAAATTGGCTCATCTCCATTTGTTCCTACTCTTATATTCAGAGTTATTTTTTTATTTCTAATAAAATTGGTGCATGATTTGACCATGTTATAGGTCCAATTCCTGCACTGATAATTTGTTCCAGAACATCTGCCCTACTCAGAAAATAATCAATTTGTGTGTATGACTGGTGAACATTTCAAAAAAACGAACAGTCTCGATCGTCTTGGTGCAGTATTCTCCAACAGTCAAATAAACGTTTTTTGGCTAAATAATTCTGCATCATTGATGCTCCGGTTTTCTGAGTTCCGTCGTTCATCAGAGAGTTATTACTGTTCATATCAATTTTACAATCTATGATACAATTAAAATCTCCGCTGATGAGCAGACTCCCAGACGACACACGGTCAACTTTTTGGATAAGACTTTCCAGAAACCTATGTGGAAGTTGCTTAGGGGCATAAACTTTAACCAAAGTGTATAACTTGTCATTAATTTGTGCAATCAATATCAGGAATCTTCCCGCTGGGTCTCTCTCCTCGTCCATAAGCTCAAACTTCATCTTAGCTGAGAAAATAATAGCTACCCCTCTTTTTTTCGTTTGTTTCCTTCAGGCTGGAGCTATATATTAATGGACATTTTTGGAATCTCCATAGCCTAGAGGGAGAGTCAACCCAGTGGGTCTCCTGAATGAATCCAATATCTATATTATTATCCATTACCATGTTATATAGATAACATCCCTTCTGTCCTGAGTTTAAACAACTGGCGTTTATAGACAATATTTTAAGTGACATCTAACCAAAGCCCCACCCCCACCTTTCCCCTTCACAGCCACCATGCACCATCTATACATACAAACCGACACATACCTTTCACAGTTGGCCGCATTCTTAGCCTCTGGGAATCATTCATCTTCAAACAGTTTAGCTGTACATTCATTCTTTTGTACGGAAGCACTCCTAATAAAGTTTCCATACTGTTCCTGCTGCCGCCGCAGGAACCCAGACCGGGCAGACAATAACAAAGCAGCTATTGCGTTTAACAACAGTAAATCAGTACCAGAGTACGCCACATACTGTGGAGAGAGAGGGGGAAAAAAATGAAATACGAGGGAAAACCCCCATTTGAAATAAGTACATTAAATAAATTTAGAATTGGTACAAATACCTTTTATGCTAATTATTATCCAAAGTTCTAAACTCTTAGAACCTATCAAACCCTTATGTTGTCTACAGTTCACGAGCATTTGAATATTCATCCCAAGGGAAATAAGTTTAAATTAAACCAGTGAAGTTGAAATGCCATCAAAAGATACTCTTATTTCCGACACTAGTAGCTATTTAATTGTTAAGTTAAAAACTAAATTTGTACATGAATAAAAACGTAATCGATTTACACTGCTCAAAAAAATAAAGGGAACACTTAAACAACACAATGTAACTCCAAGTCAATCACACTTCTGTGAAATCAATCTGTCCACTTAGAAGGCAACACTGAGTGACAATCAATTTCACATGCTGTTGTGAAAATAATATAGGCAATTACCAAGACACTCCCAATAAAGGAGTGGTTCTGCAGGTGGTGACCACAGACCACTTCTCAGTTCCTATGCTTCCTCCTGGCTGATGTTTTGATCACTTTTGAATGCTGGTGGTGCTTTCACTCTAGTGGTAGCATGAGACGGAGTCTACAACCCACACAAGTGGCTCAGGTAGTGCAGCTCATCCAGGATGGCACATAAATGTGAGCTGTGGCAAGAAGGTTTGCTGTGTCTGTCAGCGTAGTGTCCAGAGCATGGAGGCGCTACCAGGAGACAAGCCAGTACATCAGGAGACGTGGACGAGGCCGTAGGAGGGCAACAACCCTGCAGCATGCCCACTACGTCTGCCTTTGTCCAAGGAGGAACAGGAGGAGCACTGCCCGAGCCCTGCAAAATGACCTCCAGCAGGCCACAAATGTGCATGTGTCTGCTCAAACGGTCAGAAACAGACTCCATGAGGGTGGTATGAGGGCCCGACGTCCACAGGTGGGGGTTGTGCTTACAGCCCAACACAGTGCAGGACGTTTGGCTTTTGCCAGAGAACACCAAGATTGGCAGAATCGCCACTGGCACCATGTGCTCTTCACAGATGAAAGCAGGTTGACACTGAGCACATGTGACAGACATGACAGAGTCTGGAGACGCTGTGGAGAACGTTCTGCTGCTTGCAACATCCTCCAGCATGACCGGTTTGGCATTGGGTCAGTAATGGTCTGGGGTGGCATTTCTTTGGGGGGCCACACAGCCCTCCATGTGCTCGCCAGAGGTAGCCTGACTGACATTAGGTACTGAGATGAGATACTCAGACCCCTTGTGAGACCATATGCTGGTGTGGTTGGCCCTGGGTTCCTCCTAATGCAAGACAATGCTAGACCTCATGTGGCTGGAGTGTGTCAGCAGTTCCTGCAAGATGAAGGCATTGATGCTATGGACTGGCCCGCCCGTTCCCCAGACTTGAATCCAATTGAGCACATCTGGGACATCATGTCTCGCTCCATCCACCAACGTCACGTTGCTCCACAGACTGTCCAGGAGTTGATGGATGCTTTAGTCCAGGTCTGGGAGGAGATCCCTCAGGAGACCATCCGCCACCTCATCAGGAGCATGCACAGGCATTGTAGGGAGGTCATACAGGCACGTGGAGGCCACACACACTACTGAGCCTTATCTTGACTTGTTTTAAGGACATTACATCAAAGTTGGATCAACCTGTAGTGTGTTTTTCCACTTTAATTTTGAGTGTGACTCCAAATCCATGGGTTGAAAAATTTGATTTCCATTTTTTTATTTTTGTGTGATTTTGTTGTCAGCACATTGAACTATGTAAAGAACAAAGTATTTCAGAAGAATATTTAATTAATTCAGATCTAGGATGTGTTATTTTTGTGTTCCCTTTATTTTTTTGAGCTGTGTATAATTATGAACCTACGGTCCACATGTCCTATCTGAGCTGTATTCACTACTCATAATGTCTACTTTATATGAGTTTTCTCCAGGTCTAATGAATGTTTTGTTTCAGAAAAATGTTAGTATTCTAATTCTTTGAAGAAATTTATGTATTTTAAAGAAGTTCAATCAGTTGTGAGTTGCAAAATATTTTAACCTTATATATTGTGTGCAGAACGTGTGAATATATATCTAAGTAGACAACCCATGTGGACTAAATTTGGCTAGACCCAAACTAATAATTTGTACTCAAACATTCGTCTACCAGTATATGTCCATGGAATAATCAAAGAATAAATCATTTGTGCCTAAGTGCGCAATATCAGTACTCGTATCTAATTCTGAGCTCAATATTTGTAGGTTTGTAAATACCTTATTATAGCATTGCCTAAGAATAGAGAATATTAGTTACTGTTTCTGTAAGTATTCTTAATCTTTATTAATATTATTATTTTATGGATCCAAAGGTTCTATCAGATAGGAGAGAAAAAAAAAAAAGAGAAAACATGCTAAAACTGTAAATTCATTAAAACGCAGGTAATTTGGGATATCATATCCTATCGTTAACTAATACATCTTCTAAGGTTAGGTACTTATGGGTACAGTGTATATAAATCTGCTTATGGTGTATATGCTGTCTTATCCTGTTCCAACATTTCAGAGGGGAAAAAAAGAAAAAAGTCCCCCCCCTTTTTTTTTCTTCTCCTTCAGTTTTTAAGTCTTTCTTCATGTATATTTCTCCATCCTCTCACTTCCCCTTCAGCCCTTCTAATGGACAACTCAGTTCACAGATAAGCTCCAAGACAGAATTTTCTCCCTAAGTGTAATACTATCTTTGAAAATATATGAATTGTCCTTGTAATAGACCAACACAGCCGTCGGGAACATCCATTTATATTGTATCTCGTTGTTCCTGAGTATTACTAACTGTTCTGCTTGTCTGGTCGCCTGTGATAAGTCTTAAAAAAGCTTAAGATGTTTAAATTCTTCCGTTTCCAAAGTCTGATTTCTTAATGCCTGCATAATTAGATTCTTAGTCTGGAACTTTAAGAAGCAAATTATGACGTCACATGGGTAATACTCCTTGATTCCTTTGGGCCTGGGCAGTCTATAGTACCTTTCAAAGGGATCTGTACCCAGATCTTGAGGGAGAATTAGAAGTGAGAAAAATCTTATCAAAAAGGAGTGTAAAATTGTCTCCTATTTTCAATAGCATCTTTATTTCTCCTTGCTCACATTTCAATTTATTTTCCCTTCCTTGTCTACAAGGCTTATACTACTGATATTTAAGGCCACCAAATGTTTTTGTGATGTTAAAAATTGTAATGCATACTTAAAAAGTTGGATTGGACTGTTGCATTAGAGCAATAATGCTAGGCCAGGTATTCATGAGATGAAAACTGTAACAGTGCCATCTAGTGTTTGTTTTCTAAACTTCACAATTAAAGACATATGAAGGCATACTGAGCAATATATCCAACACCTTCAATGATATTTGCACCATAGCAAAAGATGGCAGATTTAAAAAATAAATTAAAAAAATTATGTTTAAATCGGTCAGAGCTGCAAGACAGCTGCAAGAATGCTGTACATGTAACATTATATGATCATACATTGCATGAGCCTGCCACAACGTCAATGTATCCCATCTTTGGCAGGTCCTACACTAACAGCCTAATGTCTGCTCTTATGAGATTAACCCACTTACTTGGGGGAAAAAATTCCACCTCGGGCTCTCTGCAGTACAAGGCTAAATAGGACCCTGGGATGATGCACCTGTGATTCACAATGTAGGATTCATTCAGATACTGTCAGGATTACAAGTGTATCCAACACACAGAACTGTGTCACACCTAGGACTAAGGATAACGTATAAGCGGACCTTAGAATGGCCGGACTTAAGGTATCCAAGAATAGTAAAAATACTTGCCGAGGTCAGGAACACAGAATCAAACACAACGATGAGGGAAAGCCAAACGTCAAGGATACCAGAATTCAGTGAAGTCAAAACATAGCCGAAGTAAAATACCAGACAACCAAGATCAGGAACGCACTCTCGGATTACCATCAGGATGAAATGACGACATGGCAGTGTGCAAAAGAAAAATTGGGTTTAAATACCCCTCCTGTGAATCCGATTGGTCATAACAGGCCTTTGACCTCAAAAGCAATTACCAGGTTTCATTGTGCATGATTGCTGCTCGGCACAACTTTTCCTGTCAGGACGGTTATGTTGCTCGGCACAACTTTTCCTGTCAGGACGGTAAATGCCATTAACCACATTTTAATATGCGGATGAATACGTGACAGATACTTAAGATGACATAGAGATGACACCTTGTCAAATGGGGACCTATTAAGTAGTTCTCTGTGAGTGGAAAGTATTGTCTCTATCCTCATTGTCTTTAGCATGTGGACAACTCTTCATAGTCCAGAACAGGGCACTTGCAACTACTTTTGTAGCCCAGATATTGGTCGGACTGTGTTCGGTGAAACTCTAAAGATACAGAGAGGTTTATAGCTTGCCCTTTTTTGTGTAGTCAGTTGCATCCCGATTGTCAAGATATTATGATTATGTGTGCATGAATACTGTCAAAGTAAACTGTAACAATGACATAAAAGGGATGATAGAGAGCGGACTACTAAGGTCCATGTTTGGGGGATTGGAGAACTAGTGGATCAAGTGTGCCGGGCAGATCCTTATCAGGTCCTTGTCCTAGCCCCATCATCACCGCTGCCATTGAATGAATGAAAGGTGAGGGAAGAGGAGTAAGGGAAACTGAACTATTTGCATTGATGCAAATGGTTGGATGCATTTAGTAATTTTTATAGGGAGAGAAGATGATCAGTGAAGAGAAAGTTTAGAGTTGCTGGCCGACTGGGGTCCCATTCCCCAAGAGAGAAGAAAGTAGAGAAGAAGAGAGAGAAGAGAAGAGAAAGAGAGAGTGTGGAAAAGCAGTGGAGTTCAGACTGGTTGGGCCAGTCGGGGTTGGGCAACTAGGCAGGTCCTGTGATGCCTGGTCTCTTCAAGTTGTGATAGAGAAAAGAGGATCAAAAAAATTGTTTAGGAAAAAAGGAGAAAAAAAGAGTAGTGAAAAAGTGGTAAATGTGGTCAAATTCAGCACAAATTCGGTCCACCTAAAGACTTGTAAAACCAAAGTATAGAGTATACTTTTCAGCTAATATTTCGGGGTCGCTTGGAAATGCAAAGTGCTGTAATCCATTGTGCATCCCAGGTCGCCCATTGTTGTGTATGCTTAATTTGTAGGGAGTATGAAGCCTAGGGCTGAAGACTCAGAGCGGTGTTTATTACCACATAAACTAACAACAACAGTAATCTTTAAGCATTTATCACCAATGCAGGCTTCACAGAACAAACCATACAAAACAAATCCCATAATATCTCTATTAAACATTCAAAATAATATAGGCGGCAATCTAGTTAAAGATTGTCACAATGGGCACTATCCACATCTGGGTTACCAGTTTTAATGGTGTTCATCTGCGTCGAGGGTATTTTAAGAGGTCAGATGTGTGTGGAAATCACTAAACTTGAATGTGGACATTCTGGTGGAGTCAGGATCGAAGAAGAGTGCTCAGAGAATGACCTGCTTGCTATTGGACTTGGCCTGGTCATTAGGGTAGGTTGGCACGAGTCATGTGATGCTGATGTGAAAATGAAAGAAAAAAAAAAAGCGTGTGCGGGGGGCAAGGTTGTAGCCGAGGGGTGGGGTATGTTGCTACAGATGGTCCCTTGTATCTTCTAAGATTGAGGGAGGTTGAATGGAGTAGTGTATATAGAAGTACACGTTAAGAAGCAGTATCTAGGGTTTCCCCATGCACAGGACAAGCTCACTTATTATTTTCCTTTTCAGAGTTTAAATGGCTTCAAAGTGAGAGATAACTGCAGGAACTGTTATAGAGGGTGTAAAACAAATGTGTTGTCCCAGCTCCTGCAGTGTTTGTGTATGAGGTTGGACAGGATGTGTAATGGATAATTTTCCATCTGCACACTAATACACAGGAAATGCCTGCAAGAGAAGAAACAGCAATGGGTGATTAACAGGATTACAGAAGGTATAGGAAGGTGAGCAATTTGTATATTAATAATCCTTCAAACTTCACATGCCATAAACGCTCCTTTTTCCCTTAACCTAATAATAAATGGACAGGGGGGTTAATAAATGGACAGAGAGGGGGGGGGGGGGGATAAATTGACAGGGAGGGTGGGGGGAATAAATTGAAAGGGGGGGAATAAATTGAAAGGGAGGGGAAAGAAATTAACAGGGTGGGGGGGAAGAAATTGACAGGGAGGGGAATTGACGGGGTTGGGAGGGGAGAAGAGAGTGACAACGGGGGAGACGAGAGTGACAAGGGAGGGGGAGAAGAGAGGGACAAGCAGGGGAGAAGAGAGTGACAAAGGAGGGGGGAGAAGAGAGTGACAAGGGAGGGAAAGGGGGAGAAGAGAGTGACAAGGGAGGGGGGAGAGATTGACATCCATCACACACACACAATGCACCCCTTACAAACAAAGACAATGCACCCCTTGCACACAGAAAAACACAATGCATTACACACACAGACACACACACACACACACAAGCAATGCAACCCTTACACACACTCAATGCACCCCTTACAGACGCACACACTGCATCCCGTACATACACAGAAACACACCTTGCAGCCCTTACACATACAAACACAAATGCACACAATGCATTCCTTACACACATCAGGACATCCCCTACTCCACCTCCTGTGAACAAACTCATTGGTGGAACATGAAGGTGGACCCTGGGACCCAGACCTTGAGCTGTGTAAAGGGCATTAAAAAAATGGAGCTGCTTCCCATTATCCCAGAACATTGATTTTTGTGACCACAGTTACAAACAGCCCCCAGAGAGCCTGTTCTACACCAGACCAGTGGAGCCAGACTGCAGCTAGAGCCCATCATCATCCTCATCTGGTTGTAAGTTGGCAATCTAGTATATTATTTGTGGCACTAATCTCTAATTTACCTCACATTAAAGAAACACTATAGTCCCCAGAACCACTTCAGCTTAATGTAGTGGTTCTGGTGTCTATAGCCTGTCCCTGCAGGCCTTTTAATGTAAACACGGCGGCACTGCAGCACTGGCGTTAGTTAACGTGGCAGATCATATGGATGGGGCATTGTGATGTCATATGGGGGGGCGGCAAACTTTACTTTTGCCTAGGGCGGTAAAAATCCTTGCACTGGCCCTGCATGTGGATCTAGCCCTATACTTGGGTAACTCACTCTGGAACTGGTTCCATAGTTTACACATAGTTACAGTGTTAATCCTGGTTGAATACAGTTAGCTAAATTAAGAACATATTTATTTTGTAAGAAACTGTGTTTATGTATAAAAAATTTCAAATTCCCTTTCACTGTTGTGCTTGTTTTGTTGGAATGTGGCATTTTCTTATGCATAAACTATGACTCTACCTTTATACATTGGTTACTATTTCACCTTTTGTAATGCATCAAAATAATCACTCATTCTGCCACTTGTTATGCTTCTTCTAGATTTTTTTTTATCCTTTCTTTCCTGATAATTTTACCATTGTTTATATTCATGAAATATGACAAATAAGTAATATTACTAGAGAAAAAAAAGAAGATAAAAACGCATTTTTATTTGAAAGGTTTTTTTTATTTCTTAAAGAAAAAAAAAAGATCTGTTTCAGAAAATCTACCACTTTAATTGTGAAAATGTCAGATACAAAATTAGCACATTTGAACTTTTTAAACGTTAAAGTACCACTCCACTCCCTAAATGGGCACAAAAGTAGAATTTAACATTCAGTAGATATACCCCCAGTGAATACATGCATGCATTTTTCATGCAAGTGTTCATTGGGGCGTATATTGTAATAAAAACTTGCAAAACATCCAGCCTTTGAACCCCCCCCTCCTTTCTGTAAAAGAGACTAACAGTATCTTGATAGGGAAATAGCCAGAGACTTTGCAATGAGAATCCTCTAAAGCTCTCCTATTGTGCACACGCTCTCAAAGCATTCTAATCTGAGGCATGGGGGGTCCAGGTGTGCCTAAGTAGTGCATCCCTGCCACTTCCATTAGCTGAGTTAATACTAAACCATCCCTAACCCTATGCTCCCCTAAATATAGAAACTCCAACATTAAATCCCAAGAACACTAAGTATGCTAACCTTAAGTCACCACTGACCCCATGCCAGCTGGACATGTGCAATTCTGTTCGGTCCGAATTGAAATTCGGAAGAATTTTGAACATTCGGTGCTGAATTTTGAAAGTCCTAACCGAATTGCTGAAGTGCCGAATTTCGGAAGTCCCGAAATGCTTTGGACTTCTAAAAAGTGGCAAAATGGGCAGGGGTAAGATTGGGGTTGGGGTAGGGTTAGGAGTAGGGTCAGAGTTGGGTTAGGAGTAGGGTTAGGAGTAGGGATAAGGGTAGGGTTACTCCTACTCCTAACCCAACCCTAACCCTACTCCTAACCCTACCCCTAAACCTATCCCTAAACCTATCCCTAACCCTAAGTCCTGAAGTGCCGAATTCCCGAAGTCCCGAATTTCAGAAGCGCCGAACCGGATTGGCGAAGTGCCAAATTTCGGAATTCCGAACCAAACCGAATTTTTGGGCCATGCACATCCCTAATGCCAGTCACCATTAACATAAATCACAAACCTCTCCCATCAGTTGTTACTAACTGTACAGAATATAGAGCACTCTTTGATCGCTCACAACTGTGTGACTGCAGCATAACAGAGTGTGGCAGACCTAGCCACTTCTGGACTATGATACGTAGAGGTTGTCCATAGGATGTAAGGGGAGACTGTACCTTCTATATTATGTGTGTATTGTATAGCACCGTCCGCATGCTGGCAGCCCTAAGCTACCAGCATGCAAACCCTTCGTTTGACGAATTGCGGCCATCCGGGCCGTTCGCCAACCGAACACAGGCTCCCCAGGTGGACCACACACTTAGAAGTCGTGTGGCGCCCGTTAACCGATTGCAACACTGTTGCAATCCGTAATTAAAGGCTCTCCTAGGTGGCCGTCGTTCGACTACCGACCATGCGGCGGTCGGCCATCTTGGATCCTTTGTTTCTCCAGCGGTATTCGGTCGTCGAGCGCCTGGTACTGAAAACGGCTACTCAATGATACGAACACCGCTGGACTTCCCGAGCGTTCGGGAGTTCCGCTCTCATCGCATTGTGTTCCCCATCGGCGTTCGGTAGTTTTAAACCGAACTCGATGGTTAAGTGTATTTTATGCGGCGTTCGGTCAGTTCAGCTGGGAGCTGAGCGGTATTCTCCCAAAAGATGCGCTCAGGTCCCAGCTACCTGCCGAACGTTCGGTCATTTAAATCTACCGAATAAAATGTGAAAACCGTATTTTAATACAGATTGTCAGTTCTGCTGCACGAGGGGATAATCCACTTAATCGTCCATTTTAGTGGGAGTATCCTTCTCGTGCAGCACAGCCTGTTGGGAAAATTACATTGCATGATGGGAGAAATCCCCTGGATTTACTGTATGGAAACCCCTTGCATGGGGAACTGTATAAATATGCCAGCTGTGAATAAAGCCAGGTAGTTGACTCCCAGACTGTGTTTCGTCCGGTTATTGGGAGGATTTGGGAACTTGCCTTACTTTTCAGCGCTGACTGTGGATGTACCTGTGGAACCAGCGGATATCGGGGATTTTAATATTGCCCTCCGCTACAATTGGTGGCAAGCAACGGGATCCGAACTTACAGCCAAAAGCGCAATTCGTGCAAATTGCAACTGCCGAATGAGAAAAGGGAATGGCAAGCAGAATCCAACGAAAGAACCGACTGCCGAAGTGAATGGAGACGGATTATTCTAAACTAAAGAAACAGACGTTAAAGGAACTACTGAAAGCCAGGGGTAAAGTAGCCAGCAGCAAAACCAAGGCGGTACTAATTGCCGAGCTGATGGAGGGAGACCAAGCCCGCAGCGCTACACCCCCAGCAGTCATGGAAGAAACTCTCTATGAGAGAGAGATGAGGACCAGGCTAGCATTTTTGCCGCAGCCTATATCGGAGGCCATGATGCATCTGGTGATGGCAAATGTGCAGGAATACGTAATGGCACACAGCCCGCAGCACACACTGACTCGAACAGAGTCCACCACAGGGTCCCTCTACAACCCGGTAAAGCCCAAGATCCCGTACCAGGCCTTCAAAGCATTTTGCGAGTAAAAGGATGAGATTGATGGGTACTTGCAGGACTTTGAGAGACTGTGTGATTTACATGAGTTAGAGCGGACAGTATGGGTGCAACTGCTAGCAAGCAAGCTAGCAGGTCGGGCAGCTGAAGCCTACCGTGCTGTGCCCAGTGAGGACAGCAAGGATTATGAGAAGGTGAAGCGAGCAATCTTAGAGAGGTATGCCATTACTCCAGAGGCATACCGGCGCAAGTTCAGACACTTGCGCAAACCAGAGCGAGATTCGCACGCGGAATGGGCACACAAACTAGATCAAGCCTCCCAAGGGTGGATACAGGCCAGCAAAGCCACCACCATGGAGGAATTGCGCCAGCTGATGTTGCTGGAGCAGTTTTTTAATGGACTATCCCCGGAGACACAAGAATGGGTGCGGGACAGGAAACCCCTCACCCTAACTGAAGCGGCTAGATTGGCCGACCAACACTTTGATGCACGGAGGCACCAGGGACCTATAGCCAAAAGCTACTCCCGACCCACAGGACTACCTAGCGCTATACCACCTCCAGCGCACACAGCCGCCCCGTTTCGTCCTTCCCAAGGGAATGTACCTCCACCTTCCAGATACAACGGGCGGGCCAACATCCAATGCCACTCCTGTAAACAATGGGGGCATATGGCCCGGGAATTTACCCAAAATCGTGGCAAGCCCACCTGGAATCAGGGGCGTCCAAACCCAGTGCCCAGGGCGGCTGCTCACCATTATCAGAGGGAACCAACCACTCAGGAGTTGTGGAGTGTTCATGCGGAGTAACCCCTGGGTATATTGCATGAGGTAATGTCGGTCCGAGCCACCGATAACCGGCAGCATCACCGGCAGCTGGTAACCCTTGAGGGGAAAGAGGTTCAGGGACTGCGGGATTCGGGAGCTACCTTAACCCTGATAGCACCCCATTTGGTATCCGAGGGAACGCATACTGGCGGATCTGTGGCCGTCCGGGTAGCCGGGGGAGCTGTATACCGACTACCCACTGCGAAAGTACATTTGAACTGGGGTGCGGGAGAGGGGACAGTAGAAGTGGGACTAATGCAGAACTTACCGGCAGATGTTGTTCTAGGGAATGATTTGGGCCAGATGACCTCTGCTTTTGTTCCACAGGCTCCCTACCAGGAAGCCCATCCAGTAACCACACGGCAACAGGCTCGCACCATGGCTCCACCAACGCACTCTGAGGCTCAGGTAAGAGACCAAGACCCCCACCCGACACGTTTATCCTGGGATACGTTTATCCTGGGATCCTGGGAAATCAGATCCCACGCTACAGATATACAGGGACCGGGTACACACTGACCAGGCAGGGTCAGAGGGGGAGCGATACATGTGGGAGAAAGGGCTACTGTATCGCATTGCTGAACGCGAAATTGGAGGGTCAGTCACAGTAAAGACGAAACAGTTAGTGGTACCCCAGAAGTATAGGCAGGAATTGCTTAGGATTGCACACGACATGACCCGTACTCGATATAGGTTAACCCACGCTTTCTTCTGGCCAGGGATTTCTAAGGATGTGAGACAGTACTGCACGTCATGTGACATCTGCCAGCGGGTCGGCAAGCGGGGCGACCGACATAAAGCCAAACTCTGCCCCCTTCCCATCATAGAAGAACCCTTTAGTCGGGTGGCCGTAGATATAGTGGGGCCCTTGCCAACCCCTAGCCCCTCCGGGAAAAAGTACATCTTAACGGTAGTAGACTATGCCACCCGCTATCCCGAGGCTATAGCCCTCTCCAGCATTCATGCCGAAACAGTGGCCGAGGCCCTAATGAAGGTATTCTCCCGAGTAGGGTTTCCCCAAGAGATTATCTCCGATAGGGGCACCCAGTTTACCGCCGAGGTCACCCAACAATTATGGAAACTCTGTGGCATTAAGCCAATAGTAAATTCAGCGTACCACCCCCAGTCCAATGGCCTATGCGAAAGGTTTAATGGTACGCTGAAACAGATGCTCCGCACATTTGGAGAGGCCCATAGAGACTGGGAAAGGTTCCTACCCCATCTACTGTTCGCGTACAGGGAAGTACCCCAAGAGTCCACAGGGTTTTCCCCGTTTGAACTGCTGTTCGGGAGGAGGGTACGGGGCCCGCTAGACTTAATTCGGGAGCACTGGGAGGGGGAGAGTAGTCCCGATGGGACCCCTATTGTATCTTACATGCTGGAGTTTAGGGATCGACTGGAGGCACTCACTCAGGCCGTACGCACCAATCTCCAGGCAGCCCAACAACGCCAGCGCCGCTGGTACAATAGGGGGGCCAGAGACCGCAGCTTTCAAGTAGGACAAAAGGTTTTGATTTTAAAACCCGTCCGCACAGACAAGCTGCAGGCCATCTGGCAGGGCCCATACCAGGTGGTGGAACAGAAGTGTGACACCACCTATGTGATTGGCCCCTGCTCAGGGGTAGGGAAAAGACGCATGCTCCACGTGAACATGCTCAAACCCTACCATGAGAGGATAGAGGATGTGACGGCGATATGCGCCTCTGTCTCGGAGGATCAAGAGAATCTACCCCTACCCGACCTCTTAGAACCAGAGACCCAGACAGAGCCCTCCAAGGGGGTTCAACTGGGGGAGCGGCTAAGCCCTCAAGAGCGTGCCCAGGTACAGGCGCTAATTGTAGCTAAGGGGGCTACCATCTCCAATTTGCCTGGGTACACTCCGCTGGCCACCCACCGAGTTGAAACCCAGGGACAGCTGCCGATGCGGCAGGCTCCATATCGTGTCTCCGAATCAGTGAGGGCACATATGAAGACTGAGCTGGACGAAATGTTGCAGCTAGGGGTTATCGAGCCTTCCGATAGCCCCTGGGCATCACCGGTAGTGCTAGTACCTAAGAAGGACGGCACGACGCGGTTCTGCGTCGACTACCGGAGGCTAAATGACAAAACCGTGTCTGATGCCTACCCGATGCCCCGGATAGACGAGCTGCTAGATAAGATGGCCCGTGGCCAGTATCTCACTACCATCGATTTGTGTAAGGGATACTGGCAAATTCCCCTAGCCGATGATGCCATCCCCAAGTCGGCCTTTGTCACCCCGTTTGGCCTGTACCAGTTTCGGGTCATGCCATTCGGGATGAAAAACGCCCCGGCAACCTTTCAGTGGATGGTGGATCGGCTACTGGATGGTTTCCAAGGTTATGCATGTGCGTACTTAGACGACATTGCCATATTTAGCCAGACCTGGGAGGAACACTTACAGCATATAGGGGCCATCCTAGATCGTATCGGGGAGGCAGGGCTAACTATACTATACACAGAGTATACCCCCCTCTCTGCATCTGAGGTATAATATGATAGACATCCCACGTAAAATGTTTTTCCTGACAATTTAGTAGATATACCTCATAAGAAAACATGTATGCATTTTTCCTGCATTATTTATTTGGTGGTTTATGAAAAAAAATAATTTTAAAAGCTGCAGACCTGCTATCTGCAGCCTTTGCAAGCCACCCTTCCCTTTCCCTGACACAGACTGCAGTTTTATAAATTGCCACAAATGTGACAGTCTCCAATCACGTAGTAAGCTGTAGTGCTTTATGTGTCTGGGCTGCCCCTTAATAAAGTGGAATATTTGATTTAACCTAGTTATACCGATAAGCCACAACATTAAACCCACTGACAGATGAAGTGAATAACATTGATTATATCATTACAATGGCACTTATCAAGGGGTGTGACATATTAGACAGCAAGTGAGCAGTCAGTTCTGGAATTTCATGTGTTGGACTCAGTAAACATGATCACACAGACGAGCAACTGTAGCTCACCTTGCTAAAAACATAAATGCTGGCCTTGATAGAAAGGTGTCAGAACACATAGGGCATCACAGTTTGCTGCGTCTAGGTCTGTGTAGTCACGGACAGAGTGCTCATGATGAACTCTGTCCACCGCTGAAAGGTAATCAATAGGGATGTGAGCATCAGAACTGGACCTGATATCAATGGAAAAATATTGCCTAGTCTGATGATTCATGCTTTCTTCTAGATAAGGTGGTTGGCCAGGTGCATGCGCGCAGTTAACTAGGGGAAGAGACGACAGCAGGATGCACTATGGGAAAAGGCAGGCTACGAGAGGCAGTTTTATGCGTTGGGCAATGTTCTGCTGGGAAACTTGGGTCAAGTCATTCATGGGGATATTACTTTGACATGTAGCACCTACCTTGAGATTATTAAAGACCTCGTACACCCCTTCATGGCAATGGTGTTCCCTGATGGCAGTGGCCTATTTCAGCAGAATAATGCACTATGCCACTCTGCATAAATTGTTCTGGAATGGGTTGAGGAACATGACAAAGAGTTCAATGTGTTGCTGTGGCCTCCAAATTCCCCAAATCTTAATTCGACTGAGCATCTGTGGGATGTGCTAGAACAAGAAATCTAATCCATGGAGGCCACACATCCCAACATGTAGAACTTAACAGATCTGCTGCTAATGTCTTGCTGCCAGACACCACAGGGCATGTTCAGAGGTCATGTTTGTGTTCCTGACCCTATAGTGTTCCTTTGAGCTAATAATGTATCTTTACAGATACAATGTTACATGTTTGCTTTATCTAAAGTCATGTAATCATTGGGTACATCATTTCATGTCACAATCATGTCTCCTGTGCAAACTTATCTATATTTTCTAGATTTCCATTTTTTCCCTCGGCTTTCTTAATTTAAAAAAAAAAAAGAATATTGACAATCAAATTGCGCATAAAGTCAAAAACAGCCAAGATAAAGATTTCTTTCTTAAGTGGCTATTTTGGTCTAGATTACAATTTACAATAGTATTAGTAGAATAACACACTTGAAATGCTTTTAGGCACAGTACATGTACAAACATTGAACATCTCTTCAATTAGCAAGTGTATTCAATTACAAATAGATCTATTAAGCCCTACCATGCTGTTTTGGGCATGTTGTACGTTAAGGACCAGAGCTGTTTTAACACTTTTGTGGTTTTTTTTGTTTAGCTGTAATTTTCCTCCCTCTCATTTACTGTTCCCATACAAATTATATATTGTTTTTTTTTTTCAGAAGAAGGACTTTCTTTACATACCATTATTTGTATCATGTCATATAATTTACATTAAAAAAAATATTGTGACAAATGTAAAAAAAACATGTTTTTTTACTTTTACTTGAAAAATATTTTACTTATCTACAACAGCTAATGGAAAAAAACTGCTAAATAGATTCAAAATGTTGTCATGAGTTTAACACCCCCCCCCCCCCCCCCCAGTGCTTTTTTGCTTTTTTGTGTGTGCAAGTTATAGGGCTGTAAGTACAAATAGGGAATTGCTGTTTTCAAAAAAGAATAAATATATATATATATTTAACCCCTTAAGGTCGCATTAAGGGGTTAACATGTATCAATAGTGACATTGTAACACTGTTATCTGTCATAAATCTCTGAATCACACCTCACATGTACATATTTTTTTAAAGTAGACAACCAAGGGTATTCAATATGGGGTATGTCCAGTCTTTTTTAGTAGCCACTTTAGCATTTATATTTGTGGTTAGCGATCTTTACTTAGGAGTTCCTCACTCCCAGGGTCGCTCAAACACTTCACACCTATTATCTATGCATACAGCTCATTACCCATTGTGCCTACATCATATGTCCAAGTGATTTATCTGATACCTTACACCCTTGAGGTCTCAGTTTTTCATATATTTTTACGTGCGAAATTACTGCTCTTTTGCACATAGCTATTCATGAGAGGACACTGAAAACTTCTGAACAGGACCTCTCTCTAGATTCAGGCTTGAACGAACCAGTGTATAGACTTAGGATTGCTAATAATAGTCCACTATTAAAGTCCCACTTATGGCCTTAGGGATCTATAGAATGAGGTTTCTGTACACATGGGTATGCCTGTAGACATGGGGGAGATCACCCTTATTTTATAATTGTGACACCATTTCAGCTCTAGCGTTCAGCGGCATATCCGTGGGGATACTGATTACCTGTGTACATGTCCTCTCTTTTTATCCTATTTAGAAGCAGTTTGTACTTGCAACGTGGTGGGGGTCTATAGTATTGGGTTTTAACCCCTCACACGCTGGAACATCTGTTATAATCCGCAAAGATCATTATATTTACTACACATTATCAGTTTTTGTCACTGTATTCTATCGGAATTATAACAGGTTTTATTGGTTTACATTCTTTGGTGGTTTTCACCTATTTTTATCAATATATTATTAAAGGTTACGTATTAATGACGCAGGGCACTCATCCTGTTTCTGCTTTGCTTGTTACTACCCTGGTAGTTTTTTGAGGGTTATCCCCTGCCCATTGAGTGCTCGTTTAAGGCTTCCTTTCCTCCTTTTTGTCTGCTTTATATTTGTGGTTCAAGTTGAAGGTATTTTTATTTTTTTTAGTCCGGAAGATACTCTGCCGGGGGAGAGATGTTTCTTGTAAAGTTCCTTTTAGAGTCTCCCAAGCGATTTACATACCGAACCACTGAGATGTTGTAAATGCAGTGCAGTAGGCACAGTCAGGAAGATCCTCTGCAAAGGTACAAATCTCAAAAAACTCTACAATGAGTTTTAGGCCCTTTATGTTTTGGGACCATTCCTGATTACACTCAGGATTTTGAACATTCACTTAAAAGTTTTATAGCCATTAAATAGTATATTGTGCTTCAGACAGATTGCTTGGTTGAATAGTATATATATTATGAAGTTATAAGATAGGTTTGTTGAGTTTCTGGGTATAATATAAACATTAGGTCGCCTAGCAACTGAAATTGAATACACTGTTTGCTAAGTAATTTTATGATATCTATTTCCTTACCGAGGCAATACTAAATAAAGTCTAGGAAAGGATATCTCAGATGTAAAAGTACAAACAGTGAAACTGATACATTTTGGTTACACATGGCAACACAGGCTAATTATTGTATGTACTTTAAAAAAATAAGAGTATAGACCACCCAAAGTGCAATGTGTATATAATAAGAATAAAAAAGTAATGACCCTTTCTTACAAGGTATAACAACGTCAATCCTCAAATACAAATAACAAAAACTAAGATATACCTAGATACACAAAACGGAGAAAAAAAAGCTCATAGGGTAATAACGTTCAAAACATATAAAATCTCTAGAGTTCAAGGTTACACTCAAGGAGATTCGAATAATTCAGGCTCATCAACAATGTGAAGATTCCAGAGGTTTTGGCAATATTCAAATGTTGGATTACTCATGTGAAGAGAAAATTGAAAACAACATAGCGCACCACTGATATAAAGTATACAACACGCTTTAATGGTTACACTTACAATAAACAAGTTGATAAAAAGCCCATCAGTATTATCATGTAGTCCCCAGACCTGATCTCAATGGTGTAAAGTACTGGAGTCCTCGCAGGTACCGTGAGCAGAAGATATAACAGCATATAAAAACAATAGCTCAATAACTCTGTGTTTTGTCTAATGCCTTTAGACTTCTTCAGGAGTAGTAAAATTAAACAACCATCTGGTCAAGTGCTGTAGAATAAAAAAAGGTATTTAGCCCCCCCCCCCCCCCATCACCCCTCCTCTCTCACACAATCTCTCCCCTCTCCCTCTCACATCACCCTCCCTCACACCATCACCCCCCTCCCTCTCACCATCACCCCCTCTCACCATCACCCCCTCTCACCATCACCCCCTCTCACCATCACCCCCTCACCATCACCCCCTCCCTCTCAGCATCACCCCCCTCTTCCTCTCATCATCACCCCATCTCACCATCACCCCCTTCTCCCTCTCACCATCACCCCCTCCCTCTCAGAATCACCCCCTCTCCCTCACACCATTGACTCCCTAACACCATCGACCCCCTCTCACCACCACCCTCTCTCCCTCTCATCACCCTCCTCCCTCTCACCATCACCCTCCTCCCTCTCACCATCACCCTCCTCCCTGTCGCCATCACCCTCCTCCCTCTCACCATCACCCCCCCTCTCACCATCACCCTCCTCTCCCTCTCACCATCACCCTCCTCTCCCTCTCCCTCTCACCATCACCACCCCTCCCTCCCTCACACCATCACCCTCTCACACACAGGATCACCCCCGCACACACACAGTATCACGCCCATCACCCACACACCCTCCCCAGACACACTGTTAGCATCCCCTCACACTGTCACCTCCCAACACATTGTCACCCCTCTCAACACTGTCATCACCCCCCCCACTGTCAGCCTCTTCATGCATCCACACTCACATTAACCACTCCTAATCCTGTTAATCTCACCCCTCCAAACTCACCTGCCCTCACTCTGCCATACTCACCTTGTCACATTAATCCCCCTTGATCCTATCACACTCATCCCTCCTACCATGTCACAATTGCCCTGACACACTTACCTCCACTCGCCCTATCGCACTCCCTCATCAAACCATGTCATACTCCCTGTCCCTCATTCTCTCTCACATCCCCCCCCCCCTTCGCCTTGTCACACTCTCCCTGCCACTGGTACCCCTTTATTTATCTTGTCACAGTCACCAGCTGAAGACATTCAGCATACACACACAGTCAGGAAACATAGCTTTGTCATAAACACAATACACAAAGGCTACAGGCAGACGTCTATACACACTTCAAGCAGCTACCCCATACACATAGGGTCCCAGACAAAAACGAAAACATGCTCACAGAGACATACATTCTCACACACACACACACACACACACACAAGGACACGGACGTATTAGCCGCGAGGCAAACAAGGCATTTGCCTTGGGCGGCATTTTCCAGGGGGCGGCAAAAAACGCCGCCCCCAAATGCCCAGGCAAATACCTTGTTAGCCTTGCGGCTAACTGACAATCCGGGCGGGCTGCTGATCGGGCGGCGCTGGCGAGGGAGCACTTCCCCTGAGCTCTCTGCTCAGCTCCCTTGCGCGCCGCCTGCAGAGTGATACCGGGAGCCGGAAGATGACGTCATCTTCCGGCTCCCGGTATCACTCTCCCGGTATCACTCTGTGAGTGTGTGTCTGTGTGTGTATGTTAGTGTATGTTAGTGTGAGTGTGTGTCTGTATGTCTGTGAGTGTGTGTCTGTTAGACATACACACACAGACACACACTCACACACACACACTAACAGACACACACACACAGACACACTAACAGACACACACACTGTTAGTGTGTGTCTGTTAGTGAGTGAGTGTGTGTCTGTTAGCTAGTGTATGCGTATCTGTCAGTGAATGTGTGTATTTGGAAGGCAGGGGAGGGGGTGGGGTGGCAGGGGGGGGGGGTGTCTGAGTTTTGTCCTGCCTAGGGCAGCACAAAACCAGGATACACCACTGCACAAGGATACTCTGTCAGACACACTCTAAGGCACATATCCAGGTTAACTGTGCATCAATGTGTATTTGTGACAGTGTGCATGTATTGCAACTCTATTTTTTTTCACTTTTTTGTTAGTGGGGCCTAATGTTTGAGTTTCGCCTAAGGCCTCATAAAACCTAGAGCCGCCTCTGCAAGAAATGGAGCAAAAAAACATAATTAACAAGTGAATTACTCTTTTAAACCAAATAAATTGTAAAAGCTAGTGTAATACAACAACCGCGATATAATTCATAGATCACTGGAGTAAAAAAAAAGTTCATTTATGTGGAAGAACGTAAACTTAAGATAATAACTTTTTTTTTTTTTTTTTTTTTTTTTTTTTAAGTGAACACTAATAGTTATATATGTAGCTGTCACTATAAGCTGTGGATAAAGTGTATACTTAAGAGCCAGTATCTAAAAATTGAAAGAAATTGTAAAGTATTGATAAAGAAGCAAAGTGTTATCTCCATGAGAAAAAAATGAGATTTTTTGGAAAATATGTCTAGAAAGACTAGACTAGTCAGATTTTATACCTTAATAGAGAATTGATTGAATATAAAGAGAGCTGTAAGATTTTAGGATACCCTTAGTGTTCAATTTCAACACAACTAAGAAAGTTTAATGTGTAAATATTTGCAATTACTATTTAAAAATCCAGATTTTCCCATTTGGCCTGAGCACCAACACAATTGGGTTGCTCCACTCACTTTGTGATTCATCATTAATGCCTTATTTGAGCATCTTTTTTACCTCTGCGGTAACTGCTTCTCATCTAGCCTCAGGTATCCTGTAAGACAAGCATGTCAAACTCAAAGTCTAGCATGGTCCAAATAAACAAGGTTTAAGTTTACTATGTGGGCTTGCAAAAAACAAACAAAAAAAAACCTTACATTTTCATAGAAACATAGGTTTATTTTGAAAAGAACAGTATAAAAAACAGCATCCCCCTCTACTAAACTACAGCACCCCCTCTACTAAATCCCAGTCCCCCCATATACTAAATCCCAGTCCTCCCCCCTATACTAAATTCCAGCAGCCCCCTTTAGCCAACAAGCAGACTCCACTTACATTGCTGCTGCCATTATGCCACACCCGGAGTTCAGCCTTTTGTATACCCCAAATGGCGTCGTCCGCACCCTGCACCAAAATGGATCCTCCCACTACTTCTTGAAACCCTGTAAAGGTTGAGCACGTCGACGTCATGTCGGAATGTGACGTGGCGTTGTGTGCCTCTGTGTACCTCCAGCCTCTGTGCACTGTCCAGCGCGCCATCACAACACTGACCGACACACACACACTCACTGACAGACACACACTCACTGACACACATACACATACACATACACAGACAGACACATACACACGCACTGACATACACAACTCACTGCTCCCTCGCACTCAGTTTAGTAATGCCGGGTGCCGGAATATGACGTCATATTCCAGAACCCGGCATCACTACAGACGGCATGTCGGGGGATGTGGGGATATTTATGGGATGATAATATTATACAGTTGAGAATTGCCCACTATTTAAATTCTCTTAGATCTTAGAGATCGTTATCATGTAAGTGAAATGTATTCCATACAAATAAAATCACAATTTGTTATAAAAATGGATATAATTTATTGTGACAAATAAAATAATAATAATATTAGGCAGCATGCATGATAATAATCAGTAAATATTTAGTATAACATAGAAACATAGAAACATAGAATGTGACGGCAGATAAGAACCATTTGGCCCATCTAGTCTGCCCAGTTTTCTAAATACTTTCATTAGTCCCTGGCCTTATCTTATAGTTAGGATAGCCTTATGCCTATCCCACGCATGCGTAATACTTCCTGATATTATTTTTAAACCTTTGTCCCTCTAATTTAAGACTATGTCCTCTTGTTGTGGTAGTTTTTCTTCTTTTAAATATAGTCTCCTCCTTTACTGTGTTGATTCCCTTTATGTATTTAAATGTTTCTATCATATCCCCCCTGTCTCGTCTTTCCTCCAAGCTATACATGTTAAGATCCTTTAACCTTTCCTGGTAAGTTTTATCCTGCAATCCATGAACCAGTTTAGTAGCCCTTCTTTGAACTCTCTCTAAGGTATCAATATCCTTCTGAAGATAGGGTCTCCAGTACTGTGTACAGTACTCCAAGTGAGGTCTCACCAGTGCTCTGTACAATGGCATGAGCACTTCCCTCTTTCTACTGCTAATACCTCTCCCTATACAACCAAGCATTCTGCTAGCATGCTCTATTACATTGTCTGCCTACCTTTAAGTCATCAGAAATAATCACCCCTAAATCTCTTTCCTCAGATGTTGAGGTTAGGACTCTATCAAATATTCTGTACTCTGCCGTTGGGTTTTTACTTCCAAGATGCATTATCTTGCACTTATCCACATTAAATGTCAGTTGCCACAACTCTGACCATTTTTCTAGTTTACCTAAATCATTTTCCATTTGGCTTATCCCTCCTGGAACATCAACCATATTACATATCTTAGTATCATCCGCAAAAAGACACACCTTACCATCAAGACCTTCTGCAATATCACTAATACAAATATTAAAGAGAATGGGTCCAAGTACAGATCCCTGAGGTACCCCACTGGTGACAAGCCCAAGCTTCGAATATACTCCATTGACTACAACCCTCTATTGCCTGTCACTCAGCCACTGCCTTACCCATTCAACAATATTGGAATCCAAACTCAAAGATTGTAGTTTATTGATAAGCCTTCTATGTGCAACAGTGTCAAAAGCCTTACTGAAATCTTGGTAAGCAATGTCTACTGCACCACCCTGATCTATAATTTTAGTTACCCAATCAAAAAAACCAATAAGATTAGTTTGGCATGATCTCCCTGAAGTAAACCCATGTTGTCTCTGATCTTGAAATCCATGTGTTTTTAGATGTTCAACAATCCTATCCTTTAACATGGTTTCCATCACTTTCCCCACTACTGAAGTAAGGCTTACTGGCCTATAGTTGCCCGACTCCTCCCTATTACCTTTCTTGTGAATCGGCACAACATTCGCTAACTTCCAATCTTCTGGGACTACTCCTGTTATCAATGATTGGTTAAATAAATCTGTTAATGGTTTTGCTAGTACAACACTAAGCTCTTTTAATAGCTTTGGGTGTATTCCATCAGGCCCCATTGACTTATTTGTCTTTACTTTTGACAGTTGAAATAGAACCTCTTCCTCTGTAAACTCACGTGTAATAAAAGACTCATTTATCCTTTTTCTTAACTGAGGTCCCTTTCCTTCATTTTCATCTGTAAATACCGAACAAAAATATTCATTGAGGCAGTCAGCTAGACCTTTATCCTCATCTACATACCATCCTTCTTTTGTTTTTAATCTAACTAATCCTTGTTTTACTTTTCTTTTCTCATTTATGTATCTAAAAAAAGTTTTGTCCCCCTTTTTTACTGACTGTGCTATTTTCTCTTCTGTGTTTGATTTGGAAGCTCTTATAACTTGCTTAGCCTCTTTCTGCCTAATCTTATAGGTCATTCTGTTGTAACGTCGTAGACAATGGTAATGGCTAAACACAGTACAAAGCTACAGCATCAATTGATTTATGAGGGTACTTCACAGACACAGAAAGCAAAACTTCACACAGCACAGCGAAAAGCCGTAAAACTTATCTAAAAGGACTACCATAACTTAAATTTGATGTCAGTTCAATGCGTTTGCCTCAGTCGTTGTGGCAATGACTTTGATCGTAATTTCTAGGATTGACATGTCTAAACTCAATTTCATCCCTTGCTTACAATGGGACCTTGTAAAATTTCAAAAGTAAAATTAATTACTTAGTCTTCTCTGTCACTAGAGTCTGTGTTTAAAATTATTTATATTCTATTAACATTTAAACAGAGCATTCCATCCCCCTGCTTCATTGCTTATCACTTGGCTTGTTTATATAATGCATTCCTTAGCTCAGGCTAGTGGCTAGTGTTACTGAAAGCAAGGAAAGACATTTTGTGTCTGTCTTGCCTGAAATCCAAAATGGAGTCCGCTCTGTTCTGAGTGACTCAGGCAATATACACTTTTAATTTCTATCTTAGCACAAAATGTCTGCCAATATAAATATCCTGACAGGGAGCAGTGAGAACCAGGAAGACTGAGCTCCCTTGCTGCCTCCAGCGTCCTGCTTCTTCTCCAGCCGGGTAAATTTTAGCAGAGTAGGCACCTGCAATGTGGAGAAAGCAGGTGCCTACTCTGCTTTAACACCAAGCATGTACTCGCGGCTCGCTGGGCCAGAAAGATGTTCATTGTGGGCCGCATGTGGCCCGCGGCCTGCAAGTTTGACATGCTTGCTGTAAGACTGTTTTTCTTTCCAGCTTCTGTTATATCATGTTTGATATAGTGCCCCCCCTTCTCTCTCCCCCGCGGTGCAGAAATGGTTAAACTGTTACCTACCTCATTCCAGCACCTATGTCTCTTGGTGCTGGCTCGGGTCCGCCTCCACTTATGTGAGCAAGCATGCGCATTAGGTCCGTCGGCAGCGAGACCTAATGCACATGGACGCTCGCATGGCAATGGCTGCGCTCGCATTAGGATTTCCCCATAGGAAAACTATATACAATGCTTTCCTATGGGAATGTGATGCTGGATGTCCTTATGCATAGCATGAGAATGTCTAGCGTCAGTTGGAGAGACTGATTAAGTCATTCAAATACGTATTACTTCAAGCTATTGCTGCTAAAGATGGTTCTACAAGCTTTTGAATCATAATGTAGACTTTTCACGCATGGCTTCTCCATTTTGACTTTATTTTTGTTAAATAAATCATGAAACGGTGCAATACGTCATGTGTTGTTGTGCATCTGAGGTTGTGTTTACCTAATTTTAAGACATGCTAAGGAAAACATAATTGTTATTATGTTCTAATATGTAAAACCATAGAATTCAAATATGGTATGTATACCATTTCTTTGTATGTATGTGTGTATATATATATATATATATATATATATATATATATATATATATATATATATATATATACACAAAGAAATGGAGTAGGGCTGTGCCAGCAGGAAAATAAAATAAAATAACGTAAAATAGTCCAATAAGAGTCTCACTAGAGTAACAGTACTTGATGGAATGTAGTAGAAATGGGGACGTCCTATTGTCTCATGGTATTTACATATATGAAAAACAAAGACAGGGGCAGCCAGTAGTGCAATACATCTAAAATCCAGAGGGTAAAATAATAGTAGAAGGTAAAGAAATCACATTTAAAAGAGCTATGGCCAGCTCTGGTGTGAAGGGCGTACAGCGATATAATCCTTGCTGATAGGATATGTGGAGGGAATGCGTCTATCACCACCATCTGGTCATCAAAAGCTCCAAAGGGGGATAAAAAGAGGCGACAATAGTGCTCTCAATTGGGTAAAAGTGAGTAAAGGTAACTAAAATAATACTTACAAGTATAGAGCAGGGACACTGCTCTATTAGTAAAGCTTTGGAGGTATGATCCCCACCTGGGATTTCTTTAAGTGCAGGAACAGCAGTATCAAGCCAGGAAAGAAAAACTAGTAAAAGTGTATAAGAATACAATAAAAAGAGAATTGGCTCAGTAAGTAACCAAAAACTTTTAATTAGTATAAAATACACAATATAAAATAATCATTACGCGTTTCACCAATATAGGCTTTCTCAAATGGCATATTGGCTGCCCCTGTCTCTTTGTTTTTCATATATGTGAATACCATGAGACAATAGGATGTCCCCATTTCTACTGAAAAGTCTACTCATCTACATTCCATCAAGTACTGTTACTCTAGTGAGACTCTTATTGGACTATTTTACATTATTTTATTTTACTTTCCTGCTGGCGCAGCCCTACCCCATTTCTTTGTATTTTCTCATTTGTTGAAGAATTTGAGGGGTCTACATATTTTTTGTTAAATTAGTGCTGATTTCCTTTTGTATTTTGTATGTATATAGATATATATATATATATATATGTATATATATATATGTATATGTGTGTGTGTGTGTGTATATATGTATATGTGTGTGTGTGTGTATATATGTATATGTGTGTGTGTGTGTGTATATATATATATAAAAATTTAAATATAAGTTAAGAAAAGTGGGCACTTGTAGGTTTGAATCAATAGAAAAAGTAACAAACTTCATTTGTGTAGCGTCAACTTTTCGGACCTGCTCCCGGTCCTTTCTCAAGAGTTTATTTAAAAGTTCAATTAAGAGTGCCAACTTTTCTTAACATATATTTTAAGTTATATATTTCTTCCAACGTGGTGCACCTATTCGAACACAGGATTTTCCTAAAACCCGATGGGATATCAGTACCCTTGAATCTACATTTGACTTATAAACATATATATAATGGATAATGAATGGATTATTCAGGAAGAAGAGGCTTGGAACATACCTTATTTTATAGGGTGAAACTCATTTCAGAGATTTTGTGAGCTCTTTTAGCACTTATTGTTCCTTTTATTATTTTGGGGTTAATAAAGTACATCTAAGTTGGATTCTGGATTGTGGAATCATTTTATATACCAGAATTTGGAAGCACTATGAAGGGAGTGTGCCAACTGGAAAACAGTCACCAGAACTATTTCAGTGAGCCAAATTTCAATGCTCCTGTACACGTGAGTGCAATTCTGTATGTTTTATTTGACTATAATTTATTAATGTTTTACACTGTATACATTTCTTTATTTCTTCTGCATAACCCTGTAGGGGTAGGGGGTCACCTATTGAATAATCCACTGCTTAAAAACCATAGCCAGATTGTGGTTACCATCACCTCTAAAAGCTTTAAAGTTTTATTACATTTCTTGGCTATTTTATTGGACTTTATGCACTAAATGCTTTCTGTTAAAAAAAAAGGTAAAAAAAAATTGGAAATTGTCTCGAATCAGAATAACTGGTATTATTCATTTGATATACAGTTTTTTTGTCATAATCACATTTTACTATTTATTGTATCATGGTAGTAAAATTACACAAGTTTTTATAATTTATTTAGTTTTTTTTAAAGGGGTACAACAAATTAACACTTTATTGTAATTTAGTGCCATATTATATGTTGGGCACTATTTAGACTGTTAGCACTTTAAATATTGCTTAAGTACAATTAATATATGATGATGAGGGGCCTGATGAGTGCCAAGGCTACGGTCCTGGATGAAACACAGAGCATCCACAAGTACATCATGAAGATGGCTCCCAAAGATGAACTGCTATTGGAATGCCTGAGACTTTCACAGATCGAGGATGCAGAAAAAGAGGAGGTTCCTTGGCAAGACATTGGGTGTACCACTAGCAGATAGTGGATTTCGCTCACATGACAAAATCCTACCAGTTGTTGGAAATGGCAGGACTGAAAATCAGCACTGAGGCACTAATCCTAGCAGCACAGCAGCAGGCACTCAGCACCAGATCAATAGAAGCTGGAGTCTACCACACCAGGCAAGACCCAAGGTGCAGACTGTGCAAAGAGGCCTCTGAGACAGTCCAGCACCTAGTAGCCGGATGCAAGATGTTAGCAGGAACAGCATACATGGAGAGACACAAACAAGTTGCTGGGATTGTGTACAGAAACATCTGCACAGATTATAGATTGTACCTGCCTATGTTCAGATGGGAGGTACCACAAAGTGTAGCTGAGAATGACAGGGCTAAGATCCTGTGGGACTTCAAGATCCAGACAGACAAGCAAGTGCTGGCCAACCAACCAGACATTATGTTGGTAGACAAGGAACGAAAGACTGCAGTCGTGGTAGATGTGGCAATACTCAGTGACTATAACATCATGAATAAGGAACATGAGAAGATAGACAAATACCAAGGACTGAAAGAAGAACTGGAAAGGAATGTGGAAAGCGAAGGCAGTAGTTGCCCCTGTTGTGATAGGAACACTCGGGGCTGTGACTCCCAAGTTGGCGAAATGGCTTCAACAGATTCCAGTTGGGACATCTGAGATCGCTGTCCAGAATAGTGCTAGGTACTGTGCAGAACAGTCAAACTTGCAGGCCTCTGGTAGAGGACATGAGAGAGGAATAAACATACCACCCAGGAGGGGTAAGAAAATCTATTATAACACTTGGATTGCTTATATATAACCATGCATGGTTCTATATTAGCAATCCAAGTGTTATTTATTTATGGGGGTTTTACATATTCACTTAAGCACATGTTTACACATTTTAGTTTATATATATATTATTAGTGATGTCGCGAACATAAAATTTTCGGTTCGCAAACTTCCGCAAATGTTCGCGAACCGGGCGAACCGCCATAGACTTCAATAGGCAGGCAAATTTTAAAACCCACAGGGACTCTTTCTGGCCACAATAGTGGTTGAAGGGGGGGGGGGGGGGGGGGGGGGACGGCGGGTGGGGACATTAAGGTCCCCACCCTGGACGGCGGGTGGGGACCTTAATGATAATGAGGTGGGGGGACTTACTATCCATCTCCGCCCCCAGCCCCCACCCCTGGGCGGCGGGTGGGGGCCAAAAAGATAATGAGGGGGGACCTACTGTCCTCCCCCTCTCTGGCCCCCACCCCTGTGCGGGGGCCCTAAAAATAACAATAAGCCCAACCTACTGGCCCCCCTTGGCCCCCACCCCTGAGCGGTGGGTGGGGGCCCTAAAAATAACAATAAGGGGGGGACCTACTGCCCCCCAGCCCCCACCCCTGAGCTGTGGGTGGGGGCCCTAAAATTAACAATAAGGGGGGACCTACTGTCCCCCCCTGCCCCCACCCCTGAGCGGTGGGTGGGGGCCCTAAAATTAACAATAAGGGGGGATCTACTGTCCCCCCCGGCCCCCACCCCTGAGCGGTGGGTGGGGGCCCTAATTACAAAGGGGGGGACCCTAGTCACCCCTCCCCCCCAAAAAAAAATTCCCCCTACCTACGCCCCTCACCCTAAAAATAATGAGGGGGGGGACCTTTAACTAAAAACCTGGCTTGAAATCCATCCAATCACAGTGCTCTGTGTCATTTTACACAGCGTGGGAAAGTTATAGCCAGTTTATGGAAAACAAAAGAGGTACCATCATTAAGTATAATAAGGGAAAAGATTTCTATCACTAAAACCTACGAGGCGATGGCATATAGGCTAAAAGGCAAACAAGATATCTATGATAAAATCTGGGCAAGGAGGAAATGAAATGAGAGGAATTAAAGGGCCACTATAGGCACCCAGACCACTTAAGCTTAATGAAGTGGTCTGGGTGCCAGGTCCAGCTGGGTTTAACCCTTTTTTCTGTAAACAGCAGTTTCAGAGAAACTGCTATGTTTGCAATAGAGTTAATCCAGCCTCTAGTGGCTGTTTCATTGACAGCCGCTAGAGGCGCTTCCGTGCTTCTCACTGTGATTTCCATTGAGAATGCTTTCCTATGGACAGGCTGAATGCGCGCGCGGCTCTTGCCGCGCATGCGCATTCAGCCGGTGACGGAAGAAGAGGGAGGAGAGTCTCCAGCACCGAGGGAGCCCGGCGCTGGAAAAGAGGTAAGCGATTAACCCCTTCCTCCCCATCAGCACGACGGGAGTGGGACCCTGAGGGTGGGGGCACCCTCAGGGCACTATAGTGCCAGGAAAACGAGAATGTTTTCCTGGCACTATAGTGGTCCTTTAAGCAAATAAGGGGAAATTAATAAGCAAAACCGCTTCATAAATACAGACAGCTAATATAATTTAAAGGAGGCGATAATCACTTTGGAAAGCTTTTCTCATTTTGTTTTATGAGATTCAAGCAGCAGGAGCTGATTGATATAGACGTTTGATTGGGAGTGTCATAAATTAAATTGGAAATGTACTACAATAATTTTTTTTTACATATTCGGACGAAAAATAAAATAAATAACAGACAGATAAATTTATTGATAGGGCAGGAGGGATTAAAATTTTATTCAACAAAAATCTGGATACATATAAAGTGCATTAGAAGGGATAAGAAAGAAATGCTTATTGAAAATAAGGGTGTATTGTTGTATTGGAAGATATAAAAAGGCTATGGAAGTGTTACTGAAGTTGAAAATAAGTCAGAGTAAATCGTAGGATGTATAATGTAAAAGATGGCAATATAATATTTTGCATTTTGTATGGTATTTTTCTCTCTTTTTGTATATTTTTTATTTATTTATTTATTTTCTGAAAAAATAAATGTTCTCTGTAATTTGGAAAAAAAAGCAAACTAAAAATGTAAACATGAAAAAAACCAGCCAAAAACAGGCAGCCACACACACACCATGACACAGACAGACACACACCCCATGACACAGACACACACACCATGACGGACAAACACACCATGACACAGACAGACACACACACACACACACCATGACACAGACAGACACACACACCATGACAGACAGACACACACACACACCATGACAGACAGACACCGTGACACAGACACACACACACACCATGACACAGACAGACAGTCACACACACACACACCATGACAGACAGACAGATACACACACACACCATGACAGACAGACACACACACACACCCCATACAGACAGACACCATGACACAGACAGACACACACACCATGACACAGACAGACAGACACACACACACACACACACCATACAGACAGACAGCATGGCACAGACAGACACACATATACCATGAAAGATGCACACCCCATGACAGACACACACCATGACAGACCATGACACAGACAGACCATGACACAGACAGACCCACACACACACCATGACACAGACACACACACATATACCATGACACACACACCATGACACAGACAGACACACACCCCATGACAGAGACACACACACCCCATGACACAGACACACACACCATGACGGACATACACACCATGACAGACAGACACACACACACACACCATGACAGACAGACACACACACACACACCATGATAGACAGACACACACACCATACAGACAGACACCATGACACAGACAGACACACATATACCATGACACACACACACCATGACACAGACAGACACACACCCCATGACATAGACACACACACCATGATGGACAGACACACCATGACGGACAGACACACCATGACACAGACAGACAGTCACACACACACACACCATGACAGACAGACACATACACACACACACACACACCATGACAGACAGACACATACACACACACACACACACACACACACCATACAGACACCATGACACAGACAGACACACACACCATGACACAGACAGACACACACACACATACACACACCATACAGACAGACAGCATGGCACAGACAGACACACATATACCATGACACACACACCATGGCACAGGCACACACACCATGACACAGACAGACACACACACACACACACACACCATGACACAGACAGACAGACACACACACACACCATGACAGACAGAGACACACACACACACACCATACAGACAGACACCATGACACAGACAGCCACACACAGGCAGCCACACACACACCATGACACAGACAGACACACACCCCATGACACAGACACACACACCATGACGGACAAACACTGACACACATTACTTCTACCTGCCAGGGTGTCGTGCAGTGCAGGAGGCTGCTGGGGCACCTGTGCTGGCGGCCGCTTGGGGACTTGTGCTGGCGGCCGCTTGGGGACTTGTGCTGGCGGCCGCTGGGGGACTTGTACTGGCGGCCGCTGGGGGACTTGTACTGGCGGCCGCTGGGGGACTTGTACTGGCGGCCGCTGGGGGAGCTGCGCTGTCTCTGCTCTCCCGCCCTCGCGCGCTGCTGAATGAGACCGGGACCGGAATATGACGTCATATTCCGGCCCCGGTCTCATTCAGCTGCACGCTGGGGAGCAGAGACAGCGCAGCTCCCCCAGCGGCCGCCAGTACAAGTCCCCCAGCGGCCACCAGTACAAGTCCCCCAGCGGCCACCAGCAGACCCAGGTGTCTGCCTGACCCCAGGTGCCGACGGCCCACCGGGAATTTTTCCGGTATCCCGGTGGGCCAGTCCGGCCCTGCATCAGTCTCGTCTTCCTGGCCAACTGCTACCCCCACACTCATTCCTTTTCCAAATATTATGTTGGCTTCATGTGCTCTTCAGGATCCAATTTAAACTGCTAGCACTATCATTTAAAGCCCTCAATAACACCACTCTTCACTACATATCCACTCAACAAATATACCCCTTCTCCTGTCATCTGCTTGTTCCTGTACTGTTTCTGTACTGCTAACGCTCATCTGCAGGATTTTTCAAGAGCTGCGCCAGTTCTATGGAATCCCGTATCCTGTCATCAGACTATGTCCTAACCTCCAATCCTTTAATAAGTCATTGAGAACACACCTGTTAAGGATAGCCTACTATCTTCTAATTGCCCTCCTCTGTTCTCTCACCTTCATAGGCCAGCTCTACTGCTCGCCTTTCACTGTTCGATTTTTCAACACACCACTTTTACTATCTGATTTTGTCACATGCATGTCCATCATCCCTCCTGTCCTCTAATTTGCTGTTCTTCCTCGTGTGTTTCTTTATCCTTTCTTTAAAGTTTTTGAGCAGGGAGTTCCTTACCCCTTATTATATTCTGTATGTCAAATATGTATAAATTTAAAATATTCTATGCTATATAAATGCCAATAATAACAATGATCATATACAAAACCAGCAAAAACTCACAAAGACAAATGTTAAACCACGTACTTTTTTATTGTAAAACATTTGTTACATAAACTTCATAAATGTTTACAGCAATAATTTCTTATTTCTAAACACACAAGCTAAAAGTGCATTGTGAATCCAGTAAACTGTTTGGAAGTAATTTTTTTAATAAAACACGTCTAGAGGTATGTACACAGTCATGTTCATGAAGCAGTTTACAACCTGCCATCATACTGTTTTTTTTTAATATATATATTTTTATTACACAAACATCTATATGTACACATGGCACAGGCTTCTGCGTGGAATAACCACATATGTACATATATGTATCAACACAGCAAACCACTAGTAGTTATTGTGAAATGATGCCTATAAGACATCCTCTTGTTTCCCTTTTCTTTAAAAGCTATTGGTCATTATTATATTTTATATAAACAAAACCCAAATCGTAGTCTATGAAATAGTATTGCAAAGACTGTTCCAGACAGCAATAGCAGCAAAGGTTCTCCTTGTTTAGGTCATGGAGAATAGCATACACACTTAAGAATTGCTTCATGTACAGCATCTAAAATCCATTATGACAATAGGCTCACTGGGTATCCCTTTATATTTGTGATCTGTAAACCACGGCTCATTCTAATAAAAAGTTATTGACATTATTTGGTAACTGGCTACAGGCAAACCAATATATGCCTGTAGGAGCATTGTTGAAATTCTAGGCTATAGCAACGGTGATTAAATCACATTTTTTTAAAACAAGAGATCTGTGATTCTTTACAAGATAAACACTGTTCTTTTTGTGCCAGTTGGTTAGGAAAATGCACCGTTGACATTTAGGCTTTTCAGTCTTGGCGCTGTGAAGCCAGTCTGGTTCTTACTTTTTTGACATGCACATTTGTAAAAATTGGGACTATAAATGATCGAATTTAAAATTACTGCATTTGAAAGTCTTAGTGGATCATCAGAGTGATCTGTTTTACTTGCATGCACTAAGAAGAGCAATTCCTATATAGAACCATACCATATGGGACAGTGCAAATACATAAACCCTAGGATTTGCAATGAATCATGTATTATATCTGACCAGTTTGTTAATGATTGCAATTGTGTATTAAGTGTCAGTGCCGAGAGGTAGACATAGTCTATAGAAGTAGAGTAGGATAAAATTAAATGAAGAATATCTTCCAATGGACCAGCATTACAGTGATTAAAGCATTACTTTCCTTTAACCCTTCTTGTACCCAAGAAGCACTCATGAACACATTTCCAGACTCTACAACACTGTTATTAAATAATTTAACCTCGTACCCTTAATATCAACCTAGGCTGACCATTAACTTCTCACATCAAACATGTGTGAAAGCATCTTCTGACATTTTGAGAAGTACTGCCAAGCAGTATGTCTCAGATGGTGAGGAGCAACAAAAATGCCACTTAGGTCACAAGCATTGGCCAAAGAGTTGGAGTTTTTTTTTTTCTCTCAAAATTGGATAGTGTGTTCTATATATTATAACCTGCCTGGAATGTCATCTAAACTCCTTGGCACAAGGGTAACATAATTAACTCTGATTAGAGTAATAATAAATTGAGTGAATCCAAAGGATAGTGTTTGGGCTGTATCATGTAGTCTTACAACCATTTGATTGTAGCATACACTAGGCTATATTATGTCATCTCAATCCAGAAGCAGGTTGATAATTCATAACTTTAGTTTTAAAGAACAGGACATTAAAATGGATTACATATTATTATAACTATATAGCGCCAACAAATTACGTAGCGCTTTACAATGGGTGGACTAACAAACATGTAAGGCTGTACGCTAGTTGTGGCACTTGACCAGCATAAATATGCCAGTAAGACTTATACCATTATACTAAGCCTGCCATATACAAATGTATGGATGACAAGGCACCTTCAGTGAGGTAAACATATATAGTCTTTGCATTCAGATATCCAAATCACCAGCAAAGGATCATGCTAGTTTGTTGTTGGCATCATCTTCTTTTAATTCATTACAGTGTGTGTGTGTGTGTGTATACACTATAATGCATTAAAGGATGATGGTGCATTATAGTGTGTGTGTGTGTATATATATATATATATATATATATATATATATATATATTTATACTATAATTAATTAAAAGATTATTCCATCAACAAACTAGAGTGAACCTTTAACTTAGTATTTATTTTACCTATTTTTTTCAGCAAACTAATGACCTCTACCGCAATATATCACTCTCTAGTGTTAAACAATATACATCATTAAATACAAACACCATCACTGCAAGAATATGGGTAATAAACATTAGAGTAGTAATAATAAATAGGGATGCAATAGTATTCCAGTTGCATTATTTGATGCTTTGCTTCTAAAACATTATTGTGGCTCACTTTACAAGTCACTGCATATTTAGTGGACTAAGAGCATCACACTCAGTTCAGATCCACTTTTATAATTAACTATTTAAGCAGCAACACTGGAATATAAACAAAAATGAGTTGTAATAAATATACATCTGTTTTTTCTGGGCTAGATGCAGTAGCAGAACTACCGTGGTCGCAGGTGTCACAGATGAGAACGCCCGTTCACTCCAGGGGGCCCGGCCGCCCCCTGCGACCGCGGAGCCTGCCGAGATTGTGGGGCGGCCCTGGCCGCACGGAACAACCGCCGGGGCCGCATTGAAGGGGCATGTGTTTCCGTGTATGTATCTGTATGTGTTATATTACACAGAATTAGGGGTGGGGGGAAGGGGGATCGAGTTGGTTAAATAGATCAACTGAACTATAGTTAAAAATAGTAGTAAAAAAATATCACTGCAGTAGATCATTTAAACAATATTTATCTTAACCTAAATAAGAAGCTAAATCAAACTGACTCAAAAGATGTTAAATGGGGGACAGGGAGGATAATATGATCCTGGATTAGGATGTACTTAGTCACATCTGAAACACCCCTTGCACAAGCTTATGCTGCTAATGTTCCCCATTGACTGAGGATTTTTATTGACTTTTAAACCCAGAAGTATTGCACATTGCATATAAACCAAGTTTCACAGATGCGAGTCACCTATTCCCTTTCTTATCTATTCACTATTAATAATTTTTTATTGCCGTTAAAGTACATAAAACATTAAAGGTATCTGTTACAAATACAAAGTTGTATTCCACTATGGAGCCCTTTGACACTATGGAGCCCTTTGACCCCAACTCCCTCGTGCACATCCCTAGCGAATAAAGGGTTTAAAAAACCCTTGAATTACTTCCCAAATCCCAGTGTTGATGTCCCTTGGTGCTGGGTCATTGCTTCTTATTTTGCACCTTGCCCTAGAAAAAAACCCTCTTTACATGTTTTAATTTTACATTCACAAACTGCCCATGTAGTTTGATTCATGCAGTATTAATTGAACCCTAGCACTCAATAATAATTTGTGGTATTTAAAATAAAAGTACAGAACAACTAGCCAGTTGAAAGGGTTTGTTATACGGCATTTGCTTTAGTTAACAATATCACTTTTGACCACATTTTTCTAGTTATAACAGAACAGCGATTATCCTCTCACCTACATAGTCTCCATTGCTTCTTTCCACCAATGTATTTAAATGAAATGATACACTTTGCTGGGAAGACATTGTTTGACTAACAGGGCTATTTACTAAAATGAGAAGTCAAAGTGAATTACAAATTTCGAATAAAAGGGCCCAAACTGAAAGCATTGCTGGTTTAGAGACTTTTTGCACTTTGGCTATTTTGTCCTTAAAGGAATTGTTTTCTTAACACTGTAGGTCCCTCAGCGCTAGATTGCTCTCCGCCTCCTCCAACCTCAGCAATGGGAGGAGGGGGGTACGACCAAGTGAACAGGCACGGCGAGCGACACGCTTACATTGGGCTTCTCTCATAGAAAGCATTGAATCAATGCTTTCATGTGGGGATTTTCAATAAGCTACATGTCTTCATGCAAAGTACACGTCGTTTTGTGAAGTTAAATTGCGTGAAAGACCAGGAAGCACCTTTAGTGGCTGATCTTTGAATTTATTTTTGGGGTTACCATCCATCAATATCATTCATCCAGAAGGTTGTGTAGAACTTTTAAGACACCAACTGCTTCACTACTTTTATTTAGCTCTATATTATGTGAGTTGCCATTTGGAAATCACATATGTATATATTTTATGCACACAGATTTACACTATATTATTATTTTTTTATTTCTATGGATTACTTTTGAGAAATGTATTTTTCCAGTATTAGTATTAGGTACATTTTTTTTCTTTGCATGCTCCACCATTTTATTTTGTGGATGCATTATCCAGCAATCTGTTCTCAAAATGGTATTTTCGTTTGCATTTAATTCAACACTGCCTATTTTTATTACCAATTAAAATATAACTGTATTTTATAAGAGGAATATCCAGTAAGCCATATTTTATCTTTTCCTCTTCCCATGACATCATACACAATAGGTTATTTCAACACATAATACATTATATATTTACATAGGGTAACATCAATGACAGTGCTGTTGAAAAAAGTTTACTCTATTATTATTGTATTACAAATGAAAAGGAAATATCAACTTGATCATTAGTACTGTAATGAGTTCAATGTGCTGGTAACAACAGAACAGTAGGAAAACTCTGGCAGTGTTTGCAGTAACACAGTGATTGTATTCATTACACACTCCTCTCACAAGCATATCATCAGCATGTTAGCTTCACTTTTTAAAGCATGCATTTACTGAGGCAACTGCATTAACAACACATGGTAAAAAAATAAATATATATAACATTAAACCATTAAATTACATTCATCCTGAGCTTGCTCAACTGTGCTAGAATGCCCATGAAAGACAAAAAAGTTTATTTGAATGTACTTTCTGGAGAAATTCTTTCATCTGTACTTGGTGATGCAAAAGCATTTTTTTTCCTTCTGCCACCAGACCCTCAAAAAAAGAACAAAGGATGAACCGTAGTGTGGCACTGGGAGTCAATACAGAATAGAAAGGTCAATAATCATGTCATAATTATGTTGTGTTGTTTGTCTGCTGGACATGATTCATAAAGTTGCACTTGGCATAGCCAATTTCAGGACCTGAGAGCTCCTGTTACATTACAATACATTTAACAGGACATGAGAGGCTTTAATATGAGAGAGTTAACACAAGAAAACCAATGCACATTTTTGTGTTACATTATAAAATTCTCTCTGTGCAAACTTGGTAACAGTTTCTAGGAAATCAGAACAATGCAATCCAACGAACTATACTTTTCAAAACTAGGTAATTTAATAAAGACTTTGGGGAGATGCATATTTTTTTTTGTTTGAATTCAACTGTGCAGTAAATCAATCACATTAAATCATTATCATGAAGCATAAACTACAAATACCACCTTACTGAGTATTCAGCAAGCTAATTGATTAACAGATATCACAAAATGATTGTTAGACGTGTGTCAGCTTTGGCCCTTACTGATGTTCCACGGTGTTGTGAGGACATTGTATTGAGATAGAAAATGTGTTTGAATAATTTAATAACCCCTCCCTTATTTAATTTAGAAAAATGCTCTAGATCTAACTATGCTTGCTCTCAAAACTACGGAAGGCTGCTGTTTTTGAAAGTCTTCTCATGGATAGATTATCTCCTCGACTCTCTGGTCTAGATGACTTGCTCCTTTGGAATGGATTTCTAAGGCCTGTCGTGGTACGCTGCCTATCAAGTTTATCACTTATTGAATAGCTCTTCTTTGTGTTGGCATACATTGAACTAGGCTCCTCTGCTGAGTAACTATTTGCTCGTTCTATTTTAGGGAATGCTATATTGTTGGAGAGAGTTCTAGAGCTTTCATGTGCAGTTAAAGTGGATGTTGTACACTTGTTTTTCAAATCTGCTTCATTATCCTCATTGTCTGAGCTTGGGTGACTAAGTTCTGCCTCTCTTTCTGGATGGCAAGAACTAAGGTCTTCAATTTTTTCTCTAACACATCCCGGAGATGTAGACCGTTCCGCAGTGGCTTGTGGAGAACTGCTGACACATCTTGTATCAATACAGTCTGTGATACTTGTATATTCTGCAGTCTTTACAGGCACTCCAAGATTGTTATAGTAACTTCTAGAAGGAGAAAACATAAAACTCTGCGATTTTACTATTGGTGTTTCCTCCAGGATAAAAGGTGCAGTTGCCAACAAACGACTACTTTTGGAACGCTCAAGTGTGTGGTATGTAGGTGGATCTGTGTCCCAAGGATTTTGGCTGTTTGGAACATTGGTGACTTCTGGAGGATATACACATGGATCCATTGATGTGCCTTCCTCATAACTAGGATTCCTACTACAACTTTTAGAACAGTGTGTTCCAGTGCTGCAGGCTCGACCTGCTGAATTTAAATCTGTCATGTGATCAGCACTGGCTACATTCATTGAGCTCTCTCCAGGTTCCAGAGCAAAATGTCCTTCATCCATAGCTGAAACATATATGTCTATACAAGAAGAAGGCCTTCTTGATTCTGGGGCAACAGACAAAGAGTTTATTGGAGAAGGAGGAGGCTTTGTATCTTTTGATATGGAGTGTGAGCTTGTAGCTCTGTGAAGATTTACTGTTCTTTCCTTAAAAAAACCTTCAAATTTGTCAAAACCCCCTTTGTCCCTAAAGTTTGTTGAATAGAAAGATTGACTTCTCATTCGTGGGATAAGGGTAGGAGAGGTAGGAGACAAAGGTTCTTCTCCTACAGGATCAATCTCATGGAGTTTATAGGCATTTCCTTCTTGACTGTTAAAGCTGCTCTGTCTTATTATGTATGCTGCATCTGTGCAATCTGAAGAGGTTCTAGATCTTACTTTATTTATTTCTCCCTTTTCAACCCCAGCAAGTCGTTCCATTGCAGTAGCCATTCTCCCTAGCATTTCCTCCAGCTGAGCCAGTCTGATATCTACAGTTTGAAGGGAAGCCTTCATGATATGTTCTCGTTCATTCACTTCTTCCAGGCGCATAGACATGTTTTCCACTCTGTAAATTAATAAAAAAATGTAAACTTCACAATGACTTATAATGATGAATACTTTATGCAAAAATTGGTCTAATCACTATAACCACTACATTCTATTGTATTTATTGCACTATTAGTCTCTGTGTGCCATTACCAGTTTTGGGTCAATCATTTAACAATGAGTGAGCAGAGGTCTTGACCATGGGTGCCTTGGACACCCTATTTTGATCAAACCACTCTGAAACAGTGTTACCCAGAATGTGGGAACATACCCACAATCTACTAGCATAACCTGCTGCTTTAACCCCTTAAGGACCAAACTTCTGGAATAAAAGGGAATCATGACATGTCACACATGTCATGTGTCCTTAAGGGGTTAAAAAAGTAAAACTGGTTCTTCTAGAAGTTTTATGTTAGTAGTTTGGCTAATACAAAAAATAAATTGCAACACATCTTAAATAATGTTTATAAAAAGTATATGCATTTTACAAGGTTATTTATTATTATTGAATTACATTGAAATCCAAAGGGCAAAACTAAGACTAAAATATTGATAATGTGACTATAGCGTAGACAAAGTATGAATAGTTTAGGTGTACTTTTCCAAATTATCTATTTTAGCCTGAATTTTGTCATCTGGATTTAAAAATTCTACAATTTGGAGTTTAGTGAAAGACATCGTTAAGGTTTACAATCCAAAGTATTTTAACAGTATATTGCAATATAGATAGAGGACATTTTACTTTTTGAGGTTTCACTAACCTATGTATTGAGGAGAGTTGACAACAAAACTGAAAACGTTAGGACAAAATAGCTCTGCTGGAAAATAATTGAATTGATTATATTTTCCAATTTGTCTATTGCATCCTACCTTTGTGACCATATATGATATGATATGAAACAAGTAATAAATATATATATATATATATATATATATATATATATATATATAAAAGAAACCAAAGGATCTTGCACTCCACCTCTCCAAATTATTCAATGCCCGGTGCTTGCCAGCCAAAATACAAAAAAAGTTCCAAAGATAGCACTCCAGGGACTAATAAAAATTAACTTTTATTACCTTAACTAAAACATCAAAGTGTCAACGTTTCAGCTTGATCCCCTCAAGCTTTCGTCAGGTCATGTCCTGACGAAAGCTTGAGGGGATCAAGCTGAAACGTTGACACTTTGATGTTTTAGTTAAGGTAATAAAAGTTAATTTTTATTAGTCCCTGGAGTGCTATCTTTGGAACTGTTTTATATATATATATATATATATATATATATATATATATATACACGTGATAAAAAAAAATCTCCATTTTATATTTTTGATATGGTCCAGGCTACCAAAAATGTATCTCGATTTTAAGAACAATTGTGCTCCTTACCTTTCTGCAGTGACTCGAATTCTTTCATCATTTGAAGAATTAAATCTGTCATCTTTTTCTCTGAAATATTCTTCTATGCATTGTTCTTCGAAATCGTGTACTTTTTTAAGCTCATCTTCTGTTATAAACAACTCTGATTTATTAAATAATGCAAAAAAAATAGAATATAGTTAGCATCAATGGCAATTTCTTTTTATTTAAATCGTCTAGAAATTTCATGGTTATTCACATACCTCTGAATCCTCCCCTGCCCACATTAGCAAAAATAATGTGGAATCTCCCAGGGACATTTAGACTATAAAATCCAGATATTGTTCTTAAGATTTACCAATGTCCAGATTTGCTAATACAGTCTCAAAATTAGACTGAATATAGACCCTCTTTTAGTATGTCTAGAGTCAATGGAACTTAGGGATCGAGTGCTGAAAATATACAACAGAATGCTCAAATACAATGATAAGAAATAACAGGCAATTTGTCTTCAAATTTGGTTTAGATACACTTGCACAATTCAGATGAACTGAATTAATAGGCAGACAGTTGCCATTTGTAATGTATCATACAAAAACTGCCATTAGCACCATTTTGATAGCTAACTCTGTTAGTGAAAGGGTTACCTCTGTAGAGAAGTCCAATATACAATAACAATTAAAAATATATTTTTTTCACGTTATAAAATGTATATTATATTATTGATTTAATAGATTAACTGCATAGAGGTCCAAATAAAGTCTAATAAATTAAAAAAATTACATCCATGATATTTAATTATTAATTGAATTGTTTGCTTGTACTGTCAGTGGGGTAATATCATAGGTTCTTCCGCAAAACGCAGGTGAACTTATTTCGTGAATTTACCTTCAACCAGGATTTGTTCTGAGTTAATCCAGTATCAATTGATAAATGTTAGAATTACTGATTTTAACTCTAACGCCAGATGGTACTAAATTAGATGTGCTCTTTCAGTTGAAATTAGCAAACTGCATCTTGGTTGGCTTTTATTAGATATAAGAATTGCAAATGATATTGCAGTTTGGTTATTTTACCCATATTTCTGATGCAGACTTTAGTGAATAACCCTGAATACCTGAGGGTCCCCTCTGTCAGCTGAGGAGCGAGACTGACTCATGACCTATGTGTCACCTTAAAATGACCTTTGTTGTATTTTTTCTTCTTCTCTTCCTTTTTCATAATATGTTCTGTTCCTAATATCTGATCCACTTTAATCACATAAGACAAAGTAGGGACTTTTTTGTCTTATGTAATTTTCTTACACTTGACAATCTTGACAAAGGATGAGGCTTAAGGCAAGTTTGACCCTTTATTAGCTTGACAAAGGAAGTGGAGTTTGCCTTGAAGGGACACTATAGGCACCCAAACCACCTTATATTTTTGAAGTGGTCTGAGTGCAATATGCCTGTCTACATAACCCTGCAATGTAAAACATTGCAGTTTTAGTGAAATTTCAATGATTACATTTCAGTGTTCACTCCATGAAACAACGTTGGATATCTTCAAGCATAACGTCTTCAAAATCCCTATAGGAACACATTAAGGGGAAACTATAGTCACCAGAAAAACTACAGCTTATTGTATTTGTTCTGGTGAGTATAATCAGTCCCTGCATGCTTTTTTCAGCAAACACTGTTTTTTTCAGAGAAAAGGCAGTGATTACAATAGTGATTAGGGATATCTCCACTGGCCACTCCTCAGATGGCTACTGGAGGTGTTTCTTGGGGCACTGCTGCACAGTATGCAGCCCTGACATCCAGTGTCTCCATCCTCTGCATGCAGACACTGAACTTTCCTCATTGAGATGCACTGATTCAATTGATTGGAAGGGCTGTGTTTGACTTGTGCTGGCTCTGCCCCGATCTGCTTCCTTGACAATCTCAGCCGATCCAATGCTTTCCTATAGGAAATCATTGTGATTGGCTGAGATCATCACCTCTGAAGATGTCAGTCAACGAGGCAGATCAGGGACAGAGCCAGCAATAGCAGACTGAAATAAAGGTAATATTTTACAATATTTAGGGTGTAATGGGATGGCAGGGGGGCTAGTTTGCAAAGTCTTATCTTTAAAACCATAACTTACTCCTTGTAATATTTTTTTTACAACTTCTAAAAATAATTTGCATTATTAACTAGTGAAACTATTTTGAGTTAATTTTCCTTTATGGCACTTAGTGTGTCAGTCATGCCACACACATTTCACCACTACTTTCACTGAATCCCTCTGACTACGGCTAAATTTATCTTCTACATCAGAACACTACTCCTAAGATTGGGTTGTATCCATGTCTCGGGTCTTTCATTTAGAATAGGGACAGCTTCGGTCTCCTTCAACACTGACACTCCAGTGCATATTATTAAAAGATTGGGCAGATGGAAATCCTCAGTCTACAACCGATATATTCCTCATCCCGAGAAAGAAATGAGGAAAGCTTTTAAAAGTTTGGCTTTGTAAATTTGATGGAATAAGTGTGTTTTTCTTTAATACCTTTTCACCCTCTTTGCATGAACCCAATTTACATATATTACTAATATGTTTCTGAACACATATATTATATTATTCACTCACTCACTCACTCACTCTCTGGGCCGGCCTATGGGGGGATAATGTATAATAAACACAGGTTACTGGCTATGGGAGGATAGTGTTTAATAAACACAGGTTACTGGCTATGGGGGGATAATGTATAATAAACACAGGTTACTGGCTATGGGAGGGATAATGTATAATAAACACATGTTACTGGCTATGGGAGGATAATGTATAATAAGCACAGGTTACTGGCTATGGGAGGGATAATGTATAATAAACACAGGTTACTGGCTATGGGAGGATAATGTATAATAAGCACAGGTTACTGGCTATGGGGGGATAATGTATAATAAGCACAGGTTACTGGCTATGGGGGGATGATGTATAATAAACACAGGTTACTGGCTATGGGAGGATAATGTATAATAAACATAGGTTACTGGCTATGGGAGGGATAATGTATAATAAACACATGTTACTGGCTATGGGGGATAATGTATAATAAACACAGGTTACTGGCTATGGGGGGATAATGTATAATAAACACAGGTTACTGGCTATGGGGAGGATAATGTATAATAAACAGGTTACTGGCTATGGGGGATAATGTATAATAAACACAGGTTACTGGCTATGGGGGATAATATATTATAAACACAGGTTACTGGCTATGGGAGGGATAATGTATTATAAACACAGGTTACTGACTATGGGAGGGATAATGTATAATAATAATATAATAATATAACATATACTTGTGGAAATACGATTTATGCTATTTTAATAGCAGTAGAAATGTGATACATAAAATCAACATGATTTACTCAGTAATAAATGACAAATAACTGTATAAACCTATAAAAGAAGAGTTTTAATTTATCAATATTAAAACCATGATGAGCTTTAAACAAAGAATCACATGCTATGTGACTATTCTAGCACAGACTTTCCAGCACCACTCTCAATGCTACATGTATAAATATTGAAAGAGAGCTTATCTGTGCAGAAGAGGAAAAGGGCTGCACTGATTACACCTCACGTTGACATTAGGCCACAAAGGACGGTATATCGACAATAAACCATAGAATATATTTTGGATGAGTGTTAGAGAATTAATAAAATCATAATATGGCTGGAGTAGAAAAATTGGATAATGAGGCTTGGATACTAAAGTTACAGTCCAAGCACCATACCCAAATGTACTCTTTAGGTTATGCTACAACAAATGAAAAGTGTCCTCTCTAACTGCAGATATAGCTATTGTGGTGTGACCAAAAAATAAAAAAAGAGACACTAGCGTGGTGAATAATATGTTAACATGCAATCCAAAAGTATCGAATAGTAATAAATAAAGCAAAGTGGTCAACCCTAAACTGATTAAATAAATACCATACTCAATAAGTGATAAATGGAATGCAGAGCTTAAATGGGTAGAACCCAACCTATACAAACTAAATGACCTTCATGTGAATTTATTTTGACAGATTAATGTGAATGTGTGGTCCTGTTTTTCAAAGAATACAACACTTACTTAATCCATAGTCTCTTTCTTCCTGGTCACTCTCATGCTTTCTCCATCGACAGCAGAGGTGCTTGCATATCATGGTAAAATGGCTAAATATAATCAAAGGAGGTGGCAATACAGGCCTTTCATGAAACGTCATTATCAATTGGTACCTCTGAAATTTCCAAACTTGATTTGATATTGATTTTACTTCAAAGAATGTATTGCTATAAGAGAAAAAGAAAGCTTGAATGGGAAAGAGCAAAATATTATACTGACTTTTAACAAACAAAACTAACAAAAGCTACTATGACTCAATTGTTGAAAAACTTAATGCTGGTCATGACATAAAGGTATCAGAAGACACAGTGCATCAGAGTTTGCTGCATAGCCACAGACTAGCCAGAATGCCCATGATAACCCCTGTACACAATCAAAAGTGCCTTCAGTAGGGACGTGAGCATCAGAACTTGTCCATGGAGCAATGGAAGAAGGGTTTTTTTTTTTAGTTTAGGTGGATAGCCAGGTGCATGTGAGTCATTTACCTGGGGAAGAGATGGCAGCAAGATACTATGGTAGGAAGGCAGGCTGGCGAAGGCAGTGTTATGCTTTGGGCAATATTTTGCTGTGAAAGCTTGGTTCCTGGCATTCATGTGGCTAGATTGCAGACTACATACCTACTGGCAGTAGCCTCTTTCAGGGAAATAATGCACCCTGACACACTGCAAAAAAATGTTTAGTAAAGGTTTGAGGAAAATGACAAAGTTCAAGAAGTTGCCTTGGCCTCCAAATTCCCGAGATCTCATTTAAAATTGAGCATCTGTGGGATGTGCTGAAACAACAAATCTAATCCATGGAGATCCCACCTCACAACTTGCAGGACTTAAAAGATCTGCTGCTAATGTCTTGCTGCCAGATACCACAGGACTCATTCAGAGGTCTTGTAAGTTCATGCCTTGAGGCATCAAATCTGTTTTGGCAGCACAAGGGGGATCCACACAATATTAGGCAGGTGGTTTTAATGTTGCGGCTGATTAGTGTACATCAAAAAGCCCTCATTTATCCCTTTTCATTCTTTCTTTCTGTGTGGTATTTTTAGTGGTAGTTTACAGTTCGTTCAATTTTAAATCATTTGATCAATTTTAAATCATATGTAAATGGCTTATAAGCCATTTGTTTCCAAAATGTTTTCAAAATCAGTTATGGCAAAATGTTACTTATCTAATTTAGTCTGTTACAGATTAGAGTTAATTCAAATAATATTTAGTTATTCTAAAACCAGATTGGACCAGGTGTGTTACAGTAAGATGGGTCAACTAATTTGATTTGCTTGCCACAATCTCTTCATTTACCCTTGAATGGACTGTCACTTCCCATGATTTTTAATATTATGCTTACTTATCGCTATAGTCATCAACTATATTATTGAGGTATGACAAAGATAATGACATTTAGAAATTCATGTCTTTTACTGCATCCATCTTAGCTCCCTTTCAATCATTTTTAGAAGCTCTGTTTTTTCCTCAACATAAAGAATGCCTACAGAGAAAAGGAGAAACTCAGCAAAGTTTACATTTCTTCTCTTCATTTTTAATGCTTGTCTTGGTTTTGCCTTGTCTGAACTGGATGTAATTTACAGAATCTTTAATATAAATTTAAAAGAAAACAGAAAATCACCATGGTATAAAGGTTTAGCACAAGTTACAGAACTTCAAATTTTTATTCAATGGTGTAAATTCCAGAGATAAAAAAAAATGGGTATCAAGAATGGTGAGGTAGAGAAAAACAAAAAGTATTACAGAAAAACCAAACACATATTGCATAATTTCATACTTGTACTCATTTTTATTCATTTTCCCTATGTAACATAGCATAGGTACATTACCGGATTTAGCATTCATATTTGTGTGGCCATTACTCCTAATTCTCCTTTATCTTTTTTGCTGCCTTTGACACTGTTGATCATCAACCGCTTCTTCTCATTCTCCATAATCTCGGTCTACAGGATACTGCTCTCTCTCTCCTGGTGCTCCTCCTATCTCTCCCAACACTTTTTCAGTGTTTCTTTCTCTGGCTCTGCCTCTTCTCCCCAACCCCTCTCTGTTGGCGTTCCCCAAGATGCTGTCCTTGATCCCCTACTGTTCTCTATCTATACTGCCTTCCTTTGTAAACTCATCAGCTCCTTTGGCTTCCATTATCAATTATATGCAGATGACACACAAATCTACCTGCCCTCTCCTGATGTCTCTCCATCCATCTTGACTCATGTCTCTGACTGCGTCTCTGTGATTTCAAACTGGATGGCTACATGACTTACTTAAACTCAACCTGTTTAAAACAGGACTTCTGTTTTTTTTTCTCCCTCAAGTGTTGCTACTGTCTCCCTCCAAGTCAACGGCGTCACCATCACCTCTACCTCATAGGCTCACTGCCTATGTGTTTTCTTTGACTCTGACCCCCTCATGTCCAGTTGATCGACAAATCCTGCTTCTTCCATCTCAAAATCATAGCTTGCAGCCGCCCTTATTTGACACCAGACACAGCTAAGGATCTGGTCCATGCCGTTGTTCTTTCTCGCCTTGACTACTGTAATCTCCTACTCAGTGGTCTTACGTGTTCCCAGATTACACCGCTGCAACCTATAATGAATGCGGTGGCAAGGCTCATTTTCCTGTCCACCCGCACCACCCATGCCTCCCCCACCTGTGAGTCCCTATATTGGCTTCCAGTTAGATATAGGGCTTAATTTAAGATTCTGGTGCTTGTTTACAAGTCCCTATATAATGCTGCTCCCATGGAGACCCTTGCGCTCTGCTGAAGACCTTCGCCTATCCTCTATCTGTACTCTGACATCTGATGCTCGCATCCAAGACTTCTCCGGGGCTGCACCTTTTCTGTGGAACTCCCTTCCCTTCTCCGTTAGACTTTCACCCAGTCCTCACTCCATCAAAAAATCTTTGAAAACACACTTCTTCAGGAAAGCATATCATCTAAACTGTTAGTGGGTTTTCATCCCCCCCACCCCCATGACTCTTCTCCTGCAACTGTCAAAAATAACCTACTAAGTTCTCAGTGATGGCTTTTCTAGCAGCCTATTTAATTACTCATGCTTCTCTGTGATTACTTTTCTAGCAACCTATTTCATTACCCCTACTTATACCCTTTGTGTCACTATATCCCACTCCCTCTAGCATGTATGCTCATTGAGTAGGGCCCTCAACCCCTCTGTTCCTGTGCGTACATTTGTCTGGTTACAATTACGTGTGTGTTAGTCCACCCATTGTACAGCGCTACGCAATTTGATGGCACTATATAAATAATAAAGTAATAATATCTTACATGCTATGTTTCTTATGTTTCCGTAAACATAATGCATGCATACAAAATAATTTTAAAAATATTACCGTATATACTCGAGTATAAGCCGACCCGAATATAAGCCGAGGCCCCTAATTTTACCCCCAAAAACTGGGAAAACTTATTGACTCGAGTATAAGACTAGGGTGGAAAATGCAGCAGCTACTGGTAAATTTCTAAATAAAATTAGATCCTAAAAAAGTTATATTAACTGAATATTTATTTACAGTGTGTGTATATAATGAATGCAGTGTGTGTGTGTGTATGAATGCAGTGTGTATGCAGTGTGTATATAATGAATGGAGTGCAGTGTGTGTATATGAGTGCAGTGCAGTGTGTGTATATGAGTGCAGTGTGTGAGTGCAGTGTGTATATAATGAATGCAGTGCAGTGTGTGTATGAGTGCAGTGTGAATGCAGTGTGTATGTATGAGTGCAGTGTGTATGTATGAATGCAGTGTGTATATAATGAATGCAATGCAGTGTGTATGTATGAGTGCAGTGTGTATTTATGAGTGCAGTGTGTATGTATGAGTGCAGTGTGTGTATGAATGCAGTGTGTGTATATAATGAATGCAGTGCAGTGTGTGTGTATGAGTGTGTGTATGAATGCAGTGTGTGTGAGTGAGAGTGTTGTGTGTGTGTGTGTGAGTGCAGAGCATTGGTGGGGGTGGCCATTTTATTAATTATTATTATTTAATTATTATTGTAATATATATATTTTTTTCATGTTGTTATTTTTTTTTATTATTATTATTTTTTTTATTTTATTATTTGTTTTATTTATTTTTTCGTCCCCTCTCCCTGCTTGTTAGCTGGCCAGGGAGGGGGGCTCTCACTCCCTGGTGGTCCAGTGGATGGGCTATAGGAGGGGGCTGTCAGGAAGCTGTAACTTACCTTCACCGCAGCTCCTGTCAGCTCCCTTCTCTCTCCTCCGTCCGTGCAGCTCCCAGGTCAGCTCCCTCTGCAACTCTCGCGGCCGTGCGAGAGTTGCAGAGGAAGCTGACCTGGGAGCTGCACGGACGGAGGAGAGAGAAGGGAGCTGACAGGAGCTGCGGTGAAGGTAAGTTACAGCTTCCTGCCAGCCCCCGGTCCTTGTCTGTATTATGGCAATGAAAATTGCCATAATACAGACAACTGGCTCGAGTATAAGACGAGTGAGTGTTTTTCAGCACAAAAAATGTGCTGAAAAACTCGTCTTATACTCGAGTATATACGGTAAGTTGATTGACTTAAAAAAATAATACATTTAGAGATAAAAAAAACTATAGTTCTAATTATTCCCAAAAGCTTTCATACATCTTGGTAAATAATTTTGCTTTGCACACATTACTTTCTACTATAACTTCCTGCACAGATAGAATTTGAGAGGGTGTGTAATGGAAAATGTATTATTTCTTAAAGAAATCAATTTGTTTGCATCTACATTCATGGAAAGTCCAAAACGGATTCGGAAATTTTACAGAAAGAGTATGTACTATAACCACATTTTTCCAGTGCTTGCTCTCTAACAGTAACTTATTTCTCTTATTTTTTGTTTTGTTTTTATTATTACCGGTTTCATAGTTATTCACAGACAGAATTCAAAGTGAACTTAAAATTGAATTTCAAATTTAAGGTCAATTTAGCCAAACTGCAAATATTCTCTAACCATGAAAGTCTCTGCAGACAAACTTACTTAAATACTGCTATTAAGAGGTTTACAAGGAGAATGTTTGCAACCAAGAGGTAGCACGCCATAATAGCAGGAACAATCCAGGCTCCAGTTTTGCAGGGAGGATACTGAGTTACTTTTCCATCTTCTGCAGTCTCGTTATATCCACATGGTGCTACAATAATAATGACAAAAAATCAGAATATGATGTTTAGATTTTCCAACACAACAATTTAAATAAACTGAGCTGTTGCAAGTCTTCTTAAACAATATTTCCATTCTACCTTGGTGCACGTGTCCTTATATTTAGTTATGGAGAAATTAACAACTTCTTTAATTTCCCCTGAAGAAAATCCTGCCTATCCGATCATGATGACACTGCAGAGTCAAAAGAGGATTGCAGAGTCAAATATAGGGCTTGCAAATTAAATTATCTGGACTTTCTTTCTGGGTTGTCAGGCAGATTCCCCAACATATAATTATTTTTAAAAGCTACATAATTATGGAAAAGTTACATCTAAATATAAACTACATTTATATATGCAATTCTATGCGTATATTTGTGTATTACTTTTACCTAATTATGTGATTTTATTAATTCTATATTGGTGGATCTGCCTGGCAACCCAGGCAAAAAATTTAGATAATTAAATTTACTGGCCCTATATTTGACTCTGTAACTTTCCAAAACCCCACAAAACCTGTACATGTGGGGTACTGTTATACTTGTGAGACATTTGCTGAACACAAATATGAGTGTTTTAGAACAGTAAAACGTATAATGATAACGATATCATCGATGAAATGGCAGTTTTTGTGTGAAAAATGCAAATAGCAAATATTAACACATGTGGCCACTACAAAGACCCCATTATGAATACCATGGATTGTCTACTTTGCAAATGGTATGCCATGATGAGGGTAATTTTCATTACTGGGTTGCCCTATGGTCTCACAGGCAACATAGGCCTAGCAAAGTGTAAAAATGGAAATCGGCTCTTTAGTTAAGCCCGTAACTTTCCAAAACAACATGAAGCCTGTAAATATGTGGAATGATTGTACTTGTGGAACATCACAGCATACAAATACATGTCTTTTATTGCAGTAAAAGAAAACACTTTTTTTTAATATTATTCATAATAAATTGTATTCCATATAAAAATATCTGATGTGGAACATTTCTGTGAACAAAATGATATAAAATAAGCGTGGATGCACTTAATATGAAAGAGGCAAGATATGGTTAAACAAACATATAGCTCAAATTCTCGGTTTTGTCTTGGTCAGAACTTGTATAATTGCCTCCATCCTTCAGGGGTTAATCAAGCAGTTTTGGTGTATCTATCTTGCCCCTGCCATTTCACTGCTCAATTCTCAGCCATTTAGGAGTTAAATAACTTTGTTTAAGCAGCCATAGTCACACCTCTCTGCATATAACGTGCAGAGCCTTACTAAACACTTCCTGTAAAGTGAGATTTAATGTTTACACTTCCTTTATTACTCAGTCTGTTTAATGTAGAATTTCTTATCTCCTGCACTGTTAATACCTTCTTATACCATGCAGGCTCCTCCTGTATGTGGACAAAGTTCAATTTACAAAGCAGGAGAGGAAAGAAAACTCTAAAGTAAGTTAACATCTGATTGAAAAATATATATTTTTTATGCAGGCTGTGTCAGTCAGAGCCAGGGGAGGCGTAGCTATGGCTGCATTGAGAGAAACAAAAGTGATTTAACTCCTAAATTGTAGAGAATTGAGTAGTGAGACTTCAGAGGTATGATCTATACACCAAAACTGTTTCATTAGGCTAAAGTTGTTTTTGTGACTTTAAAGTTCCTTTAAAGCAGGCCTGCACAACAAACAACACCTTTCAGATGTTTTGAACTACAACTCCCATGAAACCCTGGCTATCAGCCATGATTCCCTGGCTATCTGTTTCACTCAAAAAAACATGGGCGTTAGCTATCTGTTTCATTCAAAGAATCATGGGCGTTGTTGTTCAAAAACATCTGGGGGGGCCGCAGGTTGTGCAGGCCTGCTTTAAAGTAATACAAATATATCAACTGCATTCTACAATGTAATGCAACACTTATAGTGTGTCATAATGCAAAACATCCTCATCCCTTGGCCCTTGAGATGATATTTTAGCATCTCATTTGTAAAAATGATTTGCATCACAATGGTATTTTTAAGAAGGAATTGGAAGGATTTGCAGTAAAGTATGGGGAACTAAAATGGCAATGGCAGACAGCCCTTGATTTAATATATTTAATTCAATATATATTAAATATATGATATATATTAATATTTAATATATATTTTTTAAAGTATTCAATATATTTGGATATACTTAAAAAAAAATCAAAATATATAAAAAAAATCAATTTTATCTAAAAATATATCAATTTATAAAAAAAAAAAAAAAAAAAAGGCTTATACGAAAATATCAGGCTTTGATTTTGTAAACCTTACAAATGATTCAATACTGTTAGAAAAACCTTCCAAATGATTTAGCTACATAAGTCACCATTAAAGTCAAAGGGAATTGTTGTAGCTAATAATTTGGAAAGATTTTCTCCAGGTATTGAATCATTTGGAAAGCCAATCAAATCATGCTCTTAGTACAAAATAGTTTGGAAATAATATATTTTCAATTCAGTTATGTTATTCTAAATATTAGATGTCAATTTATGAAATATTCAGAAAATTTTAACTTGAATAATATATACTCATTTTTTTTTTTATTTCTTTAAAAACATATTTGATAGAGTCCTAACCTCAACATCTGAGGAGAGGGATTTAGGGGTGATTATTTCTGATGACTTAAAGGTAGACAGACAATGTAATAGAGCAGCAGGAAATGCTAGCAGAATGCTTGGTTGTATAGGGAGAGGTATTAGCAGTAGAAAGAGGGAAGTGCTCATGCCATTGTACAGAACACTTGGAGTATTGTACGCAGTACTGGAGACCATATCTTCTGAAGGATATTGATACTTTAGAGAGAGTTTAGAGAAGACTGGTTCATGGATTGCAGGACAAAACTTACCAGGAAAGGTTAAAGGATCTTAACATGTATAGCTTGGAGGAAAGACGAGACAGGGGGGATATGATAGAAATGTTTAAATACATAAAGGGAATCAACACAGTAAAGGAGGAGACTATATTTAAAAGAAGAAAAACTACCACAACAAGAGGACATAGTCTTAAATTAGAGGGGCAAATATTTAAAAATAATATCCGGAAGTATTACTTTACTGAGAGGGTAGTGGATGCATGGAGTAGCCATGAAGTGGCTGAAGTGGTAGAGGTTAACACAGTGAAGGAATTTAAGCATTCAATCGGATAGGCATAAGGCTATTCTAACTATAAGATAAGGCCAGTGTCTAATGAAAGTATTTAGAAAATTGGGCAGACTAGATGGGCTGAATGGTTCTTATCTGCCATCACATTTTATGTTTCTATCTTAGTGGAAGGAAATAAAGATAGCCTGACCACTTCAACAATAATTGCTCTTTCAATAATCTTTTTTTTTACTTTAAAAAAATAAAATAAAATATATAAATATTGCAATCAACTGTCTATATACAAATATGAGTATATAGAATATAGATCAGTGTTCCCCAACCCAGTCCTCGTAGACCACCAACAGTCCAGGATTTATGTATTTCTCTGTTTTATTCCAATGGAAATACTGACAAAACCTGAACTGTTGGTGGTTCATGAGGACTGGGTTGGAGAACACTGCTATTAGGTTAGGTTAGATTCATATAATTTTATAAGAAGAAGGGGGAGGGGAGGGGTGGGGGATTAAGAAGGAGGGTGGGGGGGAATTAAGAAGAAGGGGGGAGGGGTGGGGAATTAAGAAGAAGGAGGGAGGGTGGGGGATTAAGAAGGAGGGTGGGGGGAATTAAGAAGAAGGGGGAGGGGTGGGGAATTAAGAAGAAGGAGGGAGGGTGGGGGATTAATAAGAAGAGGGGGGGAATTAAGAAGAAGGGGGAGGGGTGGAGGATTAAGAAGAAGGGGGATGGGTTAAGAAGAAGGAGGGAGGGGTGGGGAATTAAGAAGAAGGAGGGAGGGTGGGGGATTAAGAAGGAGGGTGGGGGGAAATTAAGAAGAAGGGGGGAGGGGTGGGGAATTACGAAGAAGGAGGGAGGGTGGGGGATTAATAAGAAGAGGGGGGAATTAAGAAGAAGGGGGAGGGGTGGAGGATTAAGAAGAAGGGGGATGGGTTTAGAAGAAGGAGGGAGGGGTGGGGAATTAAGAAGAAGGAGGGAGGGTGGGGGATTAATAAGAAGAGGGGGGAATTAAGAAGAAGGGGGAGGAGTGGGGATTAATAAGAAGAGGGGGCTAATTAAGAAGAAGGGGGGAGGGGTGGGGGATTAAGAAGAAGAGGGGGGAATTAAGAAGTGGGGGGAATTAAGAAGTAGGGGGAGGGATTAAGACGAAGGGGGGAGGGTGGGGAATTAAGAAGAAGGAGGGAGGGTGGGGGATTAATAAGAAGAGGGGGGGAATTAAGAAGAAGGGGGGAGGGGTGGGGGATTAAGAAGAAGAGGGGGGAATTAAGAAGAAGGGGGAGGGATTAAGAAGAAGGAGGAGGGTGGGGAATTAAGAAGAGGGAGGGAGGGTGGGGGATTAAGAAGAAGAGGGGGGAATTAAGAAGAAGGGGGAGGGATTAAGAAGAAGGGGGAGGGGTGGGGGATTAAGAAGAAGGGGGATTAAGAAGAAGGGGGAGGGTGGGGGATTAATAAGAAGAGGGGGGAATTAAGAAGAAGGGGGAGGGGTGGGGATTAAGAAAAAGAGGGGGAATTAAGAAGAAGGGGAGGGATTAAGAAGAAGGGGGAGGGGTGGGGGATTAAGAAGAAGGGGAAGTAAGAAGAAGGGGGAGGGTGGGGGATTAATAAGAAGAGGGGGGGAATTAAGAAGAAGGGGGAGGGTGGGGGATTAAGAAGTAGAGGGGGGAATTAAGAAGTAGGGGGAGGGATTAAGAAGAAGGGGGGAGGGTGGGGAATTAAGAAGAAGGAGGGAGGGAGGGTGGGGGATTAATAAGAAGCGGGGGAATTAAGAAGAAGGGGGAGGGGTGGGGGATTAAGAAGAAGAGGGGGGGAATTAAGAAGAAGGGGAGGGATTAAGAAGAAGGAGGGAGGGGTGGGGAATTAAGAAGAAGGAGGGAGGGTGGGGGATTAATAAGAAGAGGGGGGGAATTAAGAAGAAGGGGGGTGTCACGTTCACATAGAGTAAGATGGAGCTCAACTGCAGATTTCAGTTTAAATAGATGTGATATATTGAGGAAAATAAAGAGATGACAGTTCACTTGAGAATTCACTGATACTGTGTCTTTAATATTTTGATTGAAGAAAACATAGGTACTGTATCTTTAAATACTTCAGTATTGGTGAGTGGATTCTTAGACTATCTTATACAATTGAATTGCAGCAATAATTCAATGAAGGGAAGGTAATGGAGATTAACTTGCAGAGATTTGTTTTAGCTTAATTGGTAGAAAACATATCAGCTGGAGACTGAAGGGTTAATGAATAGGAATTACTCCTATAACGATAGGAGAACGTGCGAGCAGGCTAAAGCTTGAGTGCTCAGAAGTCAGTGGGAAAAGTTCGTATCACACAAGTAAAGTAACTTAGCTTCCAGAGACTTTAAGTTGGTCCCAGAGTCCCCTCCAGGGAGGTTCCGTTGGAGAGAGGTCGAGAGGAGTCAAAGTACTAGCCGTGATCGAGGGAAGGAGAAGGAGGTCAGTCGAGTACAAGTTCGGTTCGGTACACAGGAAAATTGTAGAGAAGAGTGGCAGCCGGTTTAATTGCGCGGTACGCTGTTCATTAATCCAGCGTCTGTTGTCTGGCACGGTCGCATTATGTAGCGTAAGGAGACCGCGTCAGAGAGGGGGTGTAGTTACAGTCCGTCAACCCGGAAGAGACAGGAATTACTGCTAATGGCCATGACAGGGGGAGGGGTGGGGAATTAAGAAGAAGAGGGGGGAATTTAGAAGAAGGGGGAGAGGTGGGGGATTAAGAAGGGGGGAGGGTGGGGGATTAAGAAGAAGGGGGGAAATTAAGAAGAAGCGGGAGGGGGGAGATTAATAAGAAGAGGGGTGATTAAGAAAGAGGGGTGGGTGGGATTAAGAAGAAGGAGGGGTGGGGGATTAAGAAGAACAGTGGGGGAGGGGTGGGGGGATTAAGAAGAACAGTGGGGGAGGGGTGGCGGGATTAAGAAGAACAGGGGTGGGGGATCAAGAAGAACGGGGGGTGATTAAGAAGAACGGGGGGGTGGGGGATTAAGAAGAACGGGGGGTGGGGGAATTAAGAAGAACAGTGGGAGTGGGGAGATTAAGAAGAAGAACAGGGGGTGGGGGATTAAGAAGAACACGGGGGTGGGGGGGATTAAGAAGAACAAGGGGGAATTAAGAAGAACGGGGGGATTAAGAAGAACGGGGGGGAGTAAGAAGAACACAGGGGGTAAGAAGAACACAGAGGAGGGGGGAGGGTAAGAAGAACACAGAGGAGGGGGGAGGGTAAGAAGAACACAGAGGAGGGGGGAGAGTAAGAAGAACACAGGGAGGGTGGGGGAGTGGGAAGAACACAGGGAGGGTGGGGGAGTAGGAGGGAACACAGGGAGGTTGGGGGAGTGAGAAGAACACAGGGAGGGTGGGGGGAGTGAGTAGAAAACTGGGGGGGGAGGTGAGGGGAGTGAGGAGAAAGGAAGGGGAGTCAGGAGAACACATGGAGGGGGGGGAGTGAGAAGAACACAGGGAGGGAGGGGGTGAAAAGAACACCGGAGGTTTGGGGGGGGATGAGAAGAGCACAGGGAGGGTGGGTGGGTGTGAGAAGTGACTGCTAGGGGAGGGGGGAGGAGAGACCACTAAGGGGCAGGGGAGAGCTCTATAGGACAGGGGGCAGGACAGGGAGCTCTTTCACACTACGCGCACACACACACAAAATGCATCCCTATACATACACAGAAACACAACATGCTTCCCTTACACACAGAGAAACACACAATGCATCCATTACACACAAAGACAATGCAGCCTTTGCACACATACACAGAAACACACAATGCAAACCCTTACACACACATGCAAACACACATACTGCTTCTCTTACATAATCAAACAACAAAAAGAACAAATGTGGTCAGATTCAAAAGTCAATTGAGACTAACCGCATCTCTGGAAATATCTATAGCGGTAGTGTCTAAAATTACAATCCTGGCTGTAGGTTGTAGGTGTCACTGTGAACCGCTGAAGGTATCACTATAGACCCATAAACAGGAAAAAATCATAAAAATGCTGCTAAATACCAAAATAAAGTATATACATAAAAATGCTGCTAAATACCAAAATAAAGTATATACAAGTGATACTAGAGTTCTATGCCTGTCAATAGAGGGGTATGTATAGGTAGGGATACATTATGCCATATGGCATCAACAACTCACCCCTAGTTATCAGCTTTAATATAGTGCACTATAAGGAGATGAGTATAAATCCCCAAGTCCCTACCATAAATACCTCCTACAAAAGTAGTAATAGATATAAAGTAAAAAGAGGCTCCAAATGGAGCTAGTACAGAGGTAAAGGGAGATTGAGGAAGGTATGCAGTGTTAATAGCAGTCAAATTCGGACTGCTAGTTTTAAATTTAAGAAACCTCTCTCCCTGTTAATCTAGCTAGACAGGCATAGAAAAGAGAAAGTAAATAAAGTATAGATTAGGTGATTAACATGGTGCTAAAACCACCAGTGCCCAGTGCTCATATACATGATATGAGATGAAAAAAATTGCCCAACGTACGTTTCGGTGCTAGAGAGGAGCACCTTCGTCAGGGGCCAACATTAGACTGTTAATGAGTCTCTTTTATATGTTATGTGCCAAGAGGCATGAGTACCTTCGACCAATAGGAGCTGGGGGAGTGTGGTATCAGCTGTACTGCATTTCCCTGAGTGTGTTCAATCCAAGCTCCAGGATAAACATTAAGATGTTCCTGGAGGCGGGGCTTAATGCCGGTCACATGGTCCGGCATATCGTGGGACATGTGATGTGACCGGCCCCATGTGGTATGGGCTAGGCCAATGGTAGGGCTTTTCTACAACTTGTTTCACCCCCATTGTGTGAATGCGACCTGCCCAAATCAAAAGGCTAAGTGGGCGGGCGCACGTCCGAGCGGACCCGCCCGCCAACCATGCAGAAGGAAGCGCTTGATGCCGGTCACGTGGCTCGGCGTGTCCCGAGTCACGTGAACTATCCGGCTCTGGGGGGAGCAATTGATGCCGGTCACGTGACTCGGTGCGTCACGAGTCACGTGGTGTATCCGGCCTTTCGTCATAGAGGCTGGGCCCGTGGTGTAAAGGAGCAGTCCTGCCTCTTCAATAGACCCCGCCCATCTGAGACCAGTGGGCGGGTCATATGATGTAATGGGCCGGCAAAATTACAGTATAGAGCAACCACGGGATACCACCCATTAATCCCCATACATTAGTATGACAACTCTCAGGTCTCCTCAGCAGCCCTAAAGCCTCTCAGGTATCGATGTCAGATACATAAATACACTGAGGTATGTATAGGGACAAGGATGAAATTAGATATAAATATAAACCATGAATGTAAATCTATATAAAGAATGCAGTAAGTGGATGGTCCGATGTGTCCGGACCTGATACAGTCAATTCTACGTACCTATGGTCCTGTATAAGGTATTCATGAAAAAATAATAATGAAAATAAGAAAAGATAATAACTGAGTAATAAATAAGGATAAAGAAATTAAAGAAATATGTACATATCTACACTAAACACTACACACGCTATATTACAAAATGTACAAGTGTATCAGGCAAAATAAGCTTGATTAAATATAAATTACGAGTATGTCAGAGACCCATAAAGGTGTGGGGACACAGTGTCCAGCCTGGTTCTCTTAATCTTCAATGAAGGGTGTATATGAAAAACCCTCGTTGAGTCCAGATGGTGACAATGTTTTAAGTTTATAAATCCAGAAACTCTCCCTTTGGAGTAATTTTTTGTCTAGATCTCCCCTTCTTGGTCCAAGGGTGACACTTTCAATGCCGCAAAATCTTATCCCTTCAGATGATCCCCCATGATGAAGTTTCAAATGTTTTGAAACTGGGGTGTCAATTTGTCTTTTAGGGTTAATTGAGGTCACATGCTCCCTTATTCTCAGTTTAAACATACGGGAAGTTTTTCCCACGTATAGTTTATTGCATGAGCATGAGAGTAGGTATACAAGACCTTTAGATTGGCAATTAAAAAAGTGACGGACTTTAAATTCTTGTATCCCTAAGGAGTCTGGAAAAGTTTTCGAAGGGCGGCGTATGAATTTGCACGCCTTACATTTTCCACATTGATATGTGCCTAGGACTGGAGACTTTAACCAAGAGGTTTTCTGAATGCTCGATTTCAGGTGACTTGGGACTAGGATGTCCCTAATGTTTCGTCCTCTGCGTGCTGTCACAGACGCCTTAGGTGTAATCACCTTCTGTAGGTGTGGGTCTTGGTGCAGTAGGGGCCAGAATCTATCAAGGATACTCATAATTTGATGCCAGCCTGCATCAAAATTCCCTATGCATCTTATAGTTTCTTGATTAGACTGTACGTTTTTTTCAACTAAGAGGTCTTTACGGTCTGCCAACAGTGCGCGTTTATATGCAGATTTTAAGCATCTGTTTGGGTATCCTTTTTGTTTAAACTGGAATTGTAAGGTTTTTGCCTTCAGTTTAAAATCTTCTATAGTGGAGCAGTTGCGTCTTAGGCGCAAATACTGCCCTATTGGGATACCTTTTTTAAGGGAGGGTGGATGGTGACTTGTCCACTCCAATAGGCTGTTGGTTGACGTGGGTTTCCGAAAGAGGGTGGATGTAAGCACCCCCTTATCTGACAGACAGATAGTTAGGTCAAGAAAATTAATTCGGTTACCACCTATCTCACTTGTCAGTCTCAGATTAATGGAGTTGGAGTTTAGGATGTTAACAAACTCAAGAAAGAGGTCAGGGGTGTCTGTCCATATGATCAATACATCGTCGATGTAGCGTTTCCATATTTTTATACACTTAGTGTATTTTACCATGTGTTCATTGAATACCATTGTGCTCTCCCACCACCCCAGGTGGAGGTTGGCATATGAGGGGGCACAAGCCGTCCCCATAGCTGTTCCTCTCACCTGGTGGTAGTGTTTTCCCTGGAAGATAAAATGGTTATGTGTCAGAATGAACAACATCAAGTCTTGGACAAATTCATTATGTCGTAGTGAGACCAGAGGTTTGCTATCAAGTATTGCTCTAAGGTGTCTTAGACCCACCTCGTGTGGTATCGAGCTGTAAAGGCTCTCCACGTCGAGGCTACATAAGATAGCGTGGCCATTGATCTTAATTCCTTTGATGGTGTTTAGTGTATGCTTAGTGTCTCTTAGATGTGAGGGGAGTTCAAACACTACTTTTCTTAGTATCTGATCCACATATAAGCTTATATTCTGGGTCAGATTACCTCTACCAGAGACTATGGGTCGTCCATTTAATGTTGGTTGCTGTTTATGTACCTTCGGGAGTGCGTAAAAAGTGGCAGTAACCGGCCTTTTAACAAACATAAAATTATATTCGTCCTTAGATATAAGGGATAGTAACAGTGCCGAATCCAGGATTGTTTTTAATTCAGCTAGATATTTCTGTGTAGGGTCACCTGTCAATACCTCATATGTCTCACTGTCATTGATTAATCTATATACCATGGATACATAGTCAGATTTATTTAGGATGACCGTGTTGCCTCCCTTATCGGAAGGTTTAAAGATCACCTCATCCATTCCCTTGAGTTTACTTAGTGCAGTGTTTTCTTGTGGGGAAATATTGCTATTGGGTTGATTTGGGAGGTCTTTCGGATTGATCTTATCGATTTCTTTGCATGTTAACTCCACAAATAGGTCTATATACTTGAAATCAGCAATATGTGGAGTAAACCGGCTCTTCTTTTTCAGATGTGTGAAAGGGGGTTGTTTTTGTATAGACTCATCATTGCATACAAGGAGATCCACTAGAATATCCAGTGCATCTATATCAGAGACTTGTAGCCCTAAGTCTTTTGCCCTTTTTTCATCTTTAATGCGGTGAATTTTGTGAAGGGCCAGTTTCCTTGCAAAGAGGTGTATGTCCTTTGTCCAGTTAAACTTATCAAAGTTAGAGACTGGGACAAAGGACATACCCCGCCTCAAGACTTGTATTTCATTTTTGGTGGGAGTGTAGGAGGATAGGTTAATTATTTGGTTGTTATCTGGGGTTTTAATTAATATCTTCTCTTACATATACACAGAAACACAATGCATTTCTTACACACACTCAATGCACACACTTACAGACACACACCTTGCATCCCTTATGCATACAAACACGGATTCACACAATACATCCCTTATACACAAACACACGCTGCTTCCACTACAAACAAATACACTGCATTACCTACACAAACTGGTATCCCTATACACTACCTACCATAAGCACACACATTAGATCCTCTACAACAGGGGTAGGCAACCTTCGGCTCTACAGATGTTTTGGACTACATCTCCCATAATGCTTTTACAGCCATATTGCTGGCAAAGCATCAAGGGAGATGTAGTCCACAACATCTGTAGAGCCGAAGGTTGCCTACCCCTGCTCTACAATAACACATAACACATCCCCTACACACTCCACTCCCTGTGAGCGAACTCATGGGTGGAACATGTAGGTGGACTTTTAGGTGGGCCTTATGGGCATACTCACCGTCAGGCCCTGGGGCCCAGACCTTGAGCTGTGTAAGGGACCCCAAAAAAATAGAGCTGCTTCCCATTCTACTAGAACTTTGAATTTTGTGACCACAGTTACAAGCAGCCTCCAGAGATCCTGTTCTACACCAGACCAGTGGAGCCAAACTGTAGCCCCTCACCATCCTCATCTGATTGTAAGTAGGCAATCCAGGATATTATTAGTGACACTAATCTATAATTTACCTCACATTAAAGGGACACTATAGCTTAATGAAGTGGTTCTGGTGTCTATAGCCTGACACTATAGTCCCCAGAACCACTTCAGCTTAATGAAGTGGTTCTGGTGTCTATAGCCTGTCCCTGCAGGCTTTTTAATGTAAACACACACGGTGTGCAGCACTGGCGTTAGTTCACATGGCAGATCATATGGGTGGGGCATTGTGATGTTACATGGGGGGGGGGGCAAATTTTTCTTTTGCCTAGGGCGGCAAAAATCCTTGCACCGGCTCTGATCCTGGGCAGGTGCATCAGTCTACTGGTGACCCACAGGAGGGGAGTGCACTGATTGCACAGCACTCTCCTCATGCCCAGATCCGTTTTTACCGCAGTACAAGTGCCCTCTGCCCCTAATTTACAGTGGCTCACACTCACAGCAAGCAGTGCCTGAAGCCCTTTGCAGAGACGGGAACAAAGAGGTTCTGCGGCAGCTGGCCGTCCTGCAAGCATTACATTAAACAACTGTTCCCCATGCAGCCACAGGTGGCGCTGTGCTGGGAGAATGTTATTACTCTTCACTTCCTCCCAGCGCATGGGAGAGAGTGAGGAGGAGGCATGATTTAATCTTACAACAAATCCAGTAAGCAAATCTTTATAAATTTGGGGGGATCAGCTCTGTTTCCACAGTTTATTGGTGTTTACTCTGATGTCTGTATTAACATTGAGGGATGTCTAAGTAGTAACGTCAGTGTGTGTCAGCAGGGCCAGCCGTTGGGGTGTGCAAGCTGTGCGGTCACGCAGGGTGCCATGACAACAGAGGCACCCGGCGGCCAACACAGCTCACAAGTTGGGTACACCAGCATATTTAATTTTAACGATTCACTGGAGGTCCACTGGTGCGCACCAGCAGTAGGTGCAGTCAGATCATATCCTCTCCCTCGTGGTTCCGGCGCTCAGTTAGTGAGTCAGAGCACAGGCTCAGAGATTCTCAGCCTGTGCTCTGACAACATTGAAAGTCAGAGCCGTGAAGGAGCGGGTATGGCAAAGAGCTACGGATTAGCATAACATCAATATCCGTTATAAAACCAGGAAAAGGTGGGCATGGATGGTGAACTGATTAGGTTGTGCAATGGGCCACTTAACTGGTTATGCCCCCCAGGTCTAAGGCTGCCAGCCCTCCCCTGATTACCAGTGGAGATAGTTTCCAGGGCTCTGGGTTGTTCAGGTTTATGTCTGGAGCTCATTTATGTAGAATGCTCATTTGTGCATATCTATTCAAATTTGTTGCTGTACAGATAATGATTTTTAACAGTTGTAAATCCATGTCATTATTGGATGACTTTGATATGTTTTAAGAGTCCGATGTCACAACTTTAATGTGCTACACCAGTGGTACTGAGTGCTCAATGGACGAAGGTGCTTGTTAAGGGTGGAGGAGACAACAGAAGGGTTATTATCTGGATGAACTCTGCAATGACAGCAGATAAGAAACATGCCAAGTTGTGTGAACAAGCATTGAGCATGGTGAAAAGAAGCTCAGGGAAGAAAGGTCCGAAAAGAATAATTGTCACCATACATATTTATAACTGGATGGACCATGGACACTTATACTTCAGGTTGAGGCATGTATTAGGACAGTGCGAGCAAGAGCAAACTAGAGTTTTCTTTGTATGCCTAAATGGTTGCTAGTGTTTTATAGTGTAGTATTTTATTGCCACAAATTCAAATAAAAAACATTAAAAAAAAAAAAAAAAGTTACAGTATGCACTTTTTCCTTCTGATCTATAATCTCTATGATTCTGGAAAGAGTTTCCATTTACCATAAGAAATAAGAATTGTTTTTCTACTGCTGAGTTTGACACATATGGTGACTGTTTTTGTGCTACTTATTTTTAGCAGTTTTACAGAAGCTCGATTAGATGACAATAAGTGCTAAACAGGGCCGTCTTTAGCGCGGGGCAAACGGGGCAGCTGCCCCGGGCCCAGTTGCTCCTGGGGGGCCCAGAGCAGCTGCTCCGTGGGCCCCGCGATTTGGGCAGCCCCCCTTGGACCCGGTGGTGCGGCTGCACAGAGCCGCACCATCCCGCATGCTAAAGAGGGCCCCCGGGTGGCCCATGCACTAAGGGCCACCCGGTGGACATGTGTCAGCAGGGGCCCGGTCGGGCGCTGTTACGCTTACAGCGCGACCAGGCCCCTTCCTGTTCGTCAGCCAGCTGGGAGGAAGTGAGTGCCGCGCGTCACTTCCTCCCACCGGAGATCAGAGCCGCACAGGAGGAGAAAGGCAGGGAGGAGGGGAGTTTAAGAGGAGAACTCCCAACTGCCTCAGCCTGCCACTGTTCCCCAGGGAAACCACCCTCCAGAAAAGGTAAGGGTGGTTGGAGGGTGGCTAAATGTATGTCAGTATGTTTGTGTGTGTATGTCTGTCTGTGTTTCAGTGTATCTGTGTGTGTATATCAGTATGCCTGTGTGTGTCATTATGTCTGTGTGTGTGTCAATACTTCTGTCAGTGTGTGTGTGTGTGTGAATACTTCTGTCAGTGTGTGTGTCAATATGTCTGTGTGTGTGTGTCAGTATGTCTGTGTGTGTGTGTGTCAGTATGTCTGTGTCTGTGTGTGTGTGTCAGTATTTCTGTGTGTGTGTCAGTATGTCTGTCTGTGTGTGTGTGTCAGTATGTCTGTCTGTGTGTGTGTCAGTATGCCTGTGTGTGTCAGCATGCCTGTGTGTGTCAGCATGCCTGTGTGTGTGTGTGTCAATACTTCTGTCAGTGTGTGTCAGCATGTCTGTGTGTGTGTGTGTCAGCATTTCTGTCTGTGTGTGTGTCAGTATGTCTGTGTGTGTGTCAGTATGTCTGTGTGTGTGTCAGTATGTCTGTGTGTGTGAGTATGTCTGCGTGTGTGTGTCAGTATTTCTGTCAGTGTATGTGTCTGTGTATGTGTGTGTGTTAGTATGTCTGTCTGTGTGTGTCAGTATGTCTGTGTGTATGTCAGTATGCCTGTGTGTGTCACTGTGTCTGTGTGTATGTCAGTATGCGTGTGTGTATCAGCATGTCTGTGTGTGTGTCAATAAGTCTATCAGTGTATGTGTCTGTGTGTGTATGTATGTGCGTCTGTGTGTGTGTGTGTGTGTCAGTATGTCTGAATGTGTGTCAATATGTCTGCCAGTATGTGTATGTGTGTGTCAGTATGTATCTGTGAATGTTTTAATATGTCTGTGTGTGTGTATGTGTCAATATGTCAGTGTGATTGGGGGTTGGGCGTAATTGGGGGGTTGGTGGATTGAGAGGGTCGCAGGGCCGAGGGGGCCCAACAAAATTCTTTGCCCAGGGTCCTATTCATATTAAAGACGGCCCTGGTGCTAAAACTGAGAATAAAAAAAAAAGAGTATATTCATTTTACAAATGAATATTACTAAGACACTATTTTTCATTCCTCATTATGTATTAAACATTATATTGCATACACATTATTTGGATACCATGAGTGAGAATTTTTATCACATTCATTTGTTAAAGGAAATGTTCACCTGTCTCTCTTCTGAGACAGTAACATGTATCTTATGTGAAAGAATAGAGGTTTCCTATTATAGTTGTCAATGGATTTTTAAAAAACAAATTATTTCTCTGGACCTGTGTAATTGTCTTACATATTTACTATGTATGGGTTAATTGTTACCTTGTGTTGCCTAGAAACTTATGAACAAAATACTAAGAAATGGGAACTAAGAAATGGGAAATGTTTGCTCATAACAATAACTGATTTCAATTATTTTTTGGAAGCAATAGGGCAAGCATGAAATGTAATTTTAAAACTAAACCATGGGCAAATTAGGCATGGCACTTTAACTTTTTAATAGCAGAATCCAAAATATTTAACTATCACTATTTACCCATTTTGTCACCAACCCAGTCATAATTACTGGGTAAATTGTATTTGTTTGTAATTTTCCCAAAGGTGTTTTTAGGGTTAATTTCTAAGACCATGTATGCCCCACCACTGTCCAGACCCCTGATTTGTATAGTACAGCAATACCCCACATGTATATCTGTGCTAGGTTTGGTGGCAATTTATTAGAGATGTGTCTTAATTTTGACATGCCTAATTACGTGCTTCCCATATATGCTATTTGGAGGTGAAATTAGAGTGTCACACTTTGACACTATTTCTAACCCTCCTTTAACCCCAACCTTAACCTTTAACTGTTATCTAGCACAGCATCTAAGTCAGCGCCTGGAATTTCCATTGATATTAAATAAATAAGTTCTGCTACTGCTTCGTTTTTATTTCATTGACTTCACTGTTTAGCCAAGCGAATGTTTAGTATAAATATACAAAAATGTGCAATTACTCTTGCCACTGTTCAACCTAAGTACATTCTTGGACACGCTGTTGTGGCGTATGACGTTGTTATGTAAAACATGCACAACAAAAATAAAGAATTTCAAAAATAAATAAGTTCCTATAGTAGAAAAAGGCTTAGTCCCCAAGGAGAGAATTTAAAAAATTGGACCATGTATATATCACATTTTCCACAGCAGACATTTGTGTGAGCCAGTGGCGTACATACCAGGGTCGCAGGGGTCGCGGCTGCGACCGGGCCCGGCCCACCAGGGGGCCCGGCCGCCCCTGCGACCCGGTATGTAGCCACTGGGCCAGCCTCTTCTCCTGGGGGGGCCCTAGAGCCGGCCACCTCCGGGCCCCCCCGAGGCTGGCCCTGCTGCCACCCGGCTGGCCGGTCCTGCGGGCGCGCGAGGGAGCACTCTCCCCTGAGTGCTTCCTCTTCAGCTCCCTCGCGCACCGCGTAGGGATGCCGGCGCCGGAAGATGACGTCATCTTCCGGCGCCGGTATCAGTACGCGGCACGCGAGGGAGCTGAAGAGGAAGCACTCAGGGGAGAGTGCTCCCTCGCGCGCCCGCCAGCCTGACTGCCCGCCGGGTGACCGGACCCCCAGGAGCCCAGCAGCACCACTGGACCCCAGGGAATCCCCTCAGCACTCCAAAAGGTAAGGAGGCTGGGGGGATTAAATACAAAAAAACGTTAGTGTGTGTTAGTGTGTGTTAGTGTGTGTTAGTGTGTGTTAGTGTGTGTGTGTGTGTGTGTAAGTGTTAGTGTGAGTGTTAGTGTGTGCTAGTGTGAGTGTTAGTGTGTGTGTGTGTGAGAGTGTTAGTGTTAGTGTTTGTGTCTGCTAGTGAGTGTCAGTGAGTGTGTTACTGTGTGTGTTTGTGTGTGTGTTAGAGTGTGTGTGTCTGCTAGTGTCAGTGAGTGAGTGTGTGTCTGCTAGTGAGTGTCAGTGATTGTGTTACTGTGTGTGTCTGTTACTGAGTGTGTTTGTGTGTGTGTTAGTGAGTCTGTTTGATGTCTGTTAGTGAGTGTGTGTTTGTCAGTGAGAGTGTATGTTTTGTAAGTGAGTGTGTATGTATGTCTGTCGCTGAGTGTGTCTCTGTCAGTAAATGTGTGTGTCTGTTAGCTAGTGTGTATGCGTCTGTTCGTGAGAGTGTGTGTGTGTCTTCAGCACTTACCTTAATCCAGCGCCGGACTCCCTTGGCGCAGGGGAACCCTCCGCCTCTCAGCTCCGAATGCGCATGCGCGGCAAGAGCCGCGCACGCATTCAAACCGCCCATAGGAAAGCATTACTCAATGCTTTTCTATGGACGTTCAGTGTCTTAGAATCGCGGAAGCGCCTCTAGCGGCTGTCAGTGAGACAGCCACTAGAGGCTGGATTAACCCTCAGTGAAACATAGCAGTTTCTCTGAAACTGCTATGTTTTCAGCTGCAGGGTTAAAACCAGAGGGACCTGACACCCAGACCACTTCATTGAGCTGATGTGATCTGGGTGTCTGTAGTGGTCCTTTAAGTGTGTGCATCTGTATGCACTGGCGTACATACCGCGGTCGCAGGGTTCGCAGCCCTGCAACCCCTGCGACCCCTGCGACCAGGTGCCCGCCGCAATGTGTTGCGGCCCCGGTCCGCCAGAGTAAGCGCGGGGGGTTGGGGGGGGCCCACGGATCAATTTTCGCACCGGGGCCCCATGGGTCATGTGTACGCCACTGGTGTGAGCAAATGCTTGCCCAGATACCTCCCGCAGCAGCTTTCTTCAGTAGCGAATAGGTATATTTTCACCCCAGTGGAGCTGTGAATAAGCAGAATTTCCGCTACTGGGCTCAAATTAACCCCCGAAGGATTCATGAAAGACCACTACATTCCCCTAAACTAACGGTGTGGTGTGCCGTATCACAATTGGGAGTTATAGGTCCATAACTTTTGAGAAGGAAGGCGTGACCGTGAATTATGAATGATATGTCTGAATGTTGGAAAATTTCCTGCAGCCCAGAATGGAAGAGATTGTTGAAGAAGAGGAATTGGGGGAGTTCTGGTTCCAACAGGATGGGGCTACTGCCCACACAGCCCGAAATCCACTCAATGAAAATGTTTCCTGGACGTCTAGTCTCTCTGAGGGATGAAGTGGGGTGGCCGTCGTGGTCACCAGATTTGAGCATTTGCAATTTTTTTCTTTGGGGATATATGAAGGAAAAAGTGTTCACACACTACCAGAGCTAAGGGAGCAGATTATTGAAGAAGTTAACGCCATACACTGTGATATGTTTGAACGAGCTGTACAAAACTTCAGAGATCGTCTCCAACAGTGTGTTGCTGCTAATCAGGGCCGGCGCTACCGGTAAGGTGACCTAGGCAGCTGCCTAGGGCGCAACTTAGTAGTGGGCACCGGAGCCCTGCGCCCGGAATCACCGGTGCGGCTCCTCATGCTGCGCCGCCTGAGCGCTTTAGCATATATATAGTAAGGACCACTGGGGAGCAGGGGGGGAGTAAGGACCACAGAGGGAGGGGGGAGTAAGGACCACTGGGGGAGGGTGTGTGGGAAGTAAGGACCACTGGGGAGGGGAGGGTGGAGTAAGGACCACAGAGAGAGGGGGAGTAAGGACCACTGGGGGAGGAGGGGGGATAAGGACCACTGAGGGAGGAGGGGGGATAAGTACCACTGGAGGGTGGGTAAGGATCACTGGGGAGGGGGGATATACGGACCACTGGGGGGGATAAGGGCCACTGGGGTAGGAGCAAGGACCACTGGGGGAGGGGGGTAAGGACCACTGGGGGAGGAGGTGGGAGGTCCACTAAGGGGTTTGGCAGAGGGAGGACCACTAAGGGGGGTAAGAGGGGAGGGCCACCAAAGGGGGAGGGATAAGGAGGGAGGACCAATGAGGGGGGAGGGGGGAGGTCTACTAAGGAGTTTGGGAGAGGGAGGACCACTAAGGGGGGGAAGAGGGAAAGGACCACCAAAGGAGGGGAAGGACCACTAAGAAGAAGGGTGGAGGGTAAGGACCACTAAGAGGGTAAGGACCACTAAGGGGGAAGAGGTTAAGGACCACTAAGGGGGGGGAGGGGAAGAGAGGAAGGACCACTAAGGAGGGAGGACCATTAAGTAGAGGGGAGGAGGGTAAGGACCACTAAGGGGGGAAGAGGGGAAGGACCACTGAGGGAAGAAAGAAGGCAAAGACCACTGAGAGAGGAAAGGGGAAGGACCACTAAGGGGGGATGAGGGCAAGGACCAATAAGGGATTTGGGAGAGGGAGGACTACTAGGGGGAGGGAGGGAGGACCACTAAGGGGGAGAGGGGGAGTGAGAAGACCACCAAGGGGGGACTGCAGAGGGACAGGGGGCCAATGGAGAGCACTAAGGGGGAGAGGGGGAGAACACTGAGGGACAGGAGGGGAGAGCACTATGAATTTAAAAAAAAAAAAAATAGAGCTGCTCCCTTCTCAGTCCCTATCCTACCCCACAAACCCTCTCTTTTACACTACACACACACACACACACACACACACAATGCATTGCCCCCACACACACACAGAAACATACAATGCATCCCTACTCACACACAGACACACCCGGAACACACAATGCATCCCTTATGCTCACACAAACACTCATTCTCTTACACACAGAAACAAAATGCACCTCTTACACACTCAATGCACCCCTTACAGACACACACTGCATTAAATTACATACACAGAAACACACCTTGCATCCCTTACAAAAACACACACACACACCCAGAAACATACAATGCATCCACTATACACACACTACATCCCTTACACAATTCCCTATACACTACATTCTATAAGAACACACACACATTACATCCTCTACAATAACACATCCCTTAGACACATACACTCCACTCCCTGTGAGAGAACTCATGGGTGGGCCATGAAGGTGGATTTATGGGTGGGCATTGTAGGCATACTCACGGTCAAGCTATGGGGGCCCAGATCTTGAGCTGTGTAAGGGACCCCAAAAAATGGAGCTGCTTCCTGTTCGTTAATTGTTGTGAGCACTGTTACAAACAGTCTCCAGAGAGCCTCTTCTACACCAGACCTGTGGAGCCAGACTGGGCCCATCATCATCCTCTTGTCCTCATCTGGTGGTAAGTAGGCAATCCAATATATTATTAGTGGCACTTATCTCTAATTTACCTCACATTAAATGGATACTATAGTCACCAGAAGCACTACAGCTTAATGTAGTGGTTCTGGTGTCCATAGCCTGTGCCTGTAGGCTTTTTTTTAATGTAAACACACAGTCTTTTCAGATAAAAGACACTTTGTGCAGACTGGCGTTGGCCCATATGGCAGAGCATATGGGCAGGGCATTGTGATGTCACATGGTGGGCAGGACATATGGGGGGCGGCAAAAATCCTTGCACCGGCCCTGGTGCTAATGGCCGCCTTCTCGAGGACATTATTTTCAACACTTAATGAATATAAAATGGTATTTATTGCTTAATTCAAAAATAAAAACAGTTTTTCTCTATATACCTCAGTTAAATTTTAATAACCCATCAAAACTGCATAATCGGTTCTGCTGCACCCTGTACTATATTATTTGCATACTTCCAGTAAAAGTGCTAAATTTTGTGTGCAAAATTCACATGAAATACATGAGGAAAATGTCACTTCATGAATTTTTCAGCAGGTTAGCTAATGAAAAAGTGGAGGTACAGTTGTGAAATGCATCCAGCTACTCTTTTAATTATTTTTCCTGTTTTTCCCTCTTGTCTGTGTACTGGTATTAATGTTATTTCAAGTCTGCATAATATTTGATATTTCAGGTGATTTTACACATAATATGCCAGCATTCTTCATGGAAAAAAAAACATTTTTTTTTTTTTGTATTATTAGATGGAGTGCAGTTTGCATGCCTCAAGTTAGATTTTGGTTTTCTCATGACTATTTGGAATTTAGGAGTACACATCATTGAGCTAGATGTTATTAACTAAAACTATGAGCCTATACTATTTTGTTTCCCAATTGCATGATTGATTATATTGGTGTGGTTTAAACTTTTCTTGGGGAGGTTGGGTAGGGAGAGGGGAAAGTAGAGGTACATATTATTGTATATTACTTCACAAATACCAACATACCCAGATCTGCAAATCAACAATATATAACAAACTAGATACAGTGGAACCTCGGAACTCGAACTTAATCTGTTCCTGAAGACTGAGAAGCGATTTGTTCCAAAACCAAAACAACATTTTCTATAAGAATGTATGTAAATTAGATTAATCCGTTCCAAACCCCAAAAATTACATTTTAAAACATATTATGCAGTTTAATAATACTTTACATTTATACAATCATACAGAAAAACAATAAACACAATTTAAATTCACTTTATAACTTCACTTTACCTGTCAGCTCTGTTTGCTGACAGAATGGAGCTGTTTGCTGACAGAATGGAGCTCTGTTCACCGACAGAATGGAGCTCTGTTCACCGACAGAATGGAGCTCTGTTCACCGACAGAATGGAGCTCTGTTCACTTTGCCTAGTGCTACAAGGCCATTAGCGTCATACCAACGAGGTTCCAATTAGGTACCAAAAGGGTAATGAAGTGTGATTTTGTTCTAATACTGAGTTTTGTTCAGGTACCGAGACGTTGTTTCTCAAATTTTTTGTTTTAATACCGAATTGTTTGAGCAAGGAGTGTTCCGGTTCCAAGGTTCCACTGTACAATGATTTCAGCAAATCAGTTTTAATATTGTTTTTATAGAAAAAAAATCTAAGTTCATCTACTTCATAAAGACAGAATTATTAATGTTTCATCAATAGTAACACATTTAGAGTAACAAATTACAAACAAAACTGAATTATAACATATATAATTTATTTTTAGCTTGCAACACTGATTTAATGTCAAAAGAATGAGAATATGGTGTAACTGAAAGCACATGTTATAGATTTGAAAAAGAAAATTACAATAATACGAAAGCATTTTGCCAGAAATTAGAGAATTAAAAATAATAAAAAAAATTGAAATAAATACCCATCTTATTAATATTCATTTTATCAACTTCAGAAGGAAGAAAGATACCCTATCAGCTAAAACAGAAGCTCTGTGGTTTCTCTAAAGAGTAACGATACTGCAGATATGTACTATCTCATGCATCCCAACTGTCCCAATTTCGGCAGCATAGTCCTGCTGTTACCGCCTTAGTTCCCTGGGCGCACTAAGACCCCCAGGGTCTGCGGACCTGCATGATGGTCTGGTTGGACCTGTTCTCTTCCCCCTTTGGGGACAAAGCTAGTGACACAATCGCATCACTGGCCCGCTCTCTTTAACCCTCTAAAGACACCGGAGTTGGAAGGTATGCTAGCCACCTGAGCTATCTAACCTTAAATAGTACAAATAAGGGTCGAGTATGTAAACACAACAATGTTTAATCATTGATATTGCAAAGTTAACCCCTTAAGGACAGAGCTTCAGAAGCTTGTCTTTCACTTAATGACAACGGCATTTTTTGCATTTTTTGCTATTTGCGTTCAACTGCAATTTGCATTTTACTAATTTATTGCACCGACACATATTATATACCGTTTTTTAAAGGACAGAAAGGGCTTTAATTTGATGTAACACATATATATATATAAATGCCTATTTATTATAAAAAAAATACAGAAATATGCAAAAAAATGAATTTTTGTGTGTTTTTTTTACAGTTTTTGCAATAATAATGTGTACATAATTAGTGCAGGTTAAGGAAAGTAATTAAAAATAAATTCATTTAGTTGTTCTGAATTACAGAATATATAATGTGTCTGGGATTTTCAGTTTTTTTTGGTAGTTACAGGTCACAAAGCACAAGGAGTAAAATAAACTTTTTATGTGGAGCGATTTTAGAATTTGGTATGTTTGTCTTGTAAGCCTAATAGCCATAAAAGAAAACAAAATTGCCACACAAAAGTATATATTTATATAAAGTAGACACCACAGGCTATTTACCTAAGGTTGTTTTGACACTTTCTACGTAGCCATTTTACCGCCAACCTCTGCTAAATATTGGAGTAAAATTGTAGATTATGCTAGCTTTAGTGTACCTATAATCTTAATTTTATTAATGACAGGAGGCGAGTATTTGCTTAAGTCTCTCTTTACTAGAACTCCACAGCAGCACAGAAAACAACCAATCAGAAAAAAGTTAGGTACTATAAAACTCCCCTCCCCATGCATCATTTCCTCTTTCAAGCTGCGACAAAACAGAATAAAAGGCAGAGAACATCATGGGGAAGAAACGAAGTCCTAGGTACGATGAATATAACGATGTCCACCATCCAAGTGTAACCGTCAATCTAGATAGTGTTGATGGACTGTAAACTGAAACGAGAGAAAAACAGAATCGAACAGGTTGATTATCCAATGAAATGTACTCTGAATAAACATGTAGGTACCCAAAGTAGCAACCAAATTAACCTAATATGTAAATATCCCAACCCTACTTATGGAAAAAAACAGACATAAGGAACAAGCGACAGGTAGCAGAGACAACAAACAGAGTTGTATACTTACCTGATAATCTAAACCGTAACATTAAACAAGGGAGGGACAAGAATGGGTGGGAAATACTCGCCTCCTGTCATTAATAAAATTAAGATTATAGGTACACTAAAGCTAGCATAATCTACAATTTTATAACATGACAGGAGGCTTCGTATTTGCTGTTTCAACGCTCAGTTCACCAATCCAACGCTGTTTGTGTCGCTGGTAATTATTCCAGGAAATCTCAGAGTAATCCTAATCGGACATTCCAAATACGATAAATGACAGCCGACGGGTCAAAGAAGATGTCAACCGACGAAGTATCTCAAATACGGAAAAAAGCACCCTCCGCCGGTAAATCCATTGTACGTGGTGTAGCAACCTGTTTCCTAGAAGTCGGTCCATGAGCTGGTAATCTGACCTATTAGCTACCTTCCTGTAGTAGTATAACTTCGAAATCCGATCTAGGACTTAGGGTCGCGAGAAGAAAACTGACACCAAGTCACAACTCATGATCCGTAAGGCGGTTCCTCCGATCGTGCCAGGGCCATTCGGCGATGCGGCCTTGCAGGGAGATCTCCAATCTCCAGGAACGCACCGAAGACCACCACCAAAATCGCAATAGTAACCGAGGAGGAACTTTCGTACCTTCCTGTCCTACCCGGTGGGGTGTCTCAACCAAGCATAAATTCATAATGCAGGCGAGAGTGTGGCCAAACCAGCCGTATACTAAGTGATTCCAACATCCCAAACGGGCTTGGTAAACTTCGGACGTCGTAGAGAAAAGGCTCCAAAGGACGTCCATTCAGGGTTCCGAACTGAACTTGAGTGGAGGAACGGTGGTCGACTATTCTGGGGATAGGGAATCCCGGAAATCTTCAAAGGAATGGGAAGTGCAAACAGGAACGCAGATTCCCATCCAGAAATGCCCCCGTCCAAGAGTGAAAGATGTCTGTGTAGGAGTCGGGGTATACCAGGTACCACCATAAGGTCCCGTAGGTCTCCTCGACGATAGTTGGAAAGTAGGGAAGCGCGAATCCAACAAAAACGGCTCCTGTGAGGAATAACTAGAGTATAGACGGGGGTCCTCCATCTCCGAACCCTGATCACCAGGATTCTTATTCGAGAAGCCGGGGCAGTCCTGCCAACTTATCCCAAGATCTGATGACCGTGAAGGTCAAGACAAACCGGGTTATCCGGTCTTACCATGTGAACATACGTACGATTTTTACCCTCAGAGCGGGTAATGGGCCCTCCTAATCCTGTTATCCGAGTTGGGCAGAGCCCGTTTGCTCCATGAAGGTCCCCGTATCTCCTGCCACTCAATTATGGGAGAAACTGCCTGAGCAGTTGTTCACAATGGACTGGATATCCAAAAACAGAAAGCAATCCTCTGTTTTTTTTTTTTTTATGGTGCAGAATATTCCCAAAACCTGCACTCACATAATACCTGAGTTCCATCCGATAGCCGTACCATCTCCAGGAGTGTGTATAAATAAGAGGGAGTCACCCCTCGTTATACCTCTGTGAGAATATCCCTCCATTACAGTAGATAGACTAGAGGAATCCAGTCTAAATATGGATATCTCACATGACCAGGCAGTCCTCTATATCGAAATCAGGAGCACGGACGTCAGATCTACTGGAATGCAGGAGGGACGCCCCTCCATGTAGTCATCGACCTCTGGCACAGGTACAAGTCTGTGTGCTGAACAAATGGATGGCACCGTAGAGCGTCGAGTGTATGAGAGAGCCGCGCTCTCTACTAATGTGATCAAATAACGTGCCAACGTCCGGTTGATAGCCTGAGCGGGCCGCACCCGTAAATAACCAAACAGTAGAGTCTGCATCCGTGACCGTTCCTCTCTATGAAAATGTTTTCTCCAAACATGACCCCTGTATCCAGCTCAGTCTCTGGCTGAGGTTGAGGGAGGGCTGCGCCCTCCAATAACAAATCAGTGTCCGGTTCCGTATCTGAGAGGGTTCGCTCTCTGCTCCAGAAGATAAAATATTCTCGGATCGAAGAGATGGAGGGCCGCACCCTCCTGTGATCCAAGCTAGAGTCCCTAGAGACTCAGGGTGACCAACTATAGGGTACACCAAATACGAGTATCAGCATAAGGCTGAGGGAAATCTAAGGGAAAAACACTGGAAAAACTATCAACTGACCGTCCAGATCCCGTGCGCGCGCGCGGGGTCCAGGCGGACCGTTGGTAGTCTGGGGAAAGCTGGAGACGTTCTCCGCAATCCACGAGTACCCAGGAGGTCGGAGGAGGTCGAGTCCGGCCTCTCGACGACCCGAGCGAAAGGAAAAAGAAGTCACGAAAACAAAAAAGACAACAAAAACGTAGATACGAGAAAAAAACGCAAATTCTATCTCAGCTAGAAGGCAAAAAGGCAGGCCAGAAGGCAAGACAAGTAAGCCCCACTGAACAGGGCCAGGAGCTAACCTCGCGCAGGGACAACTACCGATAGCTATCCGGATACCGGGAGGCAGATACGAAGTTAGTTGATAAAGACAAGGAAAAAAACACTGCGTTCTCCTGTAGGTGTCTGAGTACCGGTCCTTGCCTGTGCAAAGTTCTCCTTGGAGATGTGCCGTCGCCGGATTGGCGCAATCCGCGGATGTGTGTCCGGGGTCTTCATAGGAAAAAACTTGCCCTTCAGGTCTGAGGTTTAGGGCCTTCACCCTACCTGTCATATCCAGATGGCCGTATATTGGTGTCCTCTTGGATAGTATGGCAATGGTGCCTGTCCGGACACCTGCCTATTTCCATGTCACTGGTGGGCACTGGTTTCTCCTCAGTGGTATTCCCCCAGGCCTGCGGCCAAAAGGGATAGAGCAGGCCCAGCGGGCCAACTAATGGACACAGAGTAGTTGGCCAAGGAAATAGGCACCGACATAGTAGGCCATAGAAATAGGCACCGACATAGGAGGCCAATAATTGGGGCACCGGCATAGCCGGCCGTACTTATGGGCACAGAGGCCGTACTTATGGGCACAGACCTAGCAGGTCGTTCTTATGGGCACAGACATAGCAGGCCGTTCTTATGGGCACAGACATAGCAGGCCATTCTTATGGGCACAGACATAGTAGGCCGTTCTTATGGGCACAGATATAGTAGGCCGTTCTTATGGGCACAGACATAGTAGGCCGTTCTTATGGGTATAGACATAGCAGGCCATTCTCATGGGCACCGACATAGCAGGCCGTTCTTGTGGGCACAGACATAGCAGGCCATTCTTGTGGGGCACAGACATAGCAGGCCATTCTTATGGGCACAGACATAGCAGGCCAATCTTATGGGCACAGACAAAGCAGGCCAATCTTATGGGCACAGACAAAGCAGGCCAATCTTATGGGCACAGACAAAGCAGGCCAATCTTATGGGCACAGACATAGCAGGCCAATCAATGGGGCACAGACATAGCAGGCCAATCAATGGGCTGAGTGATACCAATATTATTAATAACATGCATTTATATACAGCGTCTTCCAATTCCGTAGCGCTTTACGGTGGGTATCGAGTGAGTAACGAGGACCTCTGAGTTCGGGTAGAGGTCCCCAAAATTGTAGATCCTCAGGGCATCTTGTGACATAGGGCCCTTAGGCAATCAACCCTTTAGGCAGCGTAATGCTGTCTGAGTAACTTGAACCGGGACTGGCAGTCCCTAAATGCCCAGCAGGCAAACAGCGGTATCCCAGCTGTATTGGTATAAGCGGAAGTTGTCACAGTGATTACCATGTCCCTGAAGGTAAGATACATAGAGCGATACTCACCTTAAACTGTGAATTGGTATGCACAAGCTCACACAGAACTGTTTGATGACTCAATCGTAAATATAGATACCATCATCATCATCTCTGAAAATATTGAATAGAATCAGTGTAGACTGGTATTCCAGATCCAGGTCTGTTAACACTATATGTATGCCCTGGGCAGTGAGTTCATACCAGAGTAGTCTCCTCAGAGACCCCATAGCTGGACCCGAAAGGTTATATACTGCGAGGCACACTAATCCAAGCTCACAATACCTGTAACTCACAGGAAACCGCGATATACACTGTCAGCAAAACTACAATATCCTGAGATATACACAGCAGTCAAACTCACCGCAATATGTGATCTACACTGTCCGTAAAAACACGCAGCAATCTGCGATATACACTGTCAGTAAAAAACACCCAGCAATCTGAGATATACACTGTCAGAAAACACCTAGTAATCTGACATACACTGACAGAAAAACCTATAATAATCTCACATACCCAGTCAGAAAAACACACAGTAGTCACATATATACTGTCGGAAAACACTTAATAATCTCATATACCCAGTCATAAAAACACACAGAAATCTCGTATACACAGTCAGAAAAACACCTAGCAACCTCATATACACAGTGAGAAAAACACATAATAATCTGATAAACATAATCAGAAAAACACACAGCTATCATATATACACTGTCAGAAAAACACATAGTAATCTGATATATATAGTCAGAAAAACACACAGCTATCTCATATACACTGTCAGACAAACACATAGTAATCTGATATACACTGTCAGACAAACACATAGTAATCTCACATACACTGATAGAAAAACGCATAGTAATCTCATATACACTGTGAGAAAAACGCATAGCAATCTCATATACACTGTGAGACAAATACACAGCCAGAAAATAAGAACTGTCATAGAAAATCAGAAGTCTGACCTATAATAAGCCCTAAAGCTCACAGCAAGCTGTGAGATCAACACTAAATAACTATAGTGATATATGTGGAATGTGGAAGAACTGCTGAGACCCGCCGGGGAATCTCAGCAGGGCAACAAACGCAGAGATCCGACCGTGGAAGGAGGAGGGGCCGTGAGCAGGCACCCCTTTCTCCAGCCGGTCAGATCCACGAGGCTGAGGGAAAACCCGGCCGCGGCGAGGCGGCCACGTGCGTGAGCAGACCCGGTCGCGGGGTGCTCGCGTCTGACCGCGAGGAACCCCGGGCGCCGGCAGTCTCACACCAGAGCTCGGGGAGTCAGAGGAGGCAGACAAACGGCTAGTCTCCTGACACCCCGAGCAGAGCGCCCGCATCCCCACAGGGGAGGGAAACTAGTAGAATGGCGCCAGGGAGTGGAGAGGAGGGCAAAACAAACAACAGGGATCCCCAGGGGCTCCCCCGATACCACAAACATCCCCAATGACACAGGGGAAACGAGCAAAAAACATGCAGAAATCATGAAGCAGAAATAAAAGCAAAAACGGAAAATAATATAAAAACAATATGTATATCAATAAAATATGGATTCAAAATAATTATATGACCAAAAAAAATGTACATAACATAGGTATAACTAAATGCTATAACATAAAAATATATATATGAAAATACAATATATATATAAGCAAAACAACATGACTAAAATAACAAATATACACCCTAAATAAATCATAATAAACCCAAAGCCACCAACTAATATTAGCAGGGGGCAGAGGTACTCTGACCTGTACTGGTGCGGAGCAGCAAAGAAAGAGGAAATGATGCATGGGGAGGGGAGTTTTATAGTACCTAACTTTTTTCTGATTGGTTGTTTTCTGTGCTGCTGTGGAGTTCTAGTAAAGAGAGACTTAAGCAAATACGAAGCCTCCTGTCATGTTATAAAATTGTGTTTTTTGGGGGTTTTCGCACACAAACTTATAACAAAGAACTTCTCATGTGTATTTTGTAAAGTTGGTGTGTGCTATTCCTGTACAAAGTTTTATTATGTGTTCAGTTACTTCTGCTGAGTACAACGGTACCCCCATTGTATGTCTTTGGCACTATTTCGTGAAGCTACAGTGCCATATAGGAGACCTGTCCTTTTCAGTATTCACAGTAGAATTTTGAGAGACGGATTGAATGAGCCTATGCTTCCATTTGGGGTATTATAGTAGTTTGACTGTTCAAAAAAACCCCACAAAGGCCTACCATTTGTAAAAGTAGACACTCCAGGGTATCTCGTAAGGTGCATATTGTGCCTTAACATGCCCCCATTTTTTTACCATTACATGCCAAAGTATGTGGTAAAAAATAATTTTGTGCATATTTTACATACGGATTGCATTTTTGCTGGGCATTTTGTATATTTCATGTGTGCCACTAAGTTCAAACCCCCCAAATTATGCTCAGCTAAGTCTTCTGAGTAAAAGGACACCCCCATTGTATGTCTATGGCACTATTTCGTGAAGCTACAGTGCCATACAGGAGACCTGTCCTTTTCAGTATTCACAGTAGAATTTTGAGAGACGGATTTAATGAGCCTATGCTTCCATTTGGGGTATTATAACAGTTTGACTGTTCAAAACACCCCACAAAGGCCTACCATTTGTAAAAGAAGACACTCCAGGGTATCTCATAAGGTGCATATTGTGCCTTAACATGCCCCCATTTTTTTACCATTACATGCCAAAGTATGTGGTAAAAAATAATTTTGAGCATTTTTTACATACGGATTGCATTTTTGCTGGGCATTTTGTATATTTCTTGTGTGCCACTAAGTTCAAACCCCCCAAATTATGCTCAGCTAAGTCTTCTGAGTAAAAGGACACCCCCATTGTATGTCTATGGCACTATTTTGTGAAGCTACAGTGCCATATAGGAGACCAAGCCATATCAGTTTTGACCGAACTTTGAATTTTGACGCTGGGCCTATGTGCAATTTCCAAGCATCTTTGCAGGTTTTAAATTCAAACTACCCCACAAAGGCCTACCATTTCTTAAAGTAGACACCCCAGGGTATTTCAAAAGGCATATTTTGAACCTTAGCGTGGGATCTTTTTTCCGCTAGCTTGTACCAGGTGTAGTGGTTATAAGCGTTTTTTTTCTGCCTTTTTGACACACAAAGTGAGTTTGCACAGTATATTTTCAGGGCCGGCGCTACCATAAGGCGGCCCAGGCGGCCGCCTTAGGGCGCACCGGCACTGGGGGCGCAAAATCAGGCTGACCGGAAGGAGGGAAGCGCACTGCGCTCCCCTCCAACCGACGACCTGTTGTAGTGTGGCCGAGCGCCCGGTTCTGCGGGCGCGCGAGGGAGCACTCTCCCATGTGTGCTTCCTCTTCAGCTCCCTCGCGCGCCGCATACTGATACTGGAGCCGGAAGATGACGTCATCTTCCGGCGCCGGCATCCCTACGCGGTGCGCGAGGGAGCTGAAGAGGAAGCACACATGGGAGAGTGCTCCCTCGCGCCCGCCCGGGAGCCAGCCAGCGAGGGAGGGAGGGAGCCAGCCAGCCAGCCAGGGAGGGAGGGAGCCAGCCAGCCTGCCAGCCAGGGAGGGAGCCAGCCAGCCAAGGAGCCCAGGAGCCCAGCAGCACCACTGGACCCCAGGGAATCCCTTCAGCACTCCAAAAAGGTAAGGAGGCTGAGGGATTAAATTAAAAAAAATGTGTTAGTGTGAGTGTTAGTGTGTGTGTCTGCTAGTGAGTGTCAGTGAGTGACAGTGTGTGTGTCTGCTAGTGAGTGTCAGTGTGTGTGTCTGCTAGTGAGTGTCAGTGTGTGTGTCTGCTAGTGAGTGTCAGTGTGTGTCTGCTAGTGAGTGTCAGTGTGTGTCTGCTAGTGAGTGTCAGTGTGTGTCTGCTAGTGAGTGTCAGTGTGTGTGTTTGCTAGTGTCAGTGTGTGTGTTTGCTAGTGTCAGTGAGTGTGTCTGCTAGTGTCAGTGAGTGTGTCTGCTAGTGTCAGTGAGTGTGTCTGCTAGTGTCAGTGAGTGTGTCTGCTAGTGTCAGTGAGTGTGTCTGCTAGTGTCAGTGAGTGTGTCTGCTAGTGTCAGTGAGTGTGTCTGCTAGTGTCAGTGAGTGTGTCTGCTAGTGTCAGTGAGTGTGTCTGCTAGTGTCAGTGAGTGTGTCTGCTAGTGTCAGTGTGTGTGTTTGCTAGTGAGTGTCAGTGAGTGTGTTTGCTAGTGAGTGTCAGTGAGTGTGTTTGCTAGTGAGTGTCAGTGAGTGTGTTTGCTAGTGAGTGTCAGTGAGTGTGTTTGCTAGTGAGTGTCAGTGAGTGTGTCTGCTAGTGAGTGTCAGTGAGTGTGTCTGCTAGTGAGTGTCAGTAAGTGTGTTACTGTGTGTCTCTTACTGAGTGTGTTTGTGTGTGTATTAGTGAGTCTGTTTGATGTCTGTTAGTGAGTGTTTGTCAGTGAGAGTGTATGTTTTGTAAGTGAGTATGTATTTCTGTCGCTGAGTGTGTCTGTCAGTAAATGTGTGTGTCTGTTAGCTGGTGTGTATGCATCTGTTCGTGAGAGTGTGTGTGTGTCTTCAGCACTTACCTTTCTCTAGCGCCGGACTCCCTTGGCGCTGGGGATCCCTCCGCCTCTCAGCTCCGAATGCTCTTGCCACGCATGCATTCAAACCGCCCATAGGAAAGCATTACTCAATGCTTTCCTATGGACGTTCAGTGTTTTCGAATAGCGGAAGCTCCTCTAGCGGCTGTCAGTGAGACATCCACTAGAGGCTGGATTAACCCTCGGTGAAACATAGCAGTTTCTCTGAAACTGCTATGTTTTCAGCTGCAGGGTTAAAACTAGAGGGACCTGACACTCAGACCACTTCATTGAGCTGATGTGATCTGGGTGTCTGTAGTGGTCCTTTAATTGTGTGTGCATCTGCATGCACTGGGTCACAGCCCTGCAACCCCTGCGACCAGGTGCCCGCCGCCATGTGTTGGAGGGGGCGAGGATATGAATGACATCATATCCCTGCTCCCTGTGTACCACACAGCGCGGCTGGCGCCCTGTGATGGGGCTGGGCTGCAGGACAGGACTCCAAGGAGCCAGACAGCATGCATCCAGGGGACAAGATTGAACTAGTATGTAATTGTGTATGTCTCTGTATGTGTGTATGTCTCTGTATGTATGTATGTAGGTCTCTGTATGCCTGTATGTCTTTGTATGTATGTTTCTGTATGCATGTATGTGTCTGTATGCCTGTATGTCTCTGTATGTACAAATGTATGTGTCCGTATGCCTGTATGTCTCTGTATGTACAAATGTATGTGTCTGTATGCCTGTATGTCTTTGTACGTATGTGTCTGTATGCCTGTATGTCTCTGTATACCTGTATATATGTATGTGTCTGTATGCCTGTATGCGTGTATGCGTGTATGTCTTTGTATGCCTGTATGTATGTATGTGTCTGTATGCCTGGATGTCTCTGTATGTATGTTTCTGTATGTCTGTCTATGTATGTATGTATGTGTCTGTATGACGGTATGCCTCTGTATGTATGTCTATATGCCTGCATGTATGTCTCTGTCTGTGTCTGTATGTCTCTGTATGATTATTTCTGTGTTTGTATGAACCTTATTTTAAACGAGGGTGGGGGGCACCAAAATGCATCTTCGCCTGTGTAACTAAAAATCCTAGCACCGGTCCTGTATATTTTGCAAACCATATGTGTACTACCACTGTATAATACTTCATATTTTGCTCAGCTATGTCTGCTGAGTACAAAAATACCCCCGTATGTACCTTTGCCAGGTATATGTGGACATCGGAGGGGCACATTTGGGACACAGCCATTCCATTTTTTTTCAAATTTTGAATTTTTACGCTGTGCCCATGTCCCATTTTAGAGTATTTTACCAGGCTATATAATCCAAATACCCCATAAAGCCATACCATTTCTTAAAGAAGACATCCCAGGGTATTTCAAAAGGCATATTTTGAACCTTAGCGTGGGATCATTTTTCCGCTAGCTTGTACCAGGTGTAGTGGTAATAAGCGTTTTTTCTGCCTTTTTGACACACAAAGGGAGTTTGCACAGTATATTTTGCAAACCTTATGTGTACTACCACTGTATAATACTTCATATGTTGCTCAGCTATGTCTGCTGAGTACAAAAATACCCCCGTATGTACCTTTGCCAGGTATATGTGGACATCGGAGGGGCACATTTGGGACACAGCCATTCCATTTTTTTTCAAACTTTAAATTTTTACGCTGTGCCCATGTCCCATTTTAGAGTATTTTACCAGGCTATATAAACCAAATACCCCATAAAGCCATACCATTTCTTAAAGAAGACATCCCAGGGTATTTCAAAAGGCATATTTTGAACCTTAGCGTGGGATCATTTTTCCGCTAGCTTGTACCAGGTGTAGTGGTAATGAGCGTTATTAAATGTATTTTTTTACTTTTTAAAACTTTTTTTACTTTTTAAAACTATTTTTTTAACTTTTGTTTTGATTATTCATTTTTTTTAAAGTTTCCTAAACTTTCGTAAAACTTTTTTTTACAGATTTAACATTTTTCTAAGCTTTTTTTTACGTTAACCCCTAACTAGCAGTAAGCAGCACTAACAGTAAATTCCCCATTTTCCCATAATTCCCACCCACCCCAGCTAGCAAAATATTTAATTATACAATATTTAAATTAGTTAATTAAATAAATTTAACCCCTGAGGGTTAAAAAATAAATAAAAGTTAATCGTCAGGGGTTAAAAAAAAAAATTAGAACAGTATAATACTGTGATCTGTATTTTGATCACTGTAGGCAGTGATCGACTGGCAGGGAAGGGGTTAATTTTTATTTGGACTGGGTAAAGGGTTTATTTTTTTACATTTTTTACTTAAATGTTATTAAAACTTTTTTTTAACTTAATTTTTTAACTTTTTAAAGCTTATTTTTAAACTTTTTTTAACGTTAACCCCTAGTTAGCGTAATACTAAATCCCCCAATTCCCCACTAACTTCCACCCTCCCCAGCTAGCTAAATTTATAATTTTAAAATATTTAAATTAATTAATAAAATAAATTGAACCCCTGAGGGTTAAAAAAAAAAGAATTAACCTTCAGGGGTTAAAAAAAAAATCAGATCTTAGTAAAATGTAATCCCTGCCAATTGATCACTGTAGTCAGTGATCAATTGGCAGGGAAGGGGTTAATTTTTTATTAAAATGGGTAAAGGGGGGGTAAAGGGGGGTGGGATTTGAATTTTACTATGTTTTCTTTCCACCAGGGGGCAGGATCACTGAAGATCCGTCTCCCTGCACTTCACACAGAACCAGGAAGTGCAGGGAGGCGGAGGTGAGTATACACAGCACATGTGCCCGCTCAGACATGCTGTCAGAGCGGGCACATGTACTGGGGCAGCCCGATCCGGTGCTCCCGGTCTGCCTCTAATGCAGAGGCAGACCGGAGCACCATTAACCCCGCGATCGCCGCGATTGCGGCGATCTGGGGTTAATTTTAACGGGTGATGGACGAGGTCCGTCACTCGTCATTAACGCATTCCCCTGAGTGACGGACCTCGTCCGTCACTCGTCGTTAAGGGGTTAAAACTGTTGAAGTTGTTATGACATCTTTGGCTTTTCATAAGTTATTGGATTACAATCTCCACAGTGCTATAATAAACATTATGGTTGATTCACGTTAACAAAGAATTGTAATGAATTGAATGAGTTGTAAAAGTAAATTTAAATAGCCACACTTTGATAATAGCTGAGTTTGCGATTTTTCCAAAATTGCTATTTTACAGCAATTCAATTTCCTATTCAGCCTATTGCTCTGTTTATATAAACCCACTTAAGACAGTTTTATGCCATAAACAGCTGCTGGAGTTATCAATGATATGTCTAGAAAAGAAAGAGTTAAAGGTCTTCCACAGCAACTATAAACAATAGGAGTAGCCACTTAGCCATCTAGTACATTGATATTCATACAAATACCATCTGGGATAACGCATTGGACTGAGCATGATATGAACAGTCATAGATCAGCACTTAATTAATTGTAAAAAAAAAAAGAAGCTATTTGATTACAATTTATATTTGAACTTATTCCCTTCTAACCCTATACATACATGGGAACGAGGTTGGATTCATTTTTCAATAATTATTAGGCAAAACAAAACATTCTAATTTCACCCACTAACTCCTCCATAGTGAGAGCTCCAGTCAGTCTATTTCCTGCACTTTGCTAGAGCATGCCAACAGCTGGAGGTGGAACACCTACTCACTTTCAGCCCCTATATGCATGTAAAAGGCTGAATGAACAAGTGAAAATGGTAAATTATGGAAATCTATATAATTTGTTAGATATCCTTGTACAGGACTGGACTACAAGGGTTATTCATAAAGAGAAACCAAATGTTTACTGTCTCCCTGGCTCCACTATTACAGGCTCTCTGTATGAGCTAAGGACAACTGTGCCGGGCGTAGCTTATTGGCTGAGTTTGAGCAGCTGATGCTCTCAGCCAATGAGTTAGCTCTGCAGTACAGGTCTTAGCTCAGAGTAACTAATAGAAGTTATTGCTTAGTTAGGAGCCGCCATCTCTCTGACTGAAGTAGAGCTTGGGGAGTGCTGCATGGCAGACTACACATAAGAAGTCAAACTCTTCTAAAATTGTTTGACTACTTTTAGCGGTGGTGCCAGGACACTCCTGGCCCCATAATCACTACAGAGTGCTGTAGCTGACAGGATGCATGGAGTGTAGTTAAAAATCAAATATTAAATGCTGGGGCATTAATAAATGTTATATATATATATAACTCCATGTACAGTTTTTTAGTGGATTGCATTGTATGGGGTTCATGCCTCTGTTCTCTGTGTTTTTGCTAAATGTATATTGCGCATCTTTATAGTAAGCCTTAGCTTCAAACTTGTTTTCACACATATTCACACCTAATGAATTTATTTTTGCTAATTTAGTTTCTGGGTGGAGAGGTTTATAGCTTCCACGGAAACCAATGCAATATTCCAGTTGATTGTCCTACTTATGTACTCTTTGTCAATGGTTCTCATCCAGTGTGTCATGGATGTAAGCCACCCGCAAAGTGTGTCACGAACAAACTGATTTTATGGCTGTAAAACGTTGGCAATAACATTTTGATCTGTCAAATACTAAGGATAAAGAAATTAATTTCATTCGGAACATATACATGCATGCATTGTACATGTACTTCTTTATTAAAGGGACACTCCAGGCACCCAGACCACTTCTGCTCATTGGAGTGGTCTGGGTGCCAACTCCCACTACCCTTAACCCTGCAATTGTAATTATTGCAGTTTTTCATAAACTGCAATAATTACATTGCAGGGTTAACTCCACCTCTAGTGGCTGTCTACTAGACAGCCACTAGAGGTCACTTCCTAGTTTCTAGCACAGGAAACCTGTGCTAGAGCGTCGCTGGACGTCCTCACGCTGTGTGAGGACCTCCAGCGTCGCTCAAAACCCCATAGGAAAGCATTGAAATGATTTTTCAATGCGTTCCTATGGGGAGACGTAATGCGCATGCGCGGCATTTCCGCGCATGCGCATTAGGTCTCCTCGGCCGGTGGGCGAGATCAGTCTCGCCCACCGGCAGACGCAATCACAAGGAGGAGGAGACAGCGGCGAGGGACATCGCCGCTGCCTCAGGTAAGTCACTGAAGGGGTTTTCACCCCTTCAGTAACCGGGGATTGGTGGGTGGGAGGGAGAGGGACCCTCCAGTGCCAGAAAAACTGATCTTTTTTCTGGCACTGGAGTTTCCCTTTAATGTTAATGTTGCAAGCAGAGAAGGATTAACCATAAGATAGCCACCTAGTGCCTAGGGGTTAGACAGGGGCCTGATAACTTTGATTTTGCTCTTGGCCCCATTCACCATCCCTATGTGAAGAATAACAGCAAGTGATACATTTCTAACTTGTCTTTGGCCCTGTGGGATCTTAATCCTTGCAAATAAATGTGAGGTGTTTTTTCATTGAACTGTGCATTATGAAACAAACAAAAGGTTGTGAATCACTGCCTACTAATAACATGATTATATGCAACAATTTTAAGTTTTAAAATAAATACTAGTTCTTTCATTTAACATTA